>NW_027069512.1:640560-1004528 GCF_002906115.3 Quercus suber | reverse complement strand
ATGAATCAAAGATGCAAGCACCAACAATTCTAATGGTTCTAGAATCAAATGAGGTTTTGAGGATCTAAGAACATTCCAATGTCCAAAGAACCAATGAGACCTTGAAGATTGAAGAACCATTAAAGGCTCAATAATTTGAGAGTTTGAAGATCTACGAAAAAGAAACCTTTATGTACATGAGACTGCTTGTCAAAGAGAAGTGCATAAATATGGTGATTAAAATATCACTAAGGTATTGGTCCATTGGAAGATCTCCTTTGATGAAGATGCCAACCACAACAATACCATGTGGACAAGGTGTTTTAAAGAGGAGGGAAATGATAGAAACCCCAAAGTATGTCTCGTAATCTCCTCATAGTTGTTGTAATCTCTTTAGTTGGTTAGTTAATTGAGATTAGGATGTGTTAGTTAGGATTTTAGTACATGTAGCTCATTTAACACATGTCTTAATTTAAAAAGCATATGTTTAATTAACTAGACAATTATCTTGAGTCACATGGACCAAGAAAATTAGAGTTAGTATTCTATAAATACATAATTGTAATTCAATATTAGATATCATTGAAGAATAAATCAATTGCTTAATGCATCTCTCTCTCTCTCTCTTTGGAGGTTTAGGTTCCCTTGAAGTGGCCTACAACAACTACTATTGCAATTCACCATTCTTACTTTTCCACAATTCATATTCATATTCTAGCAAGTTCTTATCATGAAGATTGAAAGTTTCCTAAGATTGATCTTCTATTTTTTATTTTTTAAGAATTACTAAATCAAGTTATATTTTCTATTTTTTGTTTCTAAAATTCAAAAGTTTCATGTTATCTTACATGAATAGAGTAGATAAAAAAAAAAACTTTTTCACTACTTGTTTTGTATGAGATGAAAAACCCATGTTTTCCAACAATTTAAGGAACAACTAAAAGACAACACAAGCCATCATTAATTGTTCAAATCTATTTTTATCATAGAAATTCTTGTAATTTAGTAACTTTTGGAGTAGTTGTAAATACTAGTTTCTATATCAAAAATAAGCAGCTAATTGGTATCAATCACAAAGGAGTCAATTTCATACTAGATGATGTTTCAATTTGGCTAGGAGAACAAAATTTCGGTATCGATTGATATTGGTGTATTACTTTGGAATTACCACTATTTATATATATTTATATACATAAATATATATATATATATATTTATTTATTTATTTGTATTATTTATGTAAATATGAATTTATTAATTTTTATACTTATCAACATAAAATTTAAAGTCCACATATTTTATAAGCCTAAATATTAGCTTAAGTACATTAACCAATATATTAGATTAAATAAACATTTTTTTAATAATTTTTTAAAATTTTTTTTTATTGGACCAGCCAAAATGTTAGTACCGGCCAGTACAGCTGAAATAGGTCCATATAACCTAATGTTTTTTTGGTACGTTTTGGAGGAGTACGGTTTAATGGCCGGTATGGTATATTTCCCCGCACAGTACAGATGATACCGATACAGTATCTATAGGTTTGTGGCTATTGTCACATGCCCAATTCATATCGTTTGAACTCGGGGCATGACAATATTTGATAATATATAATATGATCGTAAAAAAAAAAAAAAAAAAAAAAAGGGGCACAGATTACATTCATTCATGGGAAAAAAAAGGGACATGTTTTAAATTGATGCATATTTTATTCGTGTCACATACATACGTGTATATAAGCACAGATAATAGTTATCGAAGATGTAGGAACTCGTCTACTTTGAAATTATTACATGCATCAATTAGAGAGTCATATAGACTCTTATCTCCTAAACGCTGCTCTTGATGGAAGAACTGTATCCTGTTTGGTCATCATAGTATTTCGACCACAGCATCACACCTCCATACTTGGCACTACCTTTAATTGCCGGAAGGACTTTAGAAGTTAAATCAGCAGCTGGAATGAAGCCACTCCCAGCAGCATTAGGTGAAGCAGGAAGTCCTAAGAAAAAATTGGTGGCAGGAATAGAGGTAGTCCATTGGTTCCAATAATTTACTAGATTACCTGAGCTGTACTGGCATGGAGGGTTATTATAGAACTGTACCCATACATAATCAAATAGGCCTGTATTAAGGGCAGCTCCCATATAAGCATCAGGAAATGGGCACTGAGGAGCTGCGGTTAAGTACACTTTCTTTCCTTGTTTGCTGTATTGAGAGAGAAACGTTGCAAGCTCATCCCAATGTTGGGTTGTTCCTCCTTCAATATCAAAGTCAATTCCATCCAAAACAGCTGCTCCAAGAGGGCGAGATGAGGATTGTCCTCCTAAGAAGTTATTCCAAAGATAGGTGGCTACTTGTCTAGCATCGTCAGTTGAAGAAAGAGAATAGCTCCCTGCACCTCCTCCAATGGATAACATCACCTTAATTCCACTTGACTGACATGATTGTATCTCAGAGCTAAACCTGGTGCACCCATTAGTTGTTGGATCACAATGGCCAGCAAGGTTGATTTGGGGATTTTGACCGTTGCCAAAGGTTGGAAGGAAAGCTATGTTGACAAAGGCATAATTACCTGTGGCACAAGTTTGTGCCAAGGTACCCTCATTTCCATTCTGACCCCAGTAGATAGCGATTCCACCTGCAGCATTAGTACCAACCACTTGAATCAGAATTACTGATAAGAGGAAAGGTATTGAGCTTGACGGATTTGATGCCATAGTATAGTAGATTTGTGTGTGTTCAGAGAGTCACAGTTGAACTAGATTTTTTCTGCGTTTGTGGTGTTCCGTGTATCAGATTTTCAATCTTTTGTAGGACAAGTTGTAATACCCGAAAACGAATTAGACAATTTATTAGACCAAATTGTATCCCGTCAAAGGGTTTGATTCAATTTTTATGTGTGAAAACGAAAGTGAGTCAAGAAGGCACATTATTTCAATTTTTATGTGTGAAAACGAAAGTGAGTCAAGAAGGCACATTATTGAAGAAGCCACTGGGGCTATACAAGATTCCCTAGAAACCACGATGACCTTGACCCTTTAGCAACGAGACCGAACATATTATTGGTCGATGTAAGGAACTTACACCACACTTTCCAACTATGACTAGAAGTCTAGAATTGACCTAGGATTGTGTGGCCCAATGCCGAAACTGGCCTTCCATTGGTCGGAAGGTGCGATAGTCGATGTAAGGAACTTACACCACACTTTCCAACTATGACTAGTATTGACACAAACATATTTGGTTACCACATATATGATTTTTCTATATGTATTTGAATGAAATATATTTTTGTTTGAATTATGATTTGATATATATGATTTTAGACAATTTAACTATATTTTGACTTTGATACCCAACTAATGGGGATTATTCACTAATACTTTGATACCTAGCCAATTGGAGTTATTCATTGGTACTGAAACTATTTCTATTTGGGGTATCATGAGCCTATCGTATTTCTGGACCCAACTAATAGGGGATATACATTAGCACGGAACTAGTTTCATCTGAATTTGATGCCCAATCACAGGGATATAGTGTGACCATAGTCGTAAAGATTGTTAAGAACTATTAAGTTGCTCATGCGATGCATGGATAATTTTGTGATATTTTATGTAAAACAGTTTTGAATAATGTTGTACATAAATTATAATGAAAAAGTAAACTAAATTAGAGTAAAGAAATATATACATTTTGAGATATTAAAAATTGTCTTAGTAGCTTCACTGCATATTTGTAGCCCACTTAAGGTAAGATTATTATTTTTTAAATCATGAAACCAAAAATGAATGCAAAAGAGTAACGGGACCATGAAAATCAATTAATTTGTGTTGTGTTCACATATTTCATACTATGAAATAAAAGTATACCTAACTCTCTAACTATCTTCCACTCATTGATAGTGCGATATTAAGACATGGTGTGGGCAAATGTGTATGCATGTGTTTTATAGATGATTTAAAATTAAACTATGGAAGAATATGACTTTACATTGCGCACCAAATGTTCTCTCTACTTATATACCCAAAAAAAAAAAAAAAAAAACTAACTAACCAAATTACCTAAACCTAAATCATATATAAGCCCCTAATTTAAAAAGAAAAAAAGATTACCCGTTGGGGTTTCGGTGTCTTAATGGTGGTGGGAGGCCAGTATAACAAAAGTGGTGACCTCTCAGATTCCACTTTCTCTCTCTTTCAAATGTTTTGTTAATCTTAGGTCTTTTATTTTGGTAATATATAGTGAAATAGTGCCTTTTATTTAAGAATTCACAAAATTTTTGTGTCTCTCTATCTCTCTCTAAAGTCTTATCTTGTTAGTTATTACTATTAAATCTTTACTTTTTTAAAAAAAAAAAAAAACTAAAATAGTAGGTACGCTAAGAATAGTGAAAGGTGTGGTATAAGCTTAGGCAATTAATGAGATATTAATGAAATAACAGTAAAATAAGATAATGTGAACTTTTGGGTAACAAAAAAAAAAAAAAAAAAAAAAAACAAAANAAAAAAAAACACTTAATGAAAGAGTTAAAAAAATGCTAAATGCAAAATTAGAGCATCACTTAGCAAGACCTCATGCACTTCCGCATGAGATCTCTGCTTATATATATATATATTGATGATTATTCCTTTATAACTCCTAATCATTAATCAACATGAGTCTCAAAAAACTTTGTAATAGGACTTTATCATACGTACAAAATAAGCATAGATTTTTTTTTTTTATCATTATTTTTTTTAAAAGGATATTGCTATTGTGTTCATCCTTATAAGAATTTAAGCATAGATTAAATTTTCATTATTTTTAACAATTTTTCTTTGATTCCTTTATAATTTATATATTGTGTTGGTTTAAATGAATTTTTTCTCAAACTTTCAAAGGATGGACTTTAGATAAGATGTTCAACTTTTATACGCCAAGCATTGACTGTAAGTCTTGTACATGGAACAAATACAGATAAGAAATTAAGAATACGGTCCATTTTGTTGGCCTTAGCTTGATTTGTCTAGACATCAATTTTCTCTCTTGCCAAAAGTCCGACTTATTTTAGGCAGAAGTTTCCTTGATTATTACTTGTATACAAAATTCCAGATCATTAAATTGAATAGGTCCCTTACTAACCTAACCAATTGGAATAGGATGAAATTCATCCCATCCACACTAAACGTTGTGTGCACTCTAAATTTTTTCTGCATCTCATAATGATATGTTGTTGATAGATGTCATCCCAAGTCCAACATGATGAGATTGTAATTAAGACTCTGGCCCAAAAGCTTTACTATTCAATACTTTGAGAGAAAAATTAACACTCATTTGATGAAACAAGAGACTACGAAATTGACACTATATACATGGGGTTTGTCTTGATGTATGAAATTGTTGTGAGTACTAAAAACTCTAGTTTGACTAGTTGCAAGTCATGTTCTTTAATCATGAAAAATCTACAATAAATGTTTTGGAGAGAAATTGTTAGCCCCCTCATCCCATTGGACCCCCCTATTTATACAAAGAAAAGTCTAATATTGTAAGTGTGACTTATTACAAGAATTTTTGTGCAATTGTGCCTAGATTTCTTTTAAAATTTAATTATATTTTAAACTCTAATTTGGTGATTTTATATGATTTTTTTTGTGTTTGATTTGATTCAGTAAAGATATATTAGCCAAAAGAAACAAAGGTAGAGCTATTAAAGAAATCTGTACTTTCAAATTAGCAATTACAGATGGCTAATTTGCATTGTCATTTGTGTTGTGGTATGAAAAGCGGTATGTTGTTTGGACGACCGATTGAGGCAAAGCAATTAACCATATTAAAAGGGATTAACAACTTTTTCTTTCTCCTTTACATGCTCAAGTGAAGTACCCATTAGGATTCCCTTAATTATGATAACATATTCATTTCTTTTAAAGGAAGTTCTATATTTATAAATTAGATATTATATATATATATATATATATGTCGAGGGCCATGTAGCTGAATTGGCACCTTCCCAAACACAAAGTGTCTGGGATTAGGAAGAAAAGGTTCAAATTGTAGGAGTCAAGAAAAAAAAGGTTCAAGTTGCAGAATTAGCAGTATTGTAATATTTTCTAAAATAATATATAATATATATTAATATTCCTTGAGCTAAAGCAGTTGCGATGGAAGTGTGGAGTGGATGTTTTTTTTTTTTAGTCCTTGATATTTTGGATTGGTTCAAATGAGTAATGGCTCCTCTTAGGCTTCTAAATTTTTGGTTTATTGATTTTGCTATCTATAACTTGATTCTTCTTTACCTAATAAAGTTTGGAATTTTCTATAAGTACAATTTTCTTCAAGAAAATGAATAGAAATCTCCCTTCATGTTCATGCTCATGTTAATGTTTATATTGTATTTTTTGCAATACTCAATAAGTTGTTACTCATTTTGTGAATTATCATTTGTAGTTAAGAAAAATAGTATAAACACAATACTATTCAATTAAACTAACATGAAAAATTAAATCTATTAGATTAAAAAATGGACATGAAAATGAAAATTTCACAAAAATTTCTTAAATAGAATTAAAATAATTTTTACTCAATATTGTTTATCAAGCAATCATGTACTAACTAACAACATTCCAATCATTACGTGCATAACAGGTGATGAAATGGTTATCAGTTTATTTAAGAAATGTGATCTAGCTAATAGAAATTAAAAAAAAAAAAAAATACAATAACTTTCATGCGTAGTCATGAATTATACCTTTATGTATATCTTATGCATTTTATAAGTTTTATTTTATATAAATGTATTTCATAAAATTATCAAAATTTATCATAAAACCCTTCATTGTATTTTTTAAAATCACTACATAAAAATGAAAGAATTTTTTTTCCCAAAAAAATGTTCTCTAGTTATAATATTTACCAAAAAATATCATACCAAAAAAAAATCGTGCAACGCAAAAGCCAATAACCAGTCTATATATATAATTAAAACCAAATTTGAGTCCAATTAGATTTTAAATTGATTCAATTTTGTCTAATTTTACGCTTGTGTCCAATTTAAAGTTTTTTTTTACAAAAAATATTGATCCAAATACCGATGGACTCACCATTCCAAATGCATTGCGATATACTAACTTTTTTTTTTTATGAGATAGTGGCTCCTAAAAAAGGGCCATATATGGGACTGTGATTTCATGAACAACATATAATTTTAAATGGAGTGATGGTAGGTTGCTATACATACATACATACATACATATATATATATATAGCCAAAATTGAGAGAAAATTTAATTAAATTCTAATTTGGAGTCTAATTTTGCACCTCGTCTCACATCTAATTTTTAAATTTGTGTGCAAGTGAATTATTAGGTGTAAAAATCAAAGATTCTAAATTCAATTAGATTCTAAATTGAATTTTAATTGGTGTTCAATTTTGCACCATGTATCCCATCTAATATTTTAATTTTTGTAGCAAGTGAATTATTTGATACAAAAACAAGAGTCTAGATACAATTATGTTAGGTTCTAAGGTCTTAGGAGTTTTGTATTTAGAATCTAATTTGTAATGTTGGCAAACCATGATCAAAACAGTGTATTTAGTTGTTTAGAATTGCTCAAAGTGGTTTAATATTGTAAAGTTGGAATCGAGTGGCTGCAGAAGTACTTGGCTTGACTCCGCCCTGGCTCGATCCGATCGAAGAATAGACTCGATCGATCGAAAATCGCACAGGTTGAATTTTCTGCAGATTTCCAACTCAGCCCACTTCATTAAACGTTTGAGGTTTGTTTTTTACCCTAGGTATATAAACTAAACCCTAGCCACGTTTGAGGGTTGTCCATATTGCTTTGTTACTCATACATTGTGTTTTGTGTGAATCTCGTGTGAGATCTTTGAGGGACTTTCTTACACAAAACTTAGGGTTTTCAAGGTAGAGATGATTTCAACATCTTGAAGATCATTATAGTTGCAACCATTGGAACTTAAAAAGAAAAGCAAGCGGGGAGCTTGTAGCTGATTGAAGAATTCAAGAAAGAAGTAGTCCGTGGATTCGGAGCCTGCGCGGTCGTGTCAGGAAGTTTACTGTGGTAGCATTAGGAAGTCGAGCGGGAGCTTGTAGTCCTTCTGTAAGAACTTCAATTCTTTCATAGTGAATTCTGTTATGCCTTGAGGATCGGTGGGTCAAATCCTCCCCAGGTTTTACCGAGTGGTTTCCTGGTGATCATATCTTGTGTATTTATTATTCCGCTGCTTTATATCTTGATATGATTATTTGATTGCTTTAACTTAGAATTGCATAATTGACTAAGTAACAACTTGGCTATAATCTAGGCTACGCAATCTGTGTGTTTAAGGGTCTAAATTCCAACATGTATCCCATCTAATATTTTAATTTTTGTAGCAAGTGAATTATTTGATACAAAAACGAAGAGTCTAGATACAATTAGATACTAAATCATATATATATATATATATATATATATATATGTAATTGTTTTTAAATGTACATGTGCATATGCATGGGTTTACACACTACTTTTATTAAATGAATAATATATAAATTTTTAAACACAAAATAGAAAAATAATTAGGAAATTGATTTATTACCTTGTTGACATGACACTAATTATATTCATTACCATGTCAGTTTACAAGATTTTTATAATATAATTGTTATTAACTTTAACTTCTTCAAAAAATGATAATGTAAAAAATTAACATTTGGCTTTTTTTTTTTTAAAAAAAAAATCATTTTAAAATTAGGTAAATAGTATGTTTTTTTAGATGATGTTCATGAGCACTTTAACTAAAAAGTCAAGACTTAAACTCCATTTGGTTGTCGAGAAAGCAAAGGACAAGAAAATAAAAGAAATTTTCAATGTCTGCTAATAAAATGACATCTCATTTACTTATGGAGATGCAATTATTATATTTTCAAATATTTTATTTTATTTTTTAAATAAGGACACATGATAATTCAAAGGATAGCTTAGATGAATTCAAAGGATAGCTTAGATGACATAAAAATATTATTTTGATATTAATGTTAGATATATCAATTCTTTTCATGCACCGCTTAATAATAGGGATTATTTTGACACAATACCAAAAGTTTAGAAACAAAATTGGTACGTTTAAGATGTTAAAAACCATTTTGATACATAGTACAAGTGTTAAAGATTAAAACGGTAATTAAACATGTTTTTTACATATTTTTATTAAATATTAAATTCTGTAAGGATGTGGTTTAAAACCTAAGTTTTACACCCTCCAATCTCAACATGTCACATCATTTTATCACGTATTAAAGAATAAGAACCACTCTCAATCAATTATAATACTCATCTAAAAATTTAACCAAATTGGGAGTTTATTAAAATGTTATTAATTGTGGTATAATGTACTGAGTTTTGAGTAAAAAGCTGATGTGACATCTCTTATTGGATAGTATAAAACATGAATTTTACACCTCATTCTTACCAAATTTAGACTCTTTTTATTAATATCCTCAAAACACTTTTTTTTATTAGCTGAATTTGGAAACTAATATCCTGTTTCGTTGTAAGAGAGATGAAAAGGAAAGAAGGGAGGAAAAAGTAAGGGAAAGGAAAGATAGGAGGACGTGCAGCCAGAGAGGGGGCGGAAGATGGCAAGAACCAAAGAACGGCAAGAGGACAGACGTTGCAAGCCCCCTGCAGGGAAGTTCACAAGCTTCACTCCGCTGACTGCCTCGATCGACCAAGTCTTGATGCAGATTAAGGACAAAGGGGCCCTAACCTTTCCCGACAAGCTGAAGGGAGATCCTAATAAGAGGTCTAGAGACAAATATTTCCGTTTCCACCATGATCACGTCTATGACACAGCTGACTGCTATGACTTGAGGCAGCAAATTGAAGCCCTTATTAGGCAAGGAAAGCTACAGAGGTTCATTAGTAAGGAGAGAACGGATCCACCCCAAAAGCAAGCTCCTCAACGGGAAAACGAGTGTCCTAGGCCGCCCATTGGAGATATAAGAATGATTATGGGGGGCACAACGGCCGTCGGGTCGTCTAAAAAGGCCTGGAAGACTTACCTCAGTATGGTTCACAACGTCCACTTGATAGGTTCCGTACTGAAGATACCACAGATTGACAACCCTATTATTGGATTCTTGGAAGAAGATGTCCGACGTCTTCACCACCCACATGATGATGTGTTTGTCGTCAGCATACAAGTAGGAGATTACAACATGCACCAGGTTTTGGTGGACAATGGCAGCTCAGCTGACATCCTTTACTACACGGCATTCCAACAGATGAGGATTGATAGAGAGTGACTAGTTCCGATGAACGCTCCGCTTGTTGGTTTTAGGGGAACAAGGGTATTCCCCCTTGGTGCAGTCACGTTATCCGTAATGATGGGCAACTATCCCCAGCAGATCACTAAGTACGTAACATTCATGGTGGTCGACTGCTCATTCACTTACAACACCATCCTGGGACGGCCTACCCTCAATTCATGGAAGGCCGTAACCTCAACCTACCATTTAATGATCAAATTTCCTATCGATTATGGAGTAGGGGAGCTGCGCAGAAATCAAGTAGCCGCACATGAATACTACATAGCTATGATGGAGATGGATGACCACCTCCAGGCCATGAACATAGAGGAACACTGAATGGCGACAGAGCCCGTTGAAAAGCTTGAAGAGATACTCCTCGATGACTTCAAGCCTGATCAAATAACCAAAATTGGTACCCTAGCTAGCCCGATGGTCCGCCAAGCATTTGCAACTTTTCTCAAGGATAACCGGGATGTTTTCACTTAGAGCCATAAAGATATTTTAGGAATCAACTTTTCGGTCATGGTGCATAGACTGAATGTGTCACCCTCCTTTCCACTCGTCCGTCAAAAGAAGCGAGTATTCGCCCCAGAACGGGACCAGGCTATAGCGGAAGAAGTTCACAAGCTACAAGAGGCAAACTTTATCAGAGAAGTTTACTACCGTGACTGGCTGGCAAACGTGGTAATATTTAAAAAAACCAACGGGAAATGGAGGATGTGTGTAGACTTCACCGACCTAAACAAGGCGTGTCCCAAAGATAGCCACCCCCTCTCGCGGGTTGACATCCTAGTTGACTCTACAACCCAACACCAATTACTAAGCTTCATGGACACTTTTTCAGGTTATAACCAGATCAAAATGGATGAAGCAAATCAGGAGAAGACTCCGTTCGTTACTACCCGGGGCCTCTTTTGCTACAAAGTAATGCCATTTGACCTGAAGAATGCGGGCGCGACGTATCAGAGGCTCATAAACAAGAATGTTCGCACAGCAGATTAGGAGAAATGTACAGGTCTATGTTGACGACATGTTGGTGAAAAGCCGAAGGGAGGAAGACCACTTGGAGGATCTCAAGGAAACATTTAACACCCTTCACTCCTACAAAATAAAGCTCAATCTAGGAAAATGCGCCTTCGGAGTGACGGCATGAAAGTTCCTAGGATTCATGGTATCTTAGAGGGGTATCGAGGCCAACCCAAATAAGATCCAGGCTATAATAAAAATGGCACCCCCAAGAAATGTGAAGGAAGTACAAAGCCTCAACAACAAAGTAGCAGCACTGAACAGGTTCGTGTTGAGGGCGATGGATAAGTGCTTATCTTTCTTCCACATGCTGAAGAAATCTTTTGAGTGGACGACTAAGTGTCAGCAGGCTTTTGAGGACCTAAAGATCTACCTCTCATCCCCTTCATTGTTAAGTCCTTCCCAGCTTGGGGAAGAGTTGTTCCTCTACTTAGCGGTATCCTCAGCGACCGTCAACGCAACCTTTATTAGGGAAGAAGATAGGATACAGAAGCTTGTGTACTACACAAGTCGAGCGCTCCGAGGCAAAGAGGAAAGGTACCCACCAATAAAAAAGCTCACCTTCACTTTGGTTACAGCAGCCCGCAAGCTGAAGCCACACTTCTAGGCCCACACTATCATCGTCCTAACTGACAAACCTCTGCTATGAGCAATGAGCAGTCTCGAAGCTACCAGACGGATGGCACTATAGGTAATAGAACTAAGTGAGCTTGACGTGCAATACTGCCCACGTACTGCCATAAAAGGACAAGTAGTCATTGACTTCATTGCAGAATTCAACAAGATTGAAGGCCAGGGGGCATAAGAGCCTCCTCACTAGAGCATCCACATGGATAGGTAATCTAACAAGCACGCCGGCAGAATAGGTGTAGTGCTCCACTCCCTAGAGGGTGACGAGATCGAATGTATGGTTCGACTTGACTTATCCATAATAAACAATGAAGCAGAGTATAAAGCATTACTGGCAGGACTAGACCTCGTCAAAGTTGCCGGAGCAACAAGTGTGATCGTATATTACGACTTTCAAGTAGTCACCAGTCAGGTAAATGGCGACTATGAGTGCAAAGGAGAAAGGATGAAGAAGTAGCTGGATTAGGTACGGACCCGTGTCAACGAATTGGAAGCCAAGTTCTTCCAAATCCCAAGAGAAGAAAACGAGCAAGCCGATCTCCTCGCCAAAGCCGCATCAGCCGAATACATGCTTCTCCAGGGTAAAGTACTTTCCTTTGTTCAAATTTCACTCTTGATAGATGACGTCGGTGTACAGGAAGTGAACTCGGAAAGCAATTGGACTACACCAATAGTTTCCTATTTGAAAGACGGCACACCACCTGACGAAAAAGGGGCTGCAAGAAAGATGAAGGTTCAGGCAGCACGTTCTATCGTGATAAAAGATGTCCTATATAAAAGGCTCTTCTCTCGACCGTACCTAAGATGTTTAAGTCCCGAAGAAGCAAATTATGTCATGAGAGAAGTACACAAAGGGATTTACGGCAACCACTTAGGGTCACGGTCATTGGTACATAAAATGATCAGAGTTGGATACTATTGGCCTACTATGCAGAAGGATGCCCAGACTTATGTCAAAGCATGTGACAAATGTCAAAGGTTCAGTAATGTCATCAGATAGCCGACGGAAGAGCTGACTCCGGTAACAGCCCCATGGCCATTTACTCAATGGGGACTCAACATTATGGGTCCATTCCCAACAGCAATGCGACAGCCAAAGTTCCTTCTAGTTGGTATAGACTAAGTTAGAGTAGCAGCTAAATAGAGACTCACACGATACTAGGACCTCATGGCCAAGCACTATAACTCTTGAGTTCGACACTGAGACTTCAAGGTTGGAGACCTCATCTTGAGGAAGGTAATGGGCACAACTAAAGACCCTACCCATGGAAAGCTCGGCCCCAACTGGGAAGGACCTTATAGAATTACGTCATGGCAAAGGAAAGACACCTACCACCTAGAAACACTAGATGGACGGAAGTTGCACCATCCATGGAACACCGAGCACCTGCGGAAGTACTACCGGTAGAGCGACTTTCTTCATTTTCCAGTTTACTTTAGTTAGTTTTAGCTACATTCCTCAATTTTCCAATTTACCTTAATTTTTTCTACAATACTTTTTAAGCCCAAAGGGCAAGTCTTTTTCTTTAGAGAACTAACTTTCTATGAATGCATGGTTTATCATAATCAGAGGAGTTTATTCAGATATGACTAGTATGTTTTTCTACAAAATATTATCAAGTCCTTAAGGTGGACGAGTTCATTTCAAGAGGCTGAGTTATAGTCCATAAAGTGGACGAGCTCATTCCAAGAGGATGAATTATTGTCCATAAAGTGGACGAGTTTATCAGTAAGTCCTTAAAGAGGACGAGTTCAATCCAAAAGGATGAGTTATAGTCCATAAAGTGGGCGAGTTTATTAGTAAGTCCATAAAGTGGACGAGCTCATTCCAAGAGGATGAATTATTACTAGTCCATGAATTAGACGAGTCCTTAAAATGGATGACCTTATTCCAAAAGGATGATTTATTATTGGTCCATAAAGTGGACAAAGTTTATTAGCAGGTCCTTAAAGTGGATGAGTTCATCCCAAGAGGGTGAGTTAGTATTTCCATAAGTGGACGAATTTAAGATTAAGTCCATAAATGGACAGACTTGGCCCATAAAGGTAGGTTAATATTATAAAGTCCACGAGTGGACGGATTCATGATCAAGTTCACAAGTGGATGAGTTCATCTTACAAGGATGCTTTGAAATTAACAAGTACATTAGTGTACAGGTCCATCCCATGAGGGTGAGTATAAGTCCACAACTGGACAAATACATGGTTAAGTCCACAAGTGGACAGGTCCATCCCATGAGGGTGGGTATAATTAGGTCCACAAGTGGACGGATACATAATAAAATCAATAAGTAGACGGGTTCATCCAAGAGGATGATCAAATTGTGAAGTCCATAAAGTGGACGGGTTCAACAACACGTTGAATTAAAAGTCCATAAAAGGATGGGTTCATCTGAGAGGATGACAAATATATAGTCCATGAAGTGACGGGTTCAACAACACGTTGCATTGACAGTTATATTCATACATAGCCATAAACTAAACAAATCCATCCATAAGAATAAAAGTAGACGGATAATACGGAATGAGTAATCCAATATTGTTAAAGCCCATAAAGGAAGAAGTTTAGTTACAGAAGGCAACGGTTAAATTAAACATTAATTGTTCTTCAAAAACCTTTACATTCAGGAAAAAAAATGCTACTACTGAATGGGAGCATCATCGTCTCTTTCTTCCAAAACTTGATCTTCAAGTTGATGGGTGCTGCCCTCGACGGTTTTGGCTTGGCTTTAAATAGCAGTCCCTCTATCACCATAATGGTCATCTACAAAGGCGTCATCAACAAATAATTCATCCGTACTTTCGATATGGACAAGCTGAACCAAGGTTTGGGCCTGGGCATCAATGGCAACATGAGATACGTCCAGGTCAGGATAAGAAACCTTGACTTAATGGAGGGCATCGTCGAAGCCTTCAGGAAAGGAGCCTCCGAGCTCTGAAAGAAGGGCGTTGGAGTCACGGTACTCTCGTATCGCTTCCTCCTTCGCCTGACGAAGCTGCTTCTTGGTATCACTAATTTCCTTTTCCTTGTCCTCTAAGACTTGCTTCAACAGCTCCGTCTGCTTCTCCAAATCACCCCTAACTTCCTTTGATAAGGCAAGCTTCTTCTCCTGGACTGTCTTCCAAGCCTTTAGCTCGTTCAGTTCGTCCTCCGTCGACCTCGCCTTCGCCTTTATACAGTCCAACGACGTCTCATGGTTCAGGCAATGCCCCATCAACCCCTTCATCATTAACATTGCTTGAAGACGGAAGGGTTAGTAGCAAGGCAAGTTGAAGGAAAGAAAAAAAGAAAAAAGAAAAAAGAAAGTGGACGGACGTAGTTACTTGAGTAATGCTAAAAAGCCCCGTCTCCCTCATTGCCTACGTTGTGTGGTTGCTCAAGTCCTCATAATCATCAGCCATAATGATGGATGAGAACTGCTCCAATGTGTACCTAAAGTCCTTATAAAGGAGGACAGGTGGTTTTTCAGCAACTAGGATAGAACCCGTCATGAGTCATTTTCCCTTTCCATGACCAGGATGGGTAACCATCTTCTTGGCCTCGGCTTGCAAACCCACGACGGGTTCAGGAACAGTTTTGGGTTTCTTGGGAAGATGGCTAGTCTTCTCTGGTTGTTTCCTCTTGGTGGATGAATTGGCTGAACCCATCCCCTTAGGGGTTTGACCCTCCTGTTGTTTCTTTAAAGCAGCTTGTTGCTTACGCTCCATTTGTTTCGATGTAAAATATTTTACTTTGAAAATATTTTCCGTAAAATATTTTCATTTTACGTGTTTGGTAGCCTACATGAAAATTTTCAGGAAATCACTTTGTAAAAATTTTACAATCTCACAACCCACCAGATCATTATAAAGTCCAATTAGATCAGAGCAAATCCAACCAAATCAAAGCAAAATTTTGTCTAGTTGGAGCTATTGAAGCATCACTGGTAAATCCAAAGTCACAACTCAGGAAAAACACAGCAATGATCGTCAGATCCACCCCACCAAGCTACACATGAAACCCATCAAACAATCCAAGTCATCTGTGAATCCACCGCCAACCCACCACCATGACAAACAAAACCCATACCTAAAATCCATCAAATGCGCATGTCATCCACCAAGCCACCATCACCTCACCCCTGCCACCGTTGACAAACGCAAACCATACCCAAAATCCATCAACTCAAAAATCATCCACTCACCATATCCACAGCAATCTGACCCACTAAAAGCAGCTCCGCCACAATCTAACCTCCAGAAACCCAACTTGAAAATCTTAAAGCAAGTGGAGATTGGAGAACTCTTTGATGAATGATTCTGATCACTGCAATCTTAGTCTTGAAGGGTGATTTCGAAGCTAAAGAACCAGATCAGATTTGGTAGGGAGTGTGGTGCCATCGGTGGTCTGTTGCTGTGGGTGTTTCTCTGGTGGGTGTTGTTGCTGGTCCCACCAATTTGGCTTGGTAGAGTTTGAGAGAGGGAGAGAAGAAGTGTGAGAGGGAGAGAGGAACTGAGAAGAAAAGGGAGAAAGCGTCGGGAGAGAGGGAGTGAGAATTTTGTAAAATGTTTTACCGTTGATTTTTTGGTAAAATATTTTACAAGTTTCTAAGCACAAACTTTGGTCAAACTGAAAAAAAAAATAAAAATAAAAATAAATAAAAATAAATAAATAAATAAATAAATAAATAAACAAATAAAAATAAAATTACAACTTTGACTATATTTTACATCCAAACAAACACTTGAAAATAGGAAAATATTTTACAGAAAATATTTTACTTCGAAACAAACGGAGCGTTAATATGGGCCCTTTCCTGGCAACATCCATTTCTGCACAAAGAGGATGGAGGTCAAGAGTTTAAAAAAAAAAAACAATATAAATATATTGGGTGACAGACTTACGTTGGCGAACTTGAGTGTCATATCGATAGGCAGCCGTAGTTGGCTCTGGCCTGTCACAATACCAGTGCAGAGTGTCTAGGGTGACCAACTTTGCACACGTCCTCTCTTCTAGCTTGGACTTGCTAAAAAATTTCTTCAAAAAAATCCACTGCTCAAGTGAGACTTGTGGATGGTCCCCAACTGTAAAAGAAGACGGTTAGTGACATGTTAATTAAAAATTGGATTGAATATAGATGGATGCATACCAAACGAGGGCATTATGCCCCATGTTGTGTCGACAAGCATATGTTCAGTATCACCGGGACGACACACCCATTTGTCACCTTCCATGAAAAAATACCGACTCTTCCAATTCCTGATGGAGTCAAGGGTTTCACACACGAGCCTCAACAATGGGCTCCTAGGCACAAAGCTATACATGCCTTTTGATTAAGCAATCTCATCTGGATGGTAACAGTGAAAGAATTCCTCCACCATCAACCTCTTGGCTCCGTTGGACATATCCCCATACAAGACCTCCACACCAAGGAAGACCCTCTAGGCATTTGGGGAAATCTAGGTGACAGCCAAACCTAGGTATTAGAGGAGGTGACGATGGAGTGAACTTAGAGGGAATCTAAGCCCTGCCTTTAGCATCTACTCATAAACCTCGACGCCTTCAACACCCTTATAGTAGCATTTCTCTAACTTGTAGGGTAGACGAAGAGGTATGTTGTCGGGTATTTGGTACTTAGCCCTAAGTGTTTTGAAGTAAGATTCTTTGATTATGGACCTAAAATCATTAACCGTCCACAAAGGTAGCATGATGAACTACCTGAGTCCATTAGGACCTATGACAGATTGGATTGAGGGCTCAACATTGTCTAGACTGTCACTAGAATCACCCTCTGGCCTATCCATCTCCAAACCCTCATCCCTTGAGGAAGAAGAGGTGGCGGATGGATTCCTCTCTTCACTTGAAGTGTCAGGGTCTTTTTGACCTGACAGGAACACTTCATCATAGCCCACCCCGTCGCAAACAAACAATTAGTTACTCGACGCACTAGACATTTGTCACCTACACGTGACGGTAAACCCTAAGACATTGACGCATCTAAAATAGATGACGACAATATGAAGTCTAAAAGATAAGAAATTTGAACAGAAGGAGAAGGGTACTTACCAGTTTGAAAATGAGTAGCAAAAAGGTGTAGATGATGGATGCACTAGGTGAATGGTATGTTTGTCTGACAAGGATGACGGTAGCGCTTTGATCAAAATTTTTTGAGGAAAGTGGAAAATGAGTGAGAAGGAGGCAAGTTTATATAGAGGGAATGGCACAGAAGACGAAGGGACACTTCGTTCCAAGAGATTGGCCACTAAGTAGATGCCACGTATCCCTACGACATTAATGACCCTAGGCCAGCCTGTCAAGCTAGGTATGTTTCTCAGAAGACAAATCAAACCGTCACTCCACGAGTCCATCCACTCAGAGGTCAAGGACCCATAGAGTAAGGGGGTAACTGAAGAGGGTAAAATTATGGATGACGGGTCCATTTAAATAAACCTGACAACTCTGGACCAGTGGGCTGATAATGGACAGATCTAAAGTGCACGGACACAAGGTGGATGGGTCTAGAGGCCACGTGGCATCCACCTGGTTTAAGTAATCTCCAAAGAATCCTAAATGGAAACAACTTGCGTCTCACGGTTATCCCTAACTCATAGAGTCTCAATATGAATAGAATTCTAACATGAGGAGGATTCTATAATATACACCCATTAATGATAATCCTCCCTATAAGGAAATTCCTTCCTGTGCAAGAAACAGAGTTTAGTTCTACACTACTATAAAAACCCCAAAGCCCTCAAAAAACAAGGCACGGATAATTCACCCCAACCCTGGCACTCTAAAGTTGTAAAGGTTTTTCTAACTTAACCTTCGGAGGGTCTTTGGCCGGTACCACACCAGTACTCTCCTAGGGTTTCTCTTTGCTGTTGTTTCACAGGTCTTGTTTCGAACACACGAGTATTGTGCAGCTTACTAACGATTTTTGACATCGTCATATATTATTGTAATACACTAATACTTACAATTTTCTAACTGATCCAAAGAAGAAAAAAAAAGCAACTACAGTTCACTAATAATAATAAAACAATCGATAAGATGTAGTAATTGGGCCCTGGCTCAAGTGGTAGAGGGATGAGATATCAAGTAGTAGTTAGCTACAAATCTTGCTTAACAAACATATGCCAAGATGATGACCACTATTTTCTTTCCAGCCTTAGATTTTTGGTTCCAATCTACCACCTAGGAGTCAAAGCAAATAGAAATTAGTAAATTACAACATGCTCGACATGGGTGCAATAAGTGAGCTACCAAAGCTGGCAAACATACAAGCATGCACGCACACACATATTGATACAAATATATCTCTTTATGAAATGTTCACATGTGAAGTCATTTAATCTTATCCATAGAAGATTGAAAGAAGCAAAAGAAGATATTTCAAGATACACGTGATACTATTAGCTTACTATGTCAAGAACATGCTCTCTAAACTACAAACAACACAAACTCCTAGGTCCAGCAACACATGAAATTGCCCAACAAATTGGAAACTTTATGTAGATGTAGCATCAAAGTAAAGAGTAGCATCTTCAATGTGCTTTGATATCTAAAGACAAAGGTGAATAAATAATATTAGAATAGATCAACTAAATTTTGGACAAAAGTAATCACATATCAAGTTAATACCATCACTAAATTCAAAGCAATTGCAATATTGAACTCTACTCAATGCCTCTCAAAGGCAAATACAAAGCAGAAACTTGAAAGTAGAAAGGCATTCAAATATAGGCATATTCAGGAAAAAGAAAACTACTTTTCAGCTAGACAAAAGCCATGTCAGTGATTAATAGACTCTTGTTACACTTGTGCTTATGATTCTAGTAATGTGCCCAATAAGGGTATCAAGTTAGACACACATAGAGCACAACGAAGGCATCATCACTCCGGTGGTGTCTTTAACTTGAAGCATAGAAATTCATTTAGATGCCTTATAATTGATCCTTGTCACAAAAGACTAAGCCTTGTAGCCTAGGTATCTCCTCTACTTTCCAAAGAAAATAACATATGGACACTAAAGAAGGCAACATCACAAACCTCTAAAATATGCGGGTTAGATTTAAATCAAACTATATATATCCCAACTTTGATTAAGCAACTTAGTGGTAGAAGAATGTTCTTTATAAAATTAGAGAGCAATATATTTTACAAAAATATTGTATATATACAATTCAAAGAACTATTTAAAAAACTAAGACCAAGATATTAATTTCTATGGAATGGCTTTCACCTAATGTGATAGATAACATGGGTTGATGGATTGCAAATGGATTTTCATATTGGTTATCTACAAGACAGGGAGCAAGAACTGGCATGTGTACATGCTTATTATACATTGAGCTTGAGTTTAGGCTAATCAGTGTCTATACAATCAACGAAAGGGGGAAGGCCTTACCAAGGTGAGTCTTAGCTTTTCTTGCCCACTCTAGCTCCTACTTTCACATAATCATTGAAAAAATCTACAAAAAAATTACATTATACAAAAATAAATTGATACAAAATTGAACAGAGAAGAAAACCATGTGATCATATATATATATTGGCAGAGAGAGACAAAAAAATTAAACTTCAAAGAATACAAAATATTAAAACCTTGAATTAGAAGGTGAAATCAATGTGACCAAAACATGCTCCGACTAGGTTAGCCAGAGGTCAGGGAAAATAACCGTGACAATGAGATAAAATGCTCAAAGTAGAATGGCATTGAAGGAGGAGTAAAATGCCTTGAATCTGAGTGAGATGTATAATTGGCTAAAGGATAAGGGAAAGTGACTAGATTGAAGACCAAAAGACCAAACACTGAAATCTCTTAGGCTTCGTTTGGGAGTTCATAAGGGAATGGAATAGAATGATCATAAGGGAATGGAAATGAATGGAATGGAATGTATTTAAGTAAGGGAAAGGAAAAGAAAAGAAAAGAATGAAATGGAATTAACCTTGATTGGATGTTTTAAAATAAAAGAATGGAAAGGAATGAAAATAAATGGAATGTAAGTAATCTTATTTGAGAGCAGCATGGAGGGAATGGAATGGAATCATTTTATGACAATATTACTATTAGACCCCTATTTAAAAATAAAGAGTTGAATATATAGGGGTATTTTGGAAGTTTTAGTAAAAAATCATTAAATCTAATTCCATTTCCTCCCATTCCTCCCAATTTCGGAGAGAATGAAAATTTGAGGTTTTAAGGGAATAAAGAGGAATGAGTGTTCCCTTCTACCCATTCCATTCCATCCCCTCTCACTTAGGCCTCACTTGGGAGGAGGGAATAGAATGGAATAGAAAGGAATGAAAGGAATCATTTTAGAATATTCTTCCATTCCCTTGTTTGGGAGTTTTAATGAAGGGAATGGAAAGTCCATTCCATTGTTTGGGAGTTTAAGTGGGAGGGAATGAAATGGGTAGGAGGGAACACTCATTCCTCTCTATTCTCTTAAAACCTCAAATTTTCATTCCCCCGAAATTGGGAGGAATGGGAGGTAATGAAATTAGATTTAATGATTTTTTACTAAAACTCCCAAAATACCCCTATATATTCAACTCTTTATTTTAAAATAGGGGTCTAATAGTAATATTGTCATAAAATGATTTCATTCCATTCCCTCCATGCTGCTCTCAAACAGGACTACTTACATTCCATTCATTTTCATTCTTTTCCATTCTTTTATTTTAAAACATCCAATCAAGGTTACTTAATTCCATTCCATTCCATTTTTTTCCATTATTTTCCTTTACTTAAATACATTCCATTCCATTCCATTCTTTTCCATTCCCTTATGATCATTTTATTCCATTCCATTCCCTTCCCTTATAAACTCCCAAGTGGAGCCTTAAACTCCCAAGGGAATGAACTTTCCATTCCCTCAATTAAAACTCCTAAACAAGGGAAGGGAAGAATATTCTAAAATTATTCCTTATTGCTTCAAATAATCACTGAATTTGAACAGAAAACCATAGTTTTCAAAGAAGCCAAAGAGTATTTTTGTACTTTGTAGTCTGAGGGCAAGGTCTTTGCTTTCTTCTACGCATAGGTGGGAGGGAGGCTTGGGCTTTTCAAACAATTTGTAATAGAATAAGTTGGCATGAGCTTTCCAATACATTTTGTCAAATTTTGAAGGATTGCCCATATTTTGGAGAACAGTGAAAACAAGTTAATGTGAAGGCTAAATGAAAGATTAGAACAACACATGTTAAAACTTCATACTCTCCCGCATGAGGTCTTTGCTTTTATATATATATATATATATATTGATTGATTGATTGGTGATTACATTACTCATCACTCATCACTCTTTTATATTTTTTTTCTAATTAGAAATTCTTTAAAATAATTTTTGTATTATTTTTTATTACAATGATTACATACCTATCGAGAAGATAAATTTTCTCAATAAATTGGTACATTTCTTTATTTTAATTTGCTTAGTATCTTGTAATTCAACTGGTTAACACATTTTGAGATTTTTAATGGAGACATATTCATGATTCAAATCTCCTTACCTCCAGTTATTATAAAAAATTGTTCTATCTCTAGCATTAATTGTTCACTCCACGCTTTGATCACAAACCAAATTAGTGGGAATTGGATGAGAGGCTAATCTAAACAGGGGATTAGGAAAATGGGATAAATATGTTAATGATATTGGTTAAAAAAGATGATGGGAGGTCTTAAATTATTAAAGAAAATGAAGGAGAAATGAGTGAAGGATTTTGGTTAATCGTAGGAATATTGTATACAACTTTTTTATTTTAAAAAAAAAATGTAAATTTTGTAAGAATTTATGGAAAGAATTCGCGAATTAGGTGTTAAAAGCTTAAAGCTCATTTAAGGTAGAAAAATACAAAATGTCCCAAACTCAGAAGCCCCTTTCCAATTTTCAATGCAATTTAAAACACAATATATAGGCCATTGTACATGTTACTTGAAAAATCAAGTAACTAACAATAAATTTTCATTTTCCTAAGAAATCAAATAGGATTTAATACTTTTTTATATTTCATAATTGAATAGTTACAATTGGGGAGGAAAATTTGAATCCTAGATGTCTCAGTTAGAAAAATCAAAAAGTACTAAACAACTAAGTAACAAGGCTATAACTAAGAACTAACACTTGTTTAAGTTGTGGGATATTGTGAGAACATACTAATGTAAAAAATAAAAGTTACTAACTTCTTTCAAAACATGGGAAAGATGTTTCCAATTGATTGTACTTTTTTTCAAATCTATTTTATAGTTAGTCATATTTTTATGTAGCCCACATGTAGGTTGATGTGATATTTCTGTTTTATTTGCTTATTGTATATTGTTGTTTGTTCAAGCATTAGGGCATTGTTTTTACTCATTACTACATGGTGGTCATACAAAGTGATAAAAAAAAAAGAAACAAAATCAAGCGTAAGAAAAAATTATTCAAAAGGAATGGTGGTTTATTATTACAACAACAATTATCGTCAAATGAAAATAATGTTCAAAAGACAAATTTATTCAATTCAAAGGAGTTGAAAAATGTAACTAATTGTTTCAAGAGAAACAGAATACTTGGTAAGGGTGGACAAGGTATAGTTTATAAAGGAATGTTAGTAGATGGAAGAATTGTGGCAATTAAAAAGTGCAACATAGTGGATGAAGGAAATCTTGAACAGATTGTTAATGAGATTATCATTCTTTCACAAATCAACCATAGAAATGTGGTTAAATTACTTATGTGTTGTTGAGAGATAGAAGTTCCTTTGTTAGTTTATGAATACATTCCCAATGGCACGCTTTTCCAATATATTTATGGTAAAAATAAAGAGTTTCCATTACTAACATGGGATATGCGCTTAAGGATTGCCATAGAAGCTGCAAGAGCTCTTGCTTATTTACACTCGGCAGCTTCACTACCCATTTACCATCAAGACATAAAATCTTCAAACAAACTCCTTGATGACAAATATAGAGCAAAAGTAGTAGACTTCGGGACTTCAAGATCAATGGCCATTGACCAAACTCATTTAACCACACTAGTTATGGTACTTTTGGGTACTTGGATCCAAAACACTTTCAAACAAGCCAACTTATAGATAAAAGTGATGTATATAGTTTTGGAGTAGTCCTTATTGAGTTTTTGACTGGAGAAAAACTTGTTTCTTTAACAAGATCACAAGAAGGTCAGAATCTATCTACATATTTCATTCATTCATTAAAAGAGAACCATCTCTTTGATATACTTGATACTCAAGTAAAGGAGGATGGTAATAAAGATGAAGTCATGGCAGTTGCTAACCTTGCAAAAAAATGTGTGCATTAGAAAGGAAAGAAATGACCTACGATGATAGAGATCATGATGGAGTTGGAGGGAATTCAAAAAGTTTCTTCTGTTGATCCAAAATTTGAAGAACTTGAATATGTTAGAAAAGAAGAAACGGGGCCCTAGAATGATATTTCTATTTCAACAAGTTCAAGTTTAGAAATTGGCTCAGCTTCATCATCAAGTGTCCTACCACTTTTATCTATCAAATAAATTTGATTAAAAATTTCCAAGAATAAACCGTTAATTCGACTTCATTTTATGTATGTTTTGGTTTCAGTATCCTTTGTGATTAGAATTGTGTTTATGAATTTTGCAGTCTTTGAATGTGTTCTAAGTGGTGCTCACTCTTCCTTTTATTCTTTTTCTTCTTAATGTTTGTTGTTTTTGTAATATATAAGTCTTACTCTTCATTTTCTGTCCTTTTTTTAGGGTGACATATCAATAATTTTGTTAGATTGCATAGTAGGCACATTGGATGAATTCGGGTGAGAGATGTGGTTGTCAATCTATCAAATGGTTGTTAAAGGCCATTTTTTTTTTGTAGATATCCTACCTATATATGCCTATCTATAACATATTATAAAAGTTGGATTCCAAAACTGGTGGATGCATGCTACGATGATACTTAGTCATTTTCAAAGCATCCTACAATGACATGTGGCGACTTCCTTTGTTTAATTGCTATGATTGGACAAACAATGCTACATGTTAAAATATTATCTATACATGTCAATGTATTTGCCATAATACTAGACACATGACATATAATGAAAATTTTGAATGAAATAAATACATTTCTTTAGTATTGTATTTAACTTCACATTTTTTTTCTTATTTATGACCACTAATTCTAAATTCTTAATTTGTCATTTGTCTATTTATTTTTCTAACCATTCCTATTCCAAAGACGACTGAAGTATTTCTAAAAAAAATAATTTGTTGAAAAAATACTTTAATTGAGCAATATATGTGTAATCTAATTAGATATTAGATATTGAGATTTTTTTTAAAACTTATTTTTGAACCATAATTAAAGACGTCACAATTAGAAAAGAAGCCTAGAAGTCATTTTTATTTTTATTTTTTTCACTTTTTAAACACATGAAATTAAAATTGTTCATATATAACAATAAAATGTATACAACACCCTACTATCTTTTAGCTTTAGATGTTTCTTTTTTTAACACAAAGGTGTGTGTGTTTTGGGGAAGAGGATGGTATTCATGTAGATAATTGAAGTAATTGTAATTATAATTGCTAAAATAATGATGTGATATAAAATTAAAAACACTTCCTATCAATACCCAAAGAATATTATACATATATATATATATATGTTCTTTCTTTATCCCTCTTATAACCAACAAACTTAGAAATTTTGATGAAAAATTTGTTTCATATGGCATCTATAATATATTAATCTCTAACCTTATTCTTTGCATTGCTTTAATACTTTTATTTTTGTGGACACCTGGAAAAAGGGAAATCCGAGGTCAGGAGAAATTTTCCAATGTTTGGTCGCACATTGAGTCCTTGACGATGTGACTCTTGTGTGCTTGTGTCTCGAGGGTGGGGTGTGTGTATGTGAATCTCTTTTTCTTACTTTTATTTTAAGAGTTGCCACCACCCATTAGTTTTGTATTAGATGTGATTGGTCACCTTGAGGTCTAATTCATTTTAGGTTACCTAATTAACTAAACCAAATTTTAAGGGTTCATTAATTGAGGCAAACCAAAAAGTCACAAACCAAAGATTATGGACTCAGAAGTTTGGTTACATGTGGAGAAGGTGTTAGGCACCCCACAACGACTACCGAAGATAATACTTCATTTTAATTTATTTCAAACGTTATCTTTTTATGAAAAAATAGAATACTTGGCATTTTGATTTTTTTTTTGAAAAGGTTTTTTTCCAAACAATATACATACATACATACATTCATATGTACACACACACGCACACACACACACACATGTGAATAAATATTTACCATATAGCTAACCTGTGAATATTAACTCCAATGAGTATTTACAAACAAAACATGTGAGGTATATACATAGGTAGCATGTGAGAGAACATTCAAAATAAACACAAAGACATATGAATAGAATATTTATTACATACATAGCATGTGAATACTAGCTATTATAAGTAGGCAAGCTGAAAACAGAACAAAAAGAGGGCGAGTTGGAAGAATAGTGTTAGGGTCATATTTTGTGTAATTGGCTAATCCTTTGACAAAATGCACTTTACTTATGATTAGGTAGATCTAAGATAGGTTTAGTACTTCAAGAAACATGTTGTTCAAGTCAAGCTTTAAAAACATGAAGATTGGTCCAAGAAACAAATAAAGAAAAGTTGTTCATTAAGTCTCGACAGATAACTTGACAAAAGCCTACTATCAAGACTTAATGTGAAGCTCGATAGATAGTTTGACAGCAGCTCGATCTATTGAGAATTACGATTTCAGAATTTCCAGATCTGAAATTCGGCCAAGACTTGCATATTTGTTTGGGTTTTCTTTTCTCACAATCCTAGACATATTTAAGGTTTATTTTAAAGGTCGTCATACACAAATACAAAGACCAAGAGACTTATTTTCTCGATGTAAAGTTATTGCGTTTGTACGCCATAGGGTTTTATAACCAAGCGCTTCTAGATCTTCGTTGTTGATGAAGTGAAGAACTTTGCAGCCAACAACATCTATTCAAGTTGCTAGAGTTAGTTATGTACTTGGGATCCGTGCAAATGGTTAGTTACAAATTGGACATTTATGTATCAAGGGAAAGAAGGCTACTACAAGATCAAATCCAATTAAATATTGGAGCAAAGGTTCAACTATATGTTGGTATTTCGAGATAGGCCAAGGTACTTGATAAGATTCCTTATACTTGTAACCGCTTGATTGTTGATTAGTGGATACTTTGGAGTGGTAATCTTAAAATCACGCGGTGGGGTTTTTGCGTTGCGAGGTTTTCCCCATTTGTTAACAAACCACCGTGTCTAATTTGTTTTCCGTTGCATTTAGTATTTTTGGTGATTTGTTGGTACCTCCATGATTTGCATGCAATTGAACCTAATTAATCAACTTGGGTAATTGAATTAATTAATTGGGGTCAAGCTATCGTAACCTAACAAATAGCATCATGTTGTCGACATTTTTTCTTATCATGTAAAAACAAATGACAAATAAAATTCATTAGTGCCAAAGAAAATGATTGGGACAATGTAAGCTTAAAAGGGTGTTCAGAGACTCAAGAAAATGAGCCACAAACACAAATCCATAGCTACAACTATTCTAAGAAAGCTTAAAATTAGAATGTATGAAGAAAATTACAACCTTAACTTTTATTGTTTTAAAAAAAGCACATTTTTTAGAAAAAGATTTTATTGAAAAGTTTTGAGAAAAACATTATTTTTAAAGACCCTTATTAGATGAATTCCAACGTGGTAAAAAGAAACTTTTTTT
Organism: Quercus suber; assembly: GCF_002906115.3. Lineage (NCBI taxonomy): Eukaryota > Viridiplantae > Streptophyta > Magnoliopsida > Fagales > Fagaceae > Quercus > Quercus suber. The sequence continues at coordinate 976,835 of NW_027069512.1, read as the reverse complement.
TTCTTTTAAATTTTTTTTTTTTAAACACAATTTTCTAATTTTAAAAAGAAAGGTAGAAGGTTTTTGAAACATTCTCTTAAAAAAAATTACCATTGTAAAAAAAAAAAAAATTTAAAAATGATTTTTTTTTTTTTGGATTTTTTAAAGGAAGGGAGAAAACATGTTTTTTAAGGGAAATCTAATATGGTAAAACACATGTTCTTTATACTCTTAATATGCTTGTCAAATTTTGAGTCAATCGGATATTATTTACTATATGATAACATAGTAAATAATTTAAACAATTTATTGATAATATAGCTATTGATCTTTAATTTTTTAGAAAAATTGCAAGCACAGAGGATATAAGAAGAAATTGTAATCCAATGGTAGATTTGTCAAAATTTACCTCCAATAAAAAAAAGATATTAAGTAAGGACCATAACCAATTTTGAAGCTAAACTTTGTCTTAAAAGTAAAGTGCAGAAATTTAAGTGACATTAAAAGTAAAGAGTTGAAATTTAAATGACATAAAAGTAAAGAGCTGAAATATTATAAAAGTTGACTAAAAATGTTTTTATTTTATTATATTTTTATGTGTCCCTCTTAAATAGATTTTGATCTCTTTCAAGCCTTATGGGTGCTTCATCATAAAGAAATAGGAGTTCTAAGCCATCAACCGTTCTTATAAGACATACTCATATTGTGCTTTATTTGAGGTTTAAAAACCATTTAAGAGGGAGGAAATAGAAAATCTTTTTATTTAGGTGTCTAGATATAGTACACACACACACACACATATATAAGTGCAAGAAATTAAAGGGATGACATAAATTAAAAGGGGAAGGGGATTGCTTGGAAAATAAAATGGATGACATAAATTAAAATCAAGAATAGTGTAGATCTTTAGATGCCTAGGTGGGATGGGATTTCCCCCTAAGGGTACTTCCCATACAAACCCTAGGAGTTGATCCAATACTCATCTAGGGAAACAAGCACAATAACACAAACAAACAATAATGGTATGGACAAAAAAGATAAAGAGAGAGAGATATATACACAAAAGCATAGGAATTTAAAGCAAATATATAAACAATAAACAAGATAAAGAGAATGATCTTATATATGGAAATGATGTGTGCATGATAATAAAGAAAGATGTGATGGGTTTAGTTATTAAGAAACTACCCCATCCCCACAAGCTTACCCCAAAATAAAATAAAATTACAAGCAAAAATGGATGAGGTTTTTTTGTGTGGTGGGTTTCAAAGAGAGAGAGAGAGAGAGAGAGAGAGACTTTTTTCAGAATTTCTAGGGCTATTTTTCCATAATTGTCTCACTTTTTCTATTTTTCTCTCTATTTTCCTCATTTTTCTGTATAAAACTCTATATTATTTTTACCAAAAATGAGGGGGTATTTATAGGGGAAGAGGCAAAATGGGAGGCTAGCTAGGTTTAACATTTTACACCTAGCTAGCCTTTCCTTTTTGCCACCTCAATCGGGCCTATTCCGTCTTTTTCTCGTTTTCTGGTCCAATCTTCACGCAGCTGTTTAGAGGACTTTCCGAGCTTCATTTTCTTCAAACTTTATATTCTTGGAAAGCTTTGGATGTTTAGTTTCTAATGGTCCTGACCATGCATGATATAGAGCTACAGTTGTCAAGATATCGTGCTCGGAAGGAAGGTGACGCAGTGCTAAAAATTCTGTGATGCTTTTTCTTGAAAATTTTGTATCTTCCAATCCAGGGTAGACCTTGTGCTTCAGGATGGTCCAGCCAGATTGCTTTAGTTCTTTTTCAATCGGTACAATTTATTCCATGAAGTTGGACAAAAAGCTGCCTGTTTTTCCTGAAATTTTTTTTTTTTTGAGGATTTTAATAAGGTTTTTGGTATTTTTGTGATATCTCATTCATTTTAACTCTGATTTTGGCACGTAAACTATCGTTTCGAAGAGGAAAATATGCCCTATGATGTTGTCCAAAATTCAACGTGATCAAACAGTTTGATAAAAAATACCATACTTGGCTAGGGTTTGGCCTTAATTGCTACAAAAATGGCTTTTTAATATTGTGACCCTTCGATCCAACATCTAATCATGTTGTATTTATTTTTTTTACCCTTTTTTGGCATTGAACCTTATGATTTTGAACCTTTTTTTTATTATTTTTTAATTTTTCTGGTCTTTGTATTTTTGCATGAATCGGGGCTGCACAAAATATGGTATCGACAATTTTACATGTTTTTTTTTTTTTGGTATATGGAATTAAAGATTGAACAATATTTAAGGGAAAAGATTTTTTTTTGAGAATAAATTTAAGGGAAAAGATATATTTTTATTATTGCTATTATTATGATATTAATGTGAATATATTTTCTTTTGGTGTTTTGATTAATGGGTGATTTTTTTTTCAAAGAATCAATTAGTATGTGACGTTCAATTTTGTTATTTGGTATAACTTTTGTTCAATTGGGATCGAAATGTTTATTAGTATTTTCATGATTGTGGAATTTATTGTGTATATGAAAGTTTCTAATAGTTATGTCAACATTTTTGTATTCATTATTTGGGTTAGAATTGTTTATATTTGTCCTTAAATTTTACAACTTTTTCCTTTCACGTTTCAATTAAAAATTTTTAACTCCGTTGTTTTATATATTCTTATTAAAACTCACTACTAACATACATGATAAAAATTAACACTCTACATCTAATGGAAAATTTTTTTTAGATATTTTATTTTCCCCTAATTTGTAACTCATTATCAAATAAATTTTACTATCTTTTTTCTTGTTTCCTTTCCTTTATGTTAAGAATGGTATAAATATATATAAATATTTTATACATTATAGTATAGTCTCAAATTTTATATAATAATCTTTGTAAGTGTTATATGAATAATGTTAATATATTAAGAGATTTTTTTTTGTATATGGAATTAAAGATTGAACAATATTTAAGGGAAAAGATATATTTTTATTGTTGCTATTATTATGATATTAATGTGAATATATTTTCTTTTGGTGTTTTGATTAATAGGTGATTTTTTTTTTCAAAGAAACAATTAGTATGTGTTTGTTTTTAGACCCCTTAAAACACAATTGGGTTAACCTAGTTAACAAGCCAAGTTATTACTTAGTCCAAATTCCAGATCTAGGTTATCACAATCAAACAATCATATTATGCATAACAGTAGAAAAAAAAAATAACACAATGATATAATGACCCAGGAAAACCAAACCGATAAAAAACCTGGGAGGATTTAACCTATCTATCCTCAAGGTAAACCTGAATCTACTATGAAAGAATCGAATTTTTACAATAGCAACTTAGACCACTAACATCTTATTGCTACCCACCAGTAGAAAACTTACTAACACGACCATGTGTAAGCTTCGAGACCACGGACTCCTCTACCCGCTTGTGTATCTTTAAGTTCTCATGGTAGCAACTGAATGATCATCAAGTTCTTGAAGAAATCTCCTTCTTGATAATCCTAAGCTTGTGTAGAGAAAAGCTCCTCACAGATCTCACAAGAGATTTACACAAATCGCAATATGAGCAACATCTAAAGCGTGGCTAGGGTTTGCCTTATATACCTAGGGCAAAAACATAAAACCCTAAACATTTTAATGAGATAATGCTGAGATGGAATTCTGTAGAAAAACGCATTCTACCCGATTTTCAATTGATCGAGCCTAAGCTTCGATCAATCGAGCTAGGCCGAAATGCATAGTAAATTCTACATCAGCTTGATTCCAACTTTACATAAAAGACACAACTTTGAGCAAGTCTAAACAAGATTAAACAACTTGTTTTGATCATGGTTTTCCAACAATACACATTAGAGTTCTAATACATAAGCTCCTAAGTACTTAGAACCTAACAAACTCCCCCTTTGGCAATTCGTGACAAAACACAAACTAAAAGCTCAAAGTTTACAAAGAAAAGCCCTTTACAAATAAAAGATCATTACACCAAATCCAATCCTAACTACTATCTATCATTTGCAAGTGTAGACAGCAGCTCAATTGAATCAACCTGTATATTTCCTGAAACACTAAATAAAACGCATAAACGCATGTGTGGAAAATACAAGTAAACAAAATAAATTCTTGATTTAACAAAACACAAAATAAAGACATATATCAATGAATAACTCATAAATATAAATAATAATAAAAACAGTGAAGCAAGAAACATGTAAAACAATAAATGTATCTCCCCCTCACATGAATAGCCCCACAAAATACAGCAAGAGCCAAAAATGTAAATACAAAGTGCAGCTCCTAGATACAATCTAATCACCACAGGCTCCAAAACAATCAAAACTCCCCCTATCAACAAAAAAACCTCTACAAGCTACACAAATGCTACTCCCCTTTTTTGTGACAGAATGCCAAAGGACAATCAAAATCCATCATCAAAAGGAGGTGGCAAAGGAGATCGTCTACAATGCGCCAACTCTGCATGCAAAGCACGAACCTCATTGAGCAAGTCCACCAAAATCTGTCCATGAGCCGCCTGAACAGTCAAGACATGATCCAAAGTACGACAAATGTTGGAATCATCCAAAGTAGTCGGTAGAGGAACATCAGCAGCAGCAGCACTAGACGCCTCAGCCTGTGCATCACCTATAGAAGTGGGAGAAGGGGGAACAGCACCAGAAGGCTCAACTCCTATGACAAAAGCGTGACCAACAACACTACTCCTAAGGAAAAGAAACAACAAAAGTGTGACCAACAACACTACTCCTATGAACTTCGTTCAAAGAACGAAGAAACAAATGCGAAAAAGAAATAGAAGCACTAGAAACAAGTGCATACAAAAACACACATCTCTCAATAGGGATGGTGTGGAGATGAGAAATAGGCCACAAGGAATGACACGCTATCCTAAGGAAAAGATAGGTAGTCTTAGTAAGCTCAGCGGACATGATCCGAGGTTCAGAACCTCACTGGATAGAAGAGCCAGTAATGTATGACATGACGTCATCAAGGGGTGGAGACTCCTCATAAGGATAGATGGCTGCCTAATGACCGAAACCCCAAGAGCCTCAGCCACTACCCTAGGGGTAATGGTGAACTCAACACCTCATATCCAACTCCTAACAAGGGTGTTGGAATCATAGATGTGGCAAGAGAGGTTCGAGTAGAACTCTCTAATCAGGGCGGTCGGGGGTGGATGATTTACCTTCAACAAAGTCAACCAGCCTCTACTCTCAAAGTTTGCCTTAATGGCAAGATTAAGCTCATCTAACACAATAGATTGCTCAGCCCAAATCTTTCTTTTACTATTCAGCTTGTCATATGTCTCTCTACTTTTGTCATTCCTAAACAGCTCACTTCTAGAGGGAGACTTAGAAGCAATGGAGGGAGTCCTATGGGCTCTAGTCTTCCTATGCATGCTGCTAAGATAAGTACAAAGACACAAAGCAGAACCAAAAAGAACAAAAAGAAAAACCAAGGGCAAACTGCAAGTTAGCACAAAAAAAATATAGAACAAAACTCTATATGATGCATGAACAGTCAAATGTCATGATGCATGCTCTAATGCAGTGAAACTAAGTTCAATGTAAGTTCAAATTCACAAAATTGGCTTAAGCATAGAGTTTCTAACAAAAACCCCAAAATTTGAAAAACCACTTGTTTGTATTTATAGAAAATTGATCAATTGATCATCACACAAGTTAGAATATAGATTATAATGATCAATTACATCAAATCAACAAGCCAATCTCATCAATTAAACCCAATTTAAACAAAATCCCCAATTTGGGTAAATACAAGCCCTAGAAATTTCAATTTCTCACAAAACACCAAATTGATCAAATTAAACATCAAAGATCATGTTTATAACATCATAGAAACAAAACCCAATGATCAATTTCAAAAAAGAAGGCTTGATTCATCAAAAATCCCAATTTTGAATAGGTCTGAAATTCCCAACAAGATGCATGAATTTATGCATGAAATTGTGAAATAAAATGCAAAAGGAAGGGTAAAATAGACTTACCAGCTTAGAGAGAGGAAAACCATACAAAAAATTAGGAGGAAAACGAAAAAAAAATTGATGTGGAGCCTAGTCCGAATAGGAGAGAGAGAGAGAGAGAGAGAGAGAGAGAGAGAAAAGTTTGAAAACTTTTTGAAAACGTAGGAAGAACAAGTCAAAATCAGTTTTTAAAAACCTTATTCACGATTTTCGATTGATCGAAATTTTAGGTTCGGTCAATCGAAACAAACAGAGGCTCACTTCAATTTTTAATCACAATTTCAATTGATCAAAAAACAGCCTCGATTGATCGAAATTCTGGAAAAAACACATTTTTGAAAAACTCAGCAAATTTTAAGTATAAGCTCCTCAAAGCATTGAATTTTATGAGTAAAATGCATGAGTATGAAATGAAATGTTTTTCAAAGACACAAGTTTTAAACCTAGTTTTCCCAAAATTAAGATTTTCACACATTTTCCCTTTGAATTCTCAAGCATCAAATATGTTTTGCATAAAACTCAAGGTATTTTCAAAGTTGGTTGGTCAAACCAAAAACACACACAATAACATGTACAAAGTTTAGCAAATAGTAACTTGTGTAGTGTGTGCTACTATTGAAAGCTTGAGATACATATGAGGTGATATGTGAATAGAAATTAAACACAAAGTCTATAAAATTCATCACATTGAATTTGAAAGAGACTATCACCTAAAGAGTTACATCATATAACTCCCACATCTCCTAGATCATAAGCTTGCAATCATGTAAGTTTCTTGATTTTGCCTCATAATGTACACACCAATTTTAGTTTTTTAGAAACTTATTTAAATAGACGGGATAATGTACATGCCAGTTTTATTTATTTGATTTAGCTTTAAGTCCAATAATGTACACACCAATTTTAAGCATTTAAACCGAGGCTACACCTTATATTCTGCTACATTTTCACAAGCACAAAATCTTTCAATATGCACTAAGGTATTCATGATTGGCTAGTGAATAGTGGTGAGATGGTTATTTATGCCTTTCTCAAAAGGTTCAAGTCCGACAATCAAAGACATGTGACTTCAAGATCAAGACAAAGTGATCAAAAACCATAAACATCTTTCCCACACAACATGCACTACAAGGCTTCAACTAGTTGCAATAAATAAGCTCATCAAAGCTAAACAAGGTACAAAAGACATGTTATGTGAAAATAAATTGACCAACCTTGTTTTCAAAACCAAGAAAATAAACACAAAACAAAATTTGCTTCCCCTTTTTTTTTTTTTTTTTTTTTTGAAAAGAAGAAACAAAAACAGTCCTAGAATGAAATGCATGAATGTTATGTAAAGCAAATCCTAAAAAAAAAAAAAAAAACAATGTTCACAAAGGGTAGAGCAATGAAGCACAAGGACCATGTCAGAAAGACTCAATTAGATTGAGCTTTTTGCATCCAAAACTTTTTAGATGCACCTTGAGCATTGGAGTTCTTTTTCACATTAGAATGATTTTCAACTCCAAGATTGGAATAAAGGTTGAGAGCCTTTACCAATTCACCAATAAGTGTCATGGGATCTTGTGCTTGAGGTACAAGCACTTTTGATTTATTTGCTCTCTTAGCAACTTGCAGCTTGCAACAGTTTGGACGAATGTGCCCAAACTTTCCACAAAAATGACAAACCCAAGCAGGCTTACCATGCAACTTGTCCTTAAAAAGGGTAGACTCCTTAGGTTTAGACTCCTTCAGATCAACCCTAATTTTCCTAGGAGATGTGACCTCTACAAGTTTAGCAATCTCACTCACAACCTCACTCATAGGAAGTTTAGAGGAAGAAGAAGGAACAAAGTTTGTGGAATGGGGTGCAGACACAAAAATGCTTTCAACAAAACCTAATCCAGATTTGTCAGAAGGAGACTTTTGAACACTCGGCATTTGATCAAGTTTAGAAATAGCAGATCTAGCAACAGATAAATCAAGTTCCAAAGATTTAACTTTATTAAGCAAAAATATATTCTCAGTTTTCACATTGTTCAAAAGTTCATTAGCATCAAACAATTTCACAAGGAAATGTTCTTATCAAGCTCAAGAGATGCAATTTTCTTTAAGCCTAATTCAACATTCATGGCATCCTTTGTAGCAACTTTGCAAAGTTTATTGTAGGCTTCTTGAAGATCTGCATCCTCAGGGAGTTTCCCATCAGAAGGGTTCTCTTCAATAGACACACTTTCATTAACTACAGTAGTAGCAGTGAAAGCAATGAAATTTTCGTCCTCGTCACACCCAGACTCATCATCAGAAACTTCATTATCACTAAGGTTATAGCAATAGCTTTACCCTTAGACCTCAAGTATGTAGGACATTTAGATTTCATGTGACCATACCCTTGACATCCGAACACTGAGGACCCATAGAATTATTAGAAGATTGACCAACTTTTTCTCTAGGTTTTTCATTGTTGTTAACCTTAGTAGGATCATTCTTTCTAAAGTTTCTAGGTTCAACAGTGTTCGTACCTCTTGCCCTTCTGTTACTATTCCTAAGAAATTTTCTAAAATTCTTGGCAAGGTAAGCAATCTCTGTAATAGAGAGCTCATCATCAAATCCACCAACATTAACATCATCAGCTGACTTAAGAGCTATTGATTTGGATTTGCTAATTTTGGGTCGGTCTAACCCATAGGACTAAAAAGATCCTACAAGTTCATCAACAGGGATGGAGTTCATATCCTTACTTTCTATTATGGCAGTCACTTTGGGTCTAAAATTTTTAGTTAAAGATTTGAGAATCTTCCTAACAATTTTAGGTTGATCATAGATTTCACCCAAGTTGTATGCAGAATTAACAATGTCATTAAATTTAGCATAAAATTCATCAAAGAATTCATCATCAGACATCCTAATGCTCTCAAATCTAGAAGTTAATTGCTACAACTTATTAATTTTAATTGCCTCTGTGCCTTTATGCACAGTTTGGAGGATATTCCAAGCAGTGTGAGCAACCTCAGCATTAGAGATTCTCTTAAATTTCTCCATAAAAACAGCGTTAAAGATAGCATTCATAGCTTTGCTATTAAACGCGGCTGCTTCTTTTTGAGAAGTTTGCCACTCACTCACAAGAGTAGTGGGCTTCTCCCATCCGTACTCAACGGAGTTGCAGACTCTCTCATCAATAGATTTCAGGAATGCTTTCATCCTTACTTTTCAATAAGCATAATTATTCCCATCAAAGTGAGGAGGAATAACTAGAGAGTGTCCGTATTCCATGACAACAGGGGTCAAGAATCAGCTCAAAGATCAAAAGATCTACAAAAAGAGAGCTACCTGCTCTGATACCACTTATTTGTTTTTAGACCCTTAAAACACAATTGGATTAACCTAGTTAACAAGCCAAGTTATTACTTAGTCCAAATTCCAAATCTAGGTTATCACAATCAAACAATCATATCATGCATAGTAGCAAAAAAATAAATAATACAATGATAAGAAAACCTAAGAAAACCAAACCGGTAAAAACATGGGGAGGATTTAACCTAGCTATCTTCAAGGTAAACTTGAATCCGTTATGAAAGAATTGAAGTTTTACAATAGCGACTTAGACTACTAACATCCTATTGCTACCCACTAGTAGAAAACTGACACGACCACATGCAAGCTCCGAGACCACAGACTCCTTCTTTCTTGGATTCTCTAGCAAATACAAGCACACTCGCTTATGTATCTTTAAGTTCGCATGGCAGCAACTAAATGATCATCAAGTTCTTGAAGAAATCTCCTTCTTGATAATCCTAAACTTGTGTAAAGAAAAGCCCTCACAGATCTTACAAGAGATTTACACAAATTGCAATATGAGCAACATCTAAAACGTGGCTAGGTTTTGCCTTATATACCTAGGCAGAAGCATAAAACCCTAAACATTTTAATGAGACAAGCTGAGTTGGAATTCTACAGAAAAGAGCATTTTGCCCGATTAATGATTGATCGAGCCTAAGCTTCGATCAATCGAGCCAGGCCGAAATGCATAGTAAATTCTGCATCAACTTGATTCCAACTTTACATAAAATACACAACTTTGAGCAAGTGTAAACAAGATAAAACAACCTATTTTGATCATGGTTTGTCAACAATACACATTAGAGTTCTAATACATAAGTTCCTAAGTACTTAGAACCTAACAGTATGTGATGTTCAATTTTGTTATTTGGTATAACTTTTGTCCAATTGGGATCGAAATGTTTATTAGTATTTTCATGATTGTGGAATTTATTGTGTATATGAGAGTTTCTAATAGTTATGTCAACATTTTTGTATTCATTATTTGGGTTAGAATTGTTTATATTTGTCCTTAAAATTTTACAACTTTTTCCTTTCATGTTTCAATTAAAAAGTTTTAACTCCGTTGTTTTATATATTCTTATTAAAACTCATTACTAACATACATGATAAAAATTAACACTCCACATCTAATGGAAAATTTTTTTAGATATTTTATTTTCCCCTAATTTGTATCTCATTATCAAATAAATTTTACTATCTTTTTTCTTTTTTCCTTTCCTTTATGTTAAGAATGGTATAAATATATAAATATTTTATACATTATAGTATAGTCTCAAATTTTATATAATAATCTTTGTAAATGTTATATGAATAATGTTAATATATTAAGAGATTTTAGTAGACGTTTTATGTAATATTATTAACTCAAATAATAGAAATAAAATTTTATTCATTGTTTCACTAATAATGTCTATTGAGTAGCAACAATTTTTTTTGTGGTTTTTTTAAGCATCCTAAACTTTAGTTATGGATGTGTACTAAGTGCCTATCTTTTAGGATTAAATATAAATAACTACCATTTTAAAAAAAAAAAAAAAGTTGACATTAGTTTTTAGCATTTTTAAAATTTAGTTTTAATCGTGCACTAACTAGTAAGTGACCATAGTGTGGAAATGTCCTCAAAATTCTATCAGAGTATGAAGCCTATTTCGGTCAGAAAATTAATAAAGAAAAGAAAGCTTTATTCTTTAGCAAGTCCACACAAGATGATGCTAGACAGGAGATGAAGAGGTTATTGGGTGTCCAAGAGATAAAATTTTATGAAAGGTATTCGGGGCTTCTAGCTTTGGTTGGCAGAGGGCAAGTTTTAGCTACTTCAAAGAACGAGTATGGATGAAATTACAAGCGTTGGAGGGTCAACTACTCTCCCAAGCAAGTAGGGAGGTCTTGATCAAAGTAGTGGTTCAAGCTATAACAAAATTTGCCATGGGTTGCTTCAAGCTCCCATTGCAACTTTGCCATGATATTGAAGCACTGATTAAATTTTTTGGGATAGCAAGGAGACAAAAGGAAGGTCCATTGGCTCCAAGGACGGGCCCAAGTGGGGGCCCAAGCCCCCCCTAGTCCAAACTTTTTTTTAAAAAATTTATTATATATTTTATTTCATTTTTTGAAGTTGACTCCCCTCTCAAAACCTTCGGTCCCCATTTCCCCCAATCAGCCTCGCTAGCCTAATCCAAATAGTAACTATCCAACCTAAAAATTTAACAAAAACAATAAATAAATAAAAATTCACAATAGTGATTGTATTTTAGCAAAAAACCTATTTTACCACCAAAAAACCATGTGTTATTGGAGAAATTAAAGCTAAATTTTTTACAACTACGGTAAACTAGTATAAATACCAGTTGATTGTAGTAAGTTGTTAAAAATAGATACAATATTTTATTAAGATTATCTCTCTTCCTTCAATTAAAAAACTCAAATTCTCTCTCTTCCTTTATTATTTTAATAAGTTATTGTTTATATTATTTTAAATGAAGTGATAAAAAAAATAGAATATTTGATGTTGGGTGTATTGTTAAGTGGGGTGGTAAAATAGATGAAATAGTTTTTTAAGGTGCTAAAAGCTAAAATTTTTAACACCACCATTGTAAATGCTCTAACATCAACAACAACAACAACAACCAAAAAAAAAATCCTAGCCAGCCTAATATCAAAAAAACATTATTTTGTTTTGTTTTTTTTTTTTTTTTTGGTAGATGATTCCCTTATAATCTAACCCCCGCTAGCTTGAAATCTTTGGTTTGTCTCTGATTGGCTCAAGTGATTAGAACTAACAAAATCCAAGCCGATTGGTGGGTTGGGATTTAGAGATCTAGCATTGTTCAATGATTCATTACTTGCAAAACAAGCTTAATGGCTGGTGCATAATTCAGACACTTTTTTATCAGATCTTCAAGGCACTTATTTTATCCAAATTGCTCATTCATGGAAGCTAAAGATTCGGTGTCGGGATCCTATGCTTGGAAAAGCTACTCAAAGGTAGAGAATTCATCCATAGAAGTTCCTGCTTCCATGTGGGTAATGGTGATATCAAGATATGGCAACACCATTGGCTCCTCCTTAAGCACCCAATCAAGATTGCTTCTCCCACAATTCAGTCCTTGGAAGACGCCACAGTGGACTGCCTAATTGATGCTGAAACTAGGCAGTGGAACATTGATATGGTGGATGGAATCTTCATTCCTGAAGAAGCTGAGATGATTAAAAATTTCCTCTTTCTTGGGTAAAAGCTGAAGACTCTCTGTTCTGGCCTCTCTCTGCTGATGGTCACTATAACTGCAAGTCAGGCTCCAGATTTCTGAAAGAAGAGGAAGCTAATAACATCCTGTAGGAAGGTATTTGGGCTTTGGAGGTTCCAAACAAGTTTAAAAACTTGATTTGGAGGGCTTGCAAGAACTCAATCCCAACAAAAGGAAACTTAGTCCGTAGAACAATCATTAATGATCCAAGTTGTGACTGCTATATAGCTGCGATGGAGGATCCTCTTCATGCACTATGGAGTTGTCCCGAGTTGGATGGTGTCTGGGGAGAAGCAGATTTATAGGGGTTCCGATTGAGAGAGAGGTTTCTAGACTTTTAAGCAGTTGTAGCATGGATGTTGAAGAATGGTAAGGCACCAAAGCTTTTTGCCATTATTGTTTGGTCAATTTGGAACCAAAGAAACCTGGTACGTCTTCAGAAGCAACGAACCAGATGGATTCTTCCACCTTCAGACTCTTACAAGATAAACTATCAAAGAGCGGTTTTCTCTGGAGCTAATAAGTCAAGCATAGGAGTGGTGATCTGAAACAACTTGGGGTTGATTATTGTATCATTAGTACAACAATTGCCTCAAGCTTATCAAGTAGTAGAGGTTGAAGCCAAGGCGGAGTGCAAGGCTATGGAGTTTGATAGGGAGATTGACGTGGAAAAAGTTATAGTGGAGGGAGACTCAGATACGGTGGTGAAGTTATGGAGTTTGCAATCTCGCCTTTCTAGCTAACCAAAGCACAAAATATTGGTTGGTAGTGCTTATAAACCAAACAAGTCTATACTAGTCCATTCCAGCTCCTATTAGTCGTGTTTTGACTAGTCCTTCTGTTATATTCTATGATAAATTGGAATCTCTTTTTTTGGCAAAATTTGCAGTTCAAGTATAGTTAAACGAGTTTTGAAACAACTTACATGCACCTCCTTCTTGGATTAGTCTTCACTTAGGCTAGTGTAAACCTATGACATTCCAACAATGGCTATTGTCATATTTAATCATTCCATCAAGAATATGAGTACTGCTAAAATTCTTCCAAACAAACATTGGTGTTTTTCTGGTCTATTTGCTGCCATTGAAATAGAGTTCACAACCAAATATCAGTTTTATCCTCTTGATATACTTCATCATGTGAGACATTTTATAAACTTCTTCCAACAAAAAATTCACTAACCCAAAGCAGCAATTGTATTATGTTCTGCTATTGCTTGAATGACCCAATTGAATGCAAATCAGCACAAAAATCATGAGATCATCTGCAAAGCATAAGTGTGTTAGCGGCACAGAGTTACATCCCAAGAATGAAAAAGGAAAGGGGAAAGGGGATAACAAACATTAGTGACACAAAATTGGCTACAATGTGAAAAATATAAGGAAAACCTTTCCAATGGAAAAACAACCACGAAACGCAACAAACCCCATTGAAAATTCACTAATAAGGAATAATTATAATAATCAATAATTTACAAAACCTTTGTATCCTAAACTCTTCCCCCCCTCCCTCCTTTCTTACTTTAATCGCTCCTCTTATATAGTCTTCATCATCCTATCTTGTTCTTCCATCTGTTGATCATCCATTTGCCTTCCTTCTGACCGTCCGTCCCATCAGAGGTCTTATCAGCACTCAAGTGTTTCACCCTGATCAACGTCGCCCTGCTAAGGGGTTACATCTCCATTAATGCGGCCAGAGGGGTTAGGTGAATGCATTAAGTGTGGAGGTGACAGCTTGCTCTGGGCTTGTCCCCACCCAAAATTATCCTTAGTATGCCAAGGACGAAGAGGTCCTCGGTGTAGATTCAAAAAAGAGTCTCTCCCCACATTAGCCTCGGATGGTCATCCTTCCTCGGCGTGGGCCTTGGGCCTACTACAAGATGGGCTGAGGCTATCAGGCCCACGGGCCCCACAGTATCCTTTAATAACTTTATCTTTTATATCTCAAAAAAAATTTATCCTTTGTTAACTAAAATTAAGAAACATCGTTTCTCAAAAAAAAAAATTAAGAAACAATAATTGTTGTTGATTTTAGTCCAATCAAAGAATTCTCTTAAGTATATTTTAGTTCCTATTTATATCCTATTTATGGTCTATGATAAAATAAAATTAAGTAGAGAAAAAATGTAGTCACTACTTGCTTTCTAGTGTGGATGTAAGCCATTTGGCCATACCACGTAAAGGCTTGTTTTGCACTCCTTCTAAATCTAAAACTTTTTATTATTTTTATTTTATTTTAACATGGTACCAAATTCACTTTTCTGCGTTCTTCACTAGATTTCAAGCATTTCACCGCCAACCATTACTCAATTTAGGTGTTACCGCATTTGATCATCATTGTCTAGACATTCTTTTTTTTAGAATAGAGAATTTTTCTACACTATTTTTTTCACATAAATTTCAATTTTGTGCTCTATTTTCCTACTTAAGGCTCGTAAGTCTCACAACTTGGCCCGTCACTCATTCTTTTTGCACTCAAACTATGTGAAATTGATCAACTCAGTCGCATGTTTTGTCACAATGTCATCTTCTGCCAATATTCCTTAAGCCACCAATGTAGTCATCCTCCGGCCATAGCAACCACTCTTTGGTCACTAGTGCAGTCGTTCTTAGGCTCTTGCAGTTCTCTTCTAGCATTCATCCATCGTCATTTGTTGCCATCGCCAACATTTTCCATAATTTATTATACATTGTGCCTGGCCCATTCTACATTCAATATGGTCAATCATGGTCATTTGTAGGGTATCTTCACAAGCTTACATTTCAAACTCAAGTCATCATTATGCTTCTACCTTGAGTTTGAGGGGGATGCAGTGTATCATGCATATCACATTTAGCACATGTTAATATCCTTGATTGACTAAAAATCAAGAAACATTAATTGTCCTTTATTTTAATCCAATCAAGAGATTCTCCCAAGGCCACTTTAGCTCCTATATATACATTTCTTAGGGTTCACTGTAAAACACAATTTAGAATGGTAATAATAGCCACCGAGGAATTTTTAATGTGAACATATGTCATCAAGCCAAATCACATAAACCCTTGCTTCCACTTCTCTCTATAAAACTTTTTTTTTTCTTTTTTTTTTTAACAGCCCTTACATGACTGCAACTCATTATAACCATACAAACATTTTTTTGTGGAAGCAAATAATAATTTTCATCAAGGTGGTCAATACCGTACCCGTACCCATACCGGCCGGTATGTACTGTGCCGGTATGTATACCAGTATTGAAATGCTAACGTTTTGTACCGGTTTAAATACTGGCTGATTTCAAGCATTATCGGCAGGTTAAAAAAAAAAAAATATATATATATATATATATATATATATTTAGTTTTGTAATTTTTGAATTTTTGTAAGGATAGAATGGTAACTTATTTGCATTAACTTATTAGTATTATTTATTTTCTTAGCATACAATGAATAATTAAGCCTTCTATTTTTTATATTGTGTTTTTTTTTTTCTTTTAATTGATGTTAAAGTCTAAAACCATGAAAAAATTGTTCTAAATTGAGATAATATTTTATGATAAATTTTTATATTTATTATAATATATATATATATATATATATTTATAAATATAAAAAATAATGGCAAACCCGAAACGGTATACCGGTATTAACTGGTACCAAAATATATCGTTCCACTAGTCAAACCGGTATAGCCTCTGGTACGAGATTGACTCCCTTGATTTTCATACATAGTGATTATTGGCTGTAGGTTGTCAGTATTCAAAAAGTTTTGGATAAGCCACCCAATTTAACAAAAAAAATAAATAAATAAATGAAGAAGATTGAACTAGTTTCTGCAATTTGATGAGCCATCCAATCCAGTTTCTACAATACACAACATAAATATTGATCTATAAACTATAAAGCTTGTAACAACGAAATTAATCTTATTGTTGTACTAAGCTTCAGTATACTACTCCCTACCTAATATCAGTTTCAATATTAAGAGAAAGAAACAGTATAAATCATATTCTTCGCAAGTTCCTTTTCTTTTTTTTTTCCTCTTCTCTACACAACCCAAGCAGCAATCTCTAAGCTTTTTGTTTGTCACTGGTTAATTTGATCAATACGTGTAATGACACAACAAATTTTACAATATTTTTCACACGTGTTAAGATGACTGATTATCATTGATCTATAATAAAAGTGATGTCAATCATGGTTCCAATGAAAGTGATATTGCACCAATCACAATCTACCTACTCAACAAATTGTAAAAAAATAAAAAGTGAAAATTGTTGAGTGTATAGTATTGATGTAATTTGATCCCAAGCATTGATCCATGATCTAATCTACCCATAGTATGAAATGCTAGTAATTCAACTACCACTTTTGAGGATTGAATCAGTGGTAGGAAGGAAGGCGTAGAATTGGCAATAAGATCTCAGATGCTTGAACACTTGTAAAGTTACCAAAATAAGCATTGCCATTGTGGTAATTCCGGCATATCAGCATTGCTATCCATAAAACTGCATCGCTTGTCTCATGCTAGGCCTAGCTGCTGGCATTTTTCAAGTCCAATTCCCTTTCCTCCACCACATAGTTGCCTTCCAATCTAGGATCACTAGCATCAGGTATAGCTCCTTTTCTGTGCACCTCTCTCCCATTCAATACATGTTTTATCAACAAAAAAAGAAGTAAATTACTATTTTTCTTTTTTATGTTCTCATTTCTTATAGTTTTTTTGTTTATTCTTTCTTACAACTCTACTTAGGGTTAATTAGTTTTAATGTTTTTGATAGTTCTTCTTTAGGTTGATGCATTTTGCTGTTGTGTTTCTTAATTCCTTATCACAAATCATCTATCTCCCTCTTATAACTTTATTTTGATTTTAGTTTGGGTTATATTTACTCATTTTGGATTTGGGATTTGAGATCAAAATAATAAATTTGAAGCTCAGAAAATTCAGTTGTGCAGAAGAAAATCTAGGAAAACATAACCGGGTATGACCCAAGTTAGAAATATATGACATATGTAAGAAAAAAAATATATACATATATATAAACCAAAAAAAAAAAAAAACCCAAAATATGCAAAGAAAGAGTGACTAAGATTAAAAAAATAGTTGAAGCTTAGAAAATTCTAGGAAAACATAACCGAGTATGACCCAAGTTAGAAATATATGACATATGTAGAAAAAAAAATATACATATATATATAAACCAAAAAAAAAAAAAACCCAAAATATGCAAAGAAAGAGTGACTAAGATTAAAAAAATAAAAAATAAAAAATAAAAAAAGTTGAATAAGAAATCTAAGGTTCAATCCCCACATATACTAAAACTTATTGTCATCTTGGTCAGATGATAAAAGCACAATCAAGGGCAGAGCCTCGTTGAGACTTGGGGGGGGGGGGGGGGGGGAAGTGGGGGCTAGCCTTTTGAATTCTCCATTAGAGCTAGTAAAAGAAAAATTATATATTACTAAAATTACATGTAAATTTATTCACCAGCCCCCCCAAATTTTAAAATTGACTCTCTCAAAATTTAAAATTGGCATCTAAAATTTGTGAACTAGTCCAATAAATGTAAAATATTGTGAAAGTAATGTGAAAATATTGTGAACATAACACTTTTCAAATTAAATTGGTAAAAAAGAACCAAAGGAAAAAAAAAAAAGTATGAATCTGGTACAAAAAGCCTAACAAAAAAAAAAAAAATCTCCATTGGCCCATTCCTCAGCCCATAGCTCTCCAAATATTAGCAATGCCCCAAATCTCCTTTTAACATATTCCAAATCCAAAAACAAAAAACAAAAACAAAACAAATCTATATCATACTATGGGGAGTGGAACAGTCACCTCTCGGACAAACCAACCCAAGAAGCAATTGGGCCAATGGAAAGAATTGGGCCTGACATATGTTTTGAAAGGAAGGCTAAATGGGTAATAAACCCAAAAGGAGGAAAGCAAGGTCATCACTAGTACCACGGAAAAAATGAGTCACACAAAAGATTAGTTCCCGTGGAGATGGTAAGGTGCCACCTTACCCGAGGTACGGTGCACGGGTGATCCACGTGTGATTTCCAAGATATTCCTAGAACCACAGGAAAGTTCCGAAACATGCAAGAAGATTGAAGATCTTTACCTCTACATTAATGATGGGGCTTTTACCTCACCTCTGCCACATTAAATACAGGTGAGACAGCCTAAACGATACCAACAACCCCCAAAAGTCAGAGTTCCAGGATAAGGGAGTGGAGGAATCTGATAAAGTTGAAGAAAATATCCCTGAGGCTCTGGCAAGCAACAGGATAGCTGTAATGATAAGAACAATGATTAAAGCTATAAAAGGAGGAGAGAGGTAAAAGAGGACAATTGAAAAAAAAAAAAGTGGAGAAAGTAACAGAGATAAGAAAAATCTACCAAGGAGAGAGAGACAGAGTAAAGATAACACCACGGGAACGTGAGAGTTATCTATTATAATAACTAACTTGAAGTTGTAATACATGAGTTTAGAGAGATCAATTGCTTGAGTTTCCTATTGTGGAGTGTTTTTCCCTTTTTGTTTTCTTATATGTATGTTGTTTAAATAGTACGAGTGAGGATCAGTGCAGAACTCCTCAGGGAATAGATTTTACATCCTCACACATACAATTATGTTATGTGCATCCATGAATGTTGTTTCCTCGGCTCCAAGCTCCTGCTCCAATTAATTCCAAAGGCAACCATTAGTATCTTTCTCTATTTTTGCTATTATGTACTGTCATTTTTTTTTTTATTGCAAGTTATGTTTGAGGGGAAGATATAGTAAAGCTACTAGCTTTTTTTTTTTTTTTCTTTTTTGAGAATACTAAGTATTTTTAACACACACACGGGGAGAGGGCAAAAAGTTTTTTAAAGAAACTTACAGTGGAGGCATGAAAGTGCTTGAACATTGACTCGGTTCTAGTTAGCTGGGTGTGATAGTGACTTCTTTACTGGCTCGCCCATTCCAAGCCAGGATTTGAGCTCTAAAACTTGAGCAAAAGCTACTAGGTAAATGTGTGGTTAAGAAGAAAGTAACTTTTTATGTGCTATACAACACTTAAAAAATGTGGCGGAAGGTGAATTGATGTTTGTGTATTTGTTTATAATATATTATTATGTTATATATAAAAATGGTATGGTTGAGTTTATAACTTAAATTATATATATATATATATATATAGTGTTGTATATACTGAGTGATGTATTTATATTTTGTATTATTATCTTGCTTCAAACTTTATTTGGTTTTATTTGGTTGGTATTTCTTGATGTGTCCATTACATCTGGAGTTTGAATCTTTCTTTTCCCATTCTAACTATCAAAATTATAATTAAAAAAAAAAAAAACACTTGAATGATTCCTTTATAATTTATAAATGATTCGTTTTTAATTTTTATGACATAAATTACTTGTTTGGGGTCTTCCATTTAAATTATATAATAAAAATAAATAAAAAAAATAAAAATAAAAAACAACTTTAAGAATTTTGTTACATTTAGCTTGGCCCCCCTACAAAAAGTTCATGACTTCGCCACTAAGTACAATCATCAAAAGCGGACACTATAGGTTAAAACTCTATAAAAAATGTTAAAGTCATTAATAAAAAGATCCAAAAGACAAAAAAAATACCTAAAGAACATGTTGCATTTGGAGAGAGAAAGAGAGAGAATGATAAACAAGGGGAACTCATAAGAGAAAAATGTTGAGTGCTGTAATACCTCTTTGACTAAATGAGTTTACTTTTTCAAAATGGCAAATCTTAATATATTATGCTCTAAAAAATTTTCATAAAACAAATTATATCTTATATCTCATTACCCAAAAATAAAAAACACATGTTCCCACGCAAGATGAGTCTGTGACTAAATAATTTATAAATAAACTTTTGATTGATTTATGGATGATGCCTTCTTAAATACTGCATAAATACGGTTCTGTAAATATACACTACGTAAATATATATATATATATATTTTATGGAGTAATTTTTTATTTAAAACCCAATCTTCTTACTTTTTTTAGATGTAAAATTAATATTTAACTCTTTCGTATTTGAATTTGTTAACATCTCATTTTCAATTAATCATATGACTTATGAGGGTAAAGGCCCAAAATTGGTATTGGGCCTCAGGCCTTGGCCGAGAACATGGGTGATTCGAGAACGATTAAACAGTAGTTAATGGCTTAAGCTCAGACCTTCATGAACATGATATGATTGGGAAGGTGGTTTGAGGAGGAATACCTCCTCAAACAAGCTAAACACGGACCGGATATGGATCCCATTGATCAAAACGACCTTCTAGGAAGCTCCAATAACAGGAACGTACACCTTGAGTGTACCAAAAAGTGGAAGCTAAGAGGTACCTAAGGAAAAACTGCTACCACTGTATTTAATGCACTGCAGCTACCTTTTTGGCCGCATTTATATAGAGAAGACCCCTGAACAGTGCTGCCTTGGCTACCACAACTCACAGAAAGCCAGAAGGGGTGTCTGATGGGACGGACACTCAAGTGGTGACTTAGATGATCAACAAATAGAAGGCAAAGATCACCAGTAGGGATATATATAATGTAAGAGACCCCTGAAGAAAAGGGGATTGGAAAATCAAGAAAGAAACACTATAGCAATCTAGAACCAAACTTGTAATAACGCTCCTAAAGCAATACATAAGAATTAATCTCCTCGGACTTAGTCAAGGATGTTTTTCGTTAGTCAACATCTATTATCTTTCTTTTTTTGTCATCAAAATCTATAGGCTCGTTACTTAATTCACTAAAACCCAGTTTTCCAATCCATTATCTACAAATTTATTGTTTTGGGTTTTTTAGGCTTAAGTCCATACACCTATTGGGCTAGGAGTTCAAATCAGATCCTTACATGACTAATTCACTTGATATTTTTGTGATAAATTTGATTTTACGTAGGATTTTAACAATTTTAATTTGTAAAATAATTTTCTAAAGAAATAATTATTACAAATATTTTCAATAAGTTCTATAACATGTATTTGGATTTTGGAATATAAATATACATAGTCCTTTCCAATCATCAATAATTATTATATTACATGTTTGACCATCAAAATCTCCTAGTTTTTTTTAGTGGACCTCCGTAGAAAAAGACCCAAAATGCAGGGGCAATAATTGGTTTCATTAGGTTGAATTGTAGGCTCTCAGTCCACACATTAGAAGGCCCAAAAAATTTGTGTACCAAACTACCAATAAAAACTCAAGTCAATTACCTCTATAATGTAACACTGTTCCACCCCCAAAAACAAAAAACAAAAAAAACAAACAAACAAACAAACAAACAAACAAACAGATTGCATGCTAACTCAACAAACTACCATAGTGGGGATTTCAATTATTTGAATTGATAAAATTTCTTATTGTTAAATAAAAGATATGGGGTTCAATCTCTGTCTACAATAGAAACTGATTGGTGTTTTGATCTGATGATAAAGAGTTATCATCAAGAGCAGACACTATAAATTAAAACTTTCTCAAAAAAAAAAAAAAAACTAATATTAAAGTTAGTGAATTGTTTATATTATAATTTTGGGGCCTTTATTTGATGAGGCCCCTAGGCATGACCTAAGCCTAAGGTTGACCCATGGTCTTTTCTATGTAATTCTCCTATTAACACCATAGACCCAACAGATCTCAAATGATAAACAAATACATAAATAGTTATAAACAAAGACATAAAATAAGAGACCTTATATTGTGCTGGGATCGATTCAATGGATTTTGATGCCAAAGGCAATAAATTAAGTGAGATCTTTTTTTATGTCTAAATTTTAATTAAATAATATTATTAAACTTTTATATCATTAGTTAACTAGATGTAAAAAAATTATTTTTCTTACTTCTTGAAATTAAAATTTAAGTTTTGTATTAAGGTTTTTTTTTTACATCTCTTTTTTAATTAGTAATATCTAGTCTTAATCTTTTTGTAACATAATCAATCTTAAATAAAATTTTATCATTTCTAATTTTAAAATTCTCTTTACACATAAACAACGGTAATAGTATTATTAATAAAATTTTGTAAATAATACATGCATTTGAATATATTTACAGAGAGAGAGAGAGAGAGAGAGAGAGAGAGAGAGAGAGAGAGAGAGAGTCTAGTGTGTAGTCATATAGTAGGAGATTAAGTGGCTAATGTAACAATCTACCACATGAGAGATTAGTTTACAAAAATTAAATTTTCAAGCTTTTAATGAAAATTAATAGTCAATAATGATTAGATCCACTTACAATTTTTTTTTCTTTTCTTAAATTAGAGTTTCAATTGGATTATACTTTTATGGCCCAGTATTTTAGGGCCTTTCTTAGATGTGGAAGAAAGGGCATACAAACTATTTAAGTTCTTTTTTCTTCTAAAAAAAATATTTAAGTTTTTTTTAAATAAAACAATTAGTTATTATATTAATATTGGGGCCTTTTTTTAATGGACTCATTGGGGGCCTTTAAGCCTAGGCTTAAAGCAGACCCTATTCTTACATTAAGTGGGTATTGTCTTTTTTTTAATCTTTTGTCTATGTCATTAGAAATAATTTATTTGAATTTTTTATTTTTTATTTTTTTATAAAAAACAATAGTAGACTTTATTTATGAAAAATCACGTTGTACAATGAAGAAGAGAAAAGATGGGCATTCTTCTAACCAAACAATGGTCGCTTCTTCCTCCTTTATAGCACTAGCCAAAGCTAAGACAGCATGATTACATCGTAAAGGTATACGGTGAAATGAAATTAAAAACAAAAACAAAACTATACCTAATGACACCTTGCAAAAACTAATACTTAGACAAAAAAGCAAAGCCAATCTCCACTAAATCCCAAGTCATCTAGCCATAAACAATCATCCACAGCCTTTGTGAACTTAGCAATTTGATTACAAGGCCGGGATCCATTACCCCAATACTCATCAAATTGCAAAATTTCATTGAAATCACCTAATAAAAGCCAAGGAAAAGAGATAGATGCATGGAGTTGACGCATAAATCCCAAGATTCTCCTTTTCTTGATGTTTCAGGATGTCCATAAAAACCAGCAAAGCGTCAAACAACGCCCTCTTGATTTATTATAGCATCAATGTGATGTGAGGAAAAAAATTAGGATATCCAAATCCACACTATCCGCCCAAAGGAAGGCCAAGCCACCATTAGATCCAATTTTGGATATTGCAAAACCAGCTGTTAATTCCAATTTTTTCTTTAATCTGCCAAAAAATTATCCATATCTAGACTGGTTTCAGACAAAAAAAGAATTTTGGGACATTTTTCTCTTGCCAAACAGTGGAGTTTTTCTACAGTTCTACTACGTACCTTTGGGGTCCCAAGCCCTTGACAGTTAAGGCTTAAAATCTTCATGTTGGAGAGGGGGGGGGGGGGGGGAAGATTACCCCCAACAAATGTTTGAGAAACATTCAAAATATCTGAACAAATAGCTTTTTTTTTTTTTTTTTGGTAAATTGAAGAGTTCAAAGAAGACGAGACTGATGAAGGTCGCTTACCCGCGTGTTGAAGCTTAGGCAAATTCTTGACAAAAGTTTGAAAATTGGAACTCTTAAGAATACGTTTCCATGATCTCAGTGCAGGTTCTTTTTGGCCAGGCTAGCCAATCCTCAGTATAATTGGACATACGATCCATCTCTATGTCCATATTTGAATTATCCTCATTTGAATTGTTGTTATCCATATCTGTCAACGCTTTCCTTTGTGGCTAAGTTCGTCCTATTTGAAAAATCTGCAATTGGAATCAGATTATGCTTATCCACCAGAGGATTATTGGGAGAATCTATGATATCTATGTGGGGCTGTTCTAGTGCTTTAGGAGTTAAATTTAGAGTGGGGATAGAGTTATCAGGTATTTTTAATTTTGACGGAAGGGATATAGGTGTTTTGAACTTAGCAGGAACAGGAAGTGTTGCAGGCTCAATAGTAGAGCTTTCTTTGGATTTGTTGGATTTGGAATTATCTCACTCAGTGGAATTTTAGGTGGGGCCATCTAGTTGCTGTAAACCCGCCAACTCATCAATTTTTTCCAACTCATCAATTTTTCGAACCACCAAAGTATTTGTCAATTGGCAACTAGGTGGGGGAAAAATTGGTTTAGATTCGTCCGCTCTAGTGGCGGTGAAATCATCAAAATCATCATCTCTCAATCTAGATTGTTGAAAATCATTCTTCTTATTATTAATCTTTGGAGCTAAAGCACGAAGCCAGGGACCAAATTGAAATCCATCGTCATCTGGAGATAAACAACCTTTAGTAATTTTTTTACATTCATAATCCTGATGACCTAGTATACCACAGCGATAACAAAATATAAGTGTTAACATGTATAGTGTTGTGGGCTTTAGTCCCACCTAGATTATTTGTATAGCACACATGCTTGTACTACACTCTTACTTGTACTGCACACATATGCATCCTATATGAAGGCTCTCATGTACATTCTTTAACAATGAAATACAATAATATTGCATTCAATATTTCTAACATGGTATCAGATCCACCTTCCTGTGGTCATGGTTTTCTGTACTTACGATGTGTTTAAGAACAATCTCTATCTTCCTTGGTGTTTCTTTGTTACGTTCATCTTCTTTGGCTTCCCACTACTGTCGTCAAAACTCTCTGGTATAGTCATGCCATCGTTAGAAGTCACATCAACACTACAAGACCATTGTCTTCCTCAAACCACTGTCACAGAGCCAAAATTCATTCAAGGGATTTTCTCACTCTTATCAAATCTCAAGATTTCATCGAGCTTCTATCTTAAGTTTGAGAAGGGGTGTTAGAGATATATTAGCCCATTAGCATAGGCCTAAACCTAATTCTACTTCGTGTACAAGTCAAGTCTCCTACTTATATTAGAAGTCTATTAGTTTAGGGTTTAGTCTACTATATATACTCATGTTATGATTCATTGTAATACAAGTTTTGTATTACACTCTTATATAATAAAGATGTAGCCCTTAAAAGGTTCCTGTTTTAACCTTTTCTTATGTCTTGCAGTCTTCTCTTTATTGGTATTCTCGGCTGCCTTAACTTCTCTGGTTAGTAAGCTTTCTACATCCTCTCCCGACTACTCCTCCATCGTCAGAGATCCCCAAGGCTGAATCTCTACTACCAGAAGCATTCTTTACACTGCTAAAAGACCACTGCCTTCTCGGGTCTGTCAGTTGTGACCTCCGATTACGACTCTAGAGATACCATTCTATAGATCCTAAACTAATCTACTCAACACCGCCAGAATCATCCCCGTTTGACCGACCACGCGCCTCCACGCGCCGATCAAAGTTTCGGCGAAGACTATCCACGTGCCCCACGCGCCTTCAATGTTGCTCCAATATTGACACCGCCGCAACCATCCGAATTGTCCTCCTCTGATCTACCACGTCGACAAGGAATCGGCTTCAACAAATGCTCCACGCACCACTTGAAGATCAGCACGTCCAACCCACGTGCCGCACACGCCACTGGGAATCTTGCTAATGTCATTTGAGATGTCATTACTTGACATATCAGCCCTAGTTGACGTCATCTACTGACGTCGGCCCTAGCGATTTACTGATGTCATCCTGCCTACGTGATCGTTGACTGTCGCAGTGGTTGATTGTTGATCAGACCGTTAACTTTGACTTTGACCATTGACTTTCTGCCAGAGTTGACTTTTTGCAGTCCAGGTGCTCCTTACCCAATTTTTCACGTAGATTTCACTTTTGCAGTCCATTTTTACATATTTTGCTTCTAAATGAAGAATAAGGATAGGACTTGTTGCAATAATCGTCGCCAATAATCCAACAAATGCTTTTGCAATTTTTGCAAACATTTTGGCCACAATATTGGGACTTGCTATCATTGCAACAAATCAGCTGTTTCAATTTCTGATGCTACTATTGCTAACACTAAGAGTGTCTAACCAATGACTCCTGTCTCTACACAATCTAAGTTTTCAAGACGCACTTTCACCATGTCCACAAATGACCTTAAAAATATCATCGCTAATGTCATTCGTATGGTTGGTAATGTATCTTATTCTTCTTCTCTCTCAAATTTATCTGGTATGCCTCCTTCCTCTTGGCTTAAGAATTCTACTTATTGCAATCACATGACACCTCACTCGTCCTTATTTTCTGAACTTAAACCTGCACCACACCCTCTTAATATTCGCACAGCAAATGGTTCTATAATGTCTGGTCATAATATAGGTTCCGTTTCGACCTCCAACCTCTCGGTTCTTGGGGTCCTTAATGTTCCTGACCTTTCTTACAATTTATTTTCTGTGGGACAATTAGATAAGTTGGGTTATCGCATTATCTTTGACTATTTTAGGTGTATTGTTCAGGATCCGAGAATGGGACAGGAGCTTGGGACCGGTCCCAAAGTTGGGCGTATATTTCCCATGGACAACCTTCGCCCTTCACTTGTTGCTCTTGTTTCTACTGCTACAGTTTCTTCTATTCCTTCCCTTGCACTTTGGCATGCTCAACTTGGTCACGCATCTTCCTCTCAGGTACAACAATTAGCTTCTAAAGGTTTGTTACGTTTAGTGTCTACAGAAAATTTTAATTGTATTTCATGTTAGTTAGGAAAACAATCAGCTTTGCTTTTCAATACTAATGAATCAATATCCACTAATATATTTGACATTATTCATTCTGATGTTTAGGGGCCTTCCTCTGTCTCTAGTATTGGTGGATCTCGATATTTTGTTGTCTTTGTTGACGATTACTCTTGCTATAGCTAGATTTTTCATATGAAGCATCGTTCTGAATTATTGCAAGTATATTCTAATTTTTTCAAAATGGTTGAAACTCAATTTTCCAAACATATCAAAATTTTTTGATCTAATAATACTCTTGAGTACACTCAATATACTTTCCAAGCTGTTTTGCATTCCTATAGCACTGTTCATCAACTAACTTGTCCAGGTACCTCTCCGCAAAATGGTAGAGCCGAACGAAAATTTTGTCATATTCTTGACACTATTCGTGCTCTCCTTCTCTCTGCCAAAGTTCCTGCTTCTTTTTTGGGGCAAAGCTGCTCTTCATACTGTACATTAATCGCATTCCAAGTCCTATTATCCAAAATTAAACTCCATATGAATGCCTTTTTAGGTCACCTCCAGACTATCACCACCTTCGCTCCTTCGATTTTGCTTGTTTCGTTTTTCTTCAGCCACATAAGCATAACGAACTTGAGCCTCGGTCAAGGCTTTGTTATTTTCTTGGCTATGGAAAAACTCAAAAAGGGTATCTATGTTATGATCTTGTCTCCCATCGTCTTCGTATCTCTCGCAATGTTGTCTTTTGGGAACATCGCTACTTTGTCGAGCTCTCTCACTTCCACGCCTCCCTATCTTCCTCCTCTGTCTTAGATCTTTTTTTAGATAAGGCACACATTCCTTCTGTAGCTACTCCTGATCCTTCTGTAGCTGCTCCTGATTCTTTTGTAGACTTCTTTGTCCAACCACAAGATATCCTTGATTCTTTTCCTAATTCACCCTTTAATGAACAAGTGGAAGATGAATAGGTCAAAGACGAGCTACCCAACCCTGAGCTCGGGTCCCTACTCCTGCTCCGCCGGAAGATCTTTCACAAGACATTCCACCTCGTCACTCAACTCGAGTAAGATCCATTCCTGCACATTTACTTGACTATCATTGTTACACTGCCTTTGCTACATTACACAAACCTCACACCTATCGTGAAGCTTCTACTGACCCTTTATGGCAGATGTGGGGGCCAGATTTGAGCACTTTGCCTTGAGGATAAGTGGACTCAAGCCCAACAAGCCCAATACAATAAATTTATAAAGAGTGGGTAGAAGAATTAGGCTTTAAAGAGTGTAACAACAGTTGAAGATGATTTAAGGAATGAATAAGTAAAACAAGTATGGATTTAAGCTAGTAATTCAGTCCTCAACACTAGTCCGAGGAGCTTTTACTTATTACTTCTTGATTGATAGTGACAATGGTTACAAAGCTAGCTCAAGTTGCTACAATGTTTCTCTCGTCAAAATTTCGATCCCCTTTCTCAAAACTCCTTCCTCCTTATATACTACTTCCCTCCCTCATCTCCACCATACACGTGTATGTCAGATCTATTGTTGTTGATCTTTGTCACATCAACTTTCCTCCTAAAACTCTTAGGTAGTAGCTATAAGTCTAAAAAGCCACTGCTGAAGCATCACTTTTATATTTAATGCAGCCAGAATGTTAGTTGTGGAGCATTTAATGTGGAGGTTATGACTTTTCCTGGGATTACTCTGCTGCCATGCTCCATAGTGCTTGCTTGCTATACTTATATTCTTCCTTGGGGTACTTTAGAAGGTTATTTTTGTCAGTAAGTCTCTTTATATCGTCCTCGGCCTTGATAGCTAAGGACAGAATTGTCATCGACACAGTTTCTTGGGCTGCCATGATTTCCATTGTCTTCTTCATATACGATTATGGGTCTCATCATGGGCTTCAGGCCCAGTATAGAAGGTGAATGCATATCATTGGGCTTTATGACCCCACAGCAGATTGTAATGAAAAAGGAACTTGATGCATTATCTAAAAACTATACTTGAGATTTGGTGACTCTCCCCCCTGAAAAATCTGTGGTTAGTTGTAAGTGGATCTACAAGATTAAGAGTCACTCTGATGGGTCCATTGAGCACTACAAAACTCGTCTTATTGCAAAAGGTTTTACACAAGAGTATGAGATTGATTATGAAGAGATATTTGCTTCAGTTGCTCGTATCTCATTTGTTCGTGCCCTTTTAGCTATTGCTGCTACCAGTAAATGGGACCTTTTTTAGATGGATGTCAAAAATGCATTCCTTAATGGGGATTTAAGTGAAAAAGTTTATATGCAACCTCCTCCTGGTCTCTCTATTGAATCAAATAAGGTTTATCACCTTCGACGTGCACTTTATGACCTTGAAAAAGTTCCACGAGCTTGGTTTGCCAAATTCAGCTCTACCATCTTTCGCTTGGGCATGGTCAGTCATTATGATTCTGCCTTATTTCTTCATCACACTAACAAAGACACTATTTTACTTCTTCTGTATGTGGATGATATGATCATAACTAATGATGACCTCAGTGGCATTCAAGAACTTAAGAATTTTCTTAGTTAGCAGTTTGAGATGAAAGATCTTGGACATCTCAACTACTTCTTGGATCTTGAAATCACTCATTCTACCTATAGACTTTATATTATTCAAGTCAAGTATGCCTCTAAACTCTTATCTCGAGCTGGACTTACTGATAGCAAGACGGTTGATACTTCAGTTGAGCATAATGTGCATCTGACTCCCTTAGAAGGGAAACCATTGTCTAATCCCTCTCTTTACAGACGCTTGGTTGGTAGCCTAGTTTATCTCACTGTCACTCATCTAGACATTTTCTATGCTGTTCACCAGATGAGCTAGTATCTGTCTACTCCACAATCGACTTACTATGCTACTGTTTTGCGCATTCTTCGATATCTAAAGGGCACTCTCTTCCATGGTCTTTTCTACTCTATTGAGTCTCTTCTTGTTCTCCATGCATATTCTGATGCTGATTAGGCAAGAGATCCCACTGATCGCAGGTCCATCACTGGTTATTACTTTCTTCTTGGTTCTTCTCTGATTTCTTGGCAAAGCAAGAAACAAACTTATATGGTCCGCTCCAGTACTGAAGCAGAATATCGTGCCTTTGCTAATACCACATCTGAGCTCCTTTGGCTACGATGGCTTCTCAAAGATTTAGGTGTGTCCACATCCTTTGCTACTTCTCTTTATTGTGACAACCAGAGTGCCATTCATATTGCTCACAATGATATCTTCCATGAACGGACTAAACACATCGAGATCGATTGTCATTTTATCCATTATCATCTTGTCTATGGTGCTCTTAAGCTCTTCTCAGTCTCTTCCAAAGATCAACTTGCAGATATCTTCACCAAGTCACATCCTTAGGGACGCTTTCGTGATTTGGTTGACATCCTTAAGTTGGTCTCACTCCCACCTTGAGTTTGAGGGGGGCTATTAACGTGTATAGTATTGTAGGCTTTAGGCCCACCTAGATTACTTGTATAGCACACATGCTTATACTACACTCTTACTTGTATTGTACACATATGCCTCCTGTATAAAGGCTCTCATGTACATTCTTTAACAATGAAATACAATACTATTGCATTTAGTATTTCTAACAATAAGTAATCTTTTGTATTTGAAAAATACCCAACTTTCTCCCACATCTTCAAAATGAACCATTTTTCCTCTCATCAATGGTTTTGTTCCACCCTTATACGAAAGAAAGAACCCCAAGCGAATCCACTCTTAGGAAAAGGGACATAGTTTTTTGAAAATAGGCCTACTTTGCTCACAGTCAATGCCAACAGCTAGGCCTAGTATGAGGCAAGTGGCACAGTTTCTATACTAAGCAAAAGGGACTATATGCAACATATGCTTCAAAAGTTTCTATTTTCACTTCTCTACAACCCCAAGCAATCAGTAAGTTTTCAATTTTCCACTGGTCGAATTGGTCCCAACTATCCCAAGCATTGATCCAAAGTCTATTCTAAAAATTGCATGATACACAACTAATTCAATGACCGCTTATGAGGATTGAATCAGTGCTAGACAAGGAAGCAGCAGAACCCTTGCCAAATGTTGACGGAATCGACAATAAGAAATCAAATGCTTCATAATTGTAATACAAGAACAAGTGTAAATCTGTACCTTGAACCAATCTCGAGGAACATAATTAAGCAATCTGAGACTATTGTTAATCAATTTCCTTGTCTCATACTCATTCCTAGTACTTATCCTTTCATTTCAAGTTTAACTAATTTAAACAAAGGTAACAAAGGTTGATTGGCATCCCATCTCTATAAATTAATTGTGTGAAGTAAAAATTAGCCTGTCTTATTTTTGCCTGCCACAAATATTTACATTTTTGGGTAAATTTTTTAGTTATTTTATGAACATTTTATTTAATTTTATCATAATTCGTTCATTAATTTGAACATTTTAGGTCAATAGAGAACACATTTATTCCTTTGTTTCATAAAGGTAAAGGTATTATTCCTTTCAGAACATTTATTCCTTTCAATTGCTAGCTCCCTTGGAATTAAATCCCACTAATTTAATTCAACCATTCTCACGTGAACGTTTAGCGCTTCCCCCATTTTCAACTTCCCAATTTAATTAATTCTGTTCCCCACTTTATTCTCTTCTTATCTCAATAGTGTAGTGTGCACCCGACCACTTTTCAGTTGGAGTTTTCACAGCTTTCGATCTTCAATTTTCAAGTTAAGCCTGAGAAGAAGAACTCATGAATGAAAATGATCGTGATTAGAAGCAATGAGTTTTTATTGATTTCTTAATTTTAGTCACTCCATAGCTATCAATCAATTATGAGGAGTGATTAGAAATGGTGGGTTTTTTTTTTGGGTTAATTTAATTGTGGGAGCACTATGCATTTGTTGGTCTTCAATTCATAAACATTTTTTTTTGAGAAAGTTCAATGCATAAACTTGAAGGTTCTTAATAATTCATGGAAAGGTTGATCTTTTATTATTATTTTTTAAGAAGTTTTTTTAAAAATCCAAGGTCCATTAGTCATTTAGAAAAGAAGAAGGTTGGGCCGGGTTATGCTATTCGGCCCATTAGTTTTTTTTATATATAAATATAGGACTAGTTTAATTTTTTTTATGGAAATATCCGGCCCATTAGTTGTATTTTTGTTTAGGACCCAAAGGACCCTTTATTCTAAATTCAAAAAAGCCCATTCTAACCTATACTTGTTTAAACATCCATATCTAACCCAAAACAGCCAACGGCTCCTTTTCCCTATCCTTTTCTTTTTCCTCTTTTCTCTGTCTCTGTCTCTGTCTCTCTGCTTTTCGAGAAATAACAAGAAAGAAGGGTCTTTTTATACCTATGGCGACCATTACTGGGTACACTGATGTGGCTGTGGCTGTGGCTGTGGCTGTGGCTGCGGCGCCGAAGCACCCAAACCCTCCTGCTAAGACCGTTGATACTCAGTCTGTTTTCAAAAGGTAGATTTGGGTTTGTCAAGAATTTGGGTTTTTCTTTATTTTTTTGTTACTTTAATTATATGCTTATGATTATTGAATATATGTAGACAAGCTGTTTGTTGAAAGGTTTCTTAGAGGATAAATGGGTTGTTTTGAGGTCTGGGTTTGTCCATTTGTTATGGGTTATTGAGTTCTTGTATTGGGTCTTTGTTTCTGACTTTGTATGGATATTGGGTTCATGATCTGCACCTTCTCTTTGTAAAAGGGTTACTTAGAAAGCTAGATGGGGGTTTTTTTGGGTATTGGCTTTTTTGTTTATTTTTGAATCTCTGAGAATATAGATGTTGAAAACTTGAGAACTTTTGAATTGGCTTTTTATGTGGGGTTTGTAGGATTTCTATTGCTGTTTCCTTTGTTATTGTCTTATGAAACAAGTTGCAATCTGAATTCATGGCCTTAATCATTAGAACCTTAATAGTTCATGGAAATGTTGATCCTATTAATAATCTTTCTTTAGAATGCGCTATGAGGAGAGTGTTCAGATCATTATTGGTATATTTATTACTGTTCACTGTTTATTATCTTGAAGATTGCAAGTATTTGAATTCAATTAACTTAGCTATCTTATTGTATAAGGTTTGTTCTTGTTGAATTTTAAAGGGGGAGGAAAAAACAAAAACCAAAAATTTTGAAATCAAAATTGACGGTGATTAGATTGATAATTATGGTTTCAATTAAATTTCAGTATTCAGACTAGATTTAATTTTTTTTTTTATTTTTCCTTCAGATTCTTTTGAATGGTTGTTATTTGCAGACTAATGTACAAGTAGAGCCGATTGTTGAGCAAATCAATATGCTTGATGGTTTCACAGGAAAACTTTGATTTGGATGCCACTAAGAGTTCCATCAGGTGTTGTTAGTTACTTGTTATCTTTCCTAGTGTTATGACATTCAAGACTATCATGAGATTCATTAAATTTTTAGTAGAGTGATGCTTGTATTGTTTGTTAAAAATGTTCTCGAGGGGATGAAAGCATGTTGCTCTGCCCAGCTGACATGAAATAAACGTTGCTCCTGCATTCACATATCTACAAGTCTATATTTAGTTATATTACTTTCTTCTTGATATTTAGTAGGTCGATAATTGATGAAGGCCCGTACAGATATTTAAGATCAATTGTATGCTTTATTCTTCCACCTTAAATTTTTAGTTTATTTTTTTATTTATTTGGACTTGATATAAAATTTGACACAGTACCCTTTTTAGTTTACTAATTCTTAATTTAGTTTTCACACAAAAACAATTTCTATACGTACTAGTATAATCATGCTTACTTCTTTTTTATAGAGTTTGCCTGTAATTGTACTTGGTTTTATTATCTATTCAAGAAGCTCACAATTTGGGATTTGTTTTAGACAAGTAAAACTATGAATATTAATTTGCTTCCACTTTACATGCAGAACTTTCTGTTTTGATTAAAATGTCATTTTTTTTTTTAAATTTGTAACGTGTATACATTAACATGTCGTATTGAATATTTTCACTTTATTTTTGTTCGAGGAAAATCAACAAATCTGGAGGCTCTATGACGCATATTTCTCTCCACCATTGCTAAATTTTGTGTGTCAAGTAATGTGGCGTTGCTTTGTATTAAGAAGGAAGATGGGAGCTTTTCTCCTCTTACTTTTATTCCAGTCAAATATCTCTCTCTCTCTCTCTCTCTCTCTCTCTCTCTTTTATTTTTTGTTTATATTGTATTTTTCTCTTGATGATCAGGGTCTTCAACAAAAACTTGGCCAAAAAAAAAAGCCAATTAGAAACATATCCGGAAGTTTGGAGATGGTAAGCAATATGTAAAAGGTTTTGGAGAACTAGAGAAGCTCTGCTACAAAATAGTTTTATAGACACTCCATGGTGGTGCTGGTAAGTGAATAAAAAAAGGTAAGAAGCAAAGGTAACCACTGAATTTTAAAGGAGGTTGGAGATGAGAACTTAAATGTAAGTGTTACCTAGATGGCATGGCTTAACAATTCCTATTGAGTAAACTGTTTGTAAATGTATGTCATCATGCTTTATTGTTATAACTATAATCAACTATGCAATGGTCTAATGTTTTTGGTGTATGAGACAAATTATATATGATATATCAATGACTTGTTCTCCATCACTATATTTTGGTTATTTATTCTTTTGCTTATGTTGGTGTTTAATTCTACTTTTGTTTTTTTGGTTCCTCTCACGCTTCTTTTATTTGATCACTGTTGTTTGGTTGCTTGGAAAAAGATCAAAAAATAAAATTCTTGTGAGTGTGTGGCTAACCATTACATGTGACAGGACATATTAAAGAGTGGAGTATTGCCCAAATTACAAGGAGTGGAGTATCGTCCCTCATTCAAGGGAAAATTGCTTTTTAGCCTTAATGTTTGAACTATGTAGCGAAATAGCCTCTTTTTCAAACTATGTAGCAAAATACACCTATGTTTTAGAACTTGATATTGCTAAGGTCAAGTTCTATGTCGAGTTCTGCCTAGAACTCGACATTAGCAATGTCGAGTTCTATGCATATTTTAAGTGGAACTCTACACAAAATTTCAAAAAAAAATCTAAGTGGCAAAATACGCATATAACTTGACATTGCTAATGTCCAGGCAAAACTGAACATCGACAATGTTGAGTTCTAAAATAAGAGTATTTTGCTACAAAGCTTGAAAGGGTACTGTTTGGCTACATTCCAAAATTAAGGCTAAATAGCCATTTTTCCCCACATTTCCCTACTTCCTATCAAATGTATGCTCATATATGGATTGAAGAACAATTACTAGTAGTGTATTTGTGATGATGCAATACATTTAATAAATAAATGTTATTTAGGAATAGAAAATTTCCTTTCTTACCTTTTGATTCCCTGAGAGAGTGATTATCTTGACTTCGATAATTGAGAAATTGTTTCATCATGTGCATATATATCATACATTCATGCAAAACTTTTCCACATATTTGTGTAGGTTAGTGACTAGTTAATTTAAAAATAGATGATTTTTATATTCATGGATGATGCCTTCTTAAAGGATAGCAATCACTGGCTATGGGCTTTTAGTAAGCTGAAATTTAATGAGACACCTAATCTAGTTTCCGCAATTCCCTACTTAAATATTGATCTATAGAACTTGTTACATCGGAATCAATCTTATTTTAGTATTGTTTAGAGGATAAGTAGACTAACTAAATGCAGTTTCTATATTAAGCCAAACAAACTGTATACATCATATTCTTCAAAATTTACTCTTTTCTCTTCTCTCCACTCCCAAGCAATCAGTAGGTTTTCTATTTTCCACCAGTTGATTTGGTCCCAACCATTAATCCATGGTCTATATGGCCCATAGCATGAAACAAACTAATTCAGCGACCATTTATGAGGATTGAATCATTGCTAGACAAGGAAGCAGCAGATGCCTTGCCAGATGATGAAGGAAACGACAATAAGAAATCATGCTCTTCATTACCTTTAAATGTACCAAAAAAAAGTACTTACATCCGGTAATTCTAGTAGATTGGCATTGCCATCCAAAAACTACATCACTTGCCTCATGCTAGGCCTAGCTACTGGCACTAAGTGTGAGCAAAGCAGGCCTATTTCAAAACCAATTCCATTTCCTCCACCACATAATTACCTTCCAATCTAGGATCACTAGCATCAAGGATAGCTCCTCTTCTCCAGCACTCAAACACCCAGTCAACCAAAATTATGTCTTCGGTCAGTACTTGTAGCCCTACAGGCCGCCTTCCACATGCCACCTCAAGCATGAAAGCCCCAAAAGAAAACACATCAGTGCAAGTGGTTTCCCTTCTTGTTCTACTAATCTCTGGAGCCAAATAACCTACAGTTCCAACCACATGGGTGGTTTAAGGATTCGTACCATGATCATATAATCTGGCAAGGCCAAAATCACCTAGCCTTCCATTCAATTCAGCATCTAATGGAACATTGCTTGCTTTTACATCTCTGTGTAGAACAACCTATTCCCATTCTTCGTGGAGGTAAAGAAGGCCAGATGCTACACCTTTGATGATTTGAAATCGTTGAAACCAGCTAAGGTTTGGTTTTTCATTGCTATACAAGAACTTGTCAAGGCTTCCGTTGGACATATAATCATAGACCAAGAGGAGTTCTCCTCTTCGCCTGCAATATCCCAGGAGCTGGACCAGGTTCCTGTGCCTCAATCTTCCCATGCTAATAATCTCAGCTACAAATTCCTTCATCCCTTGTTTGGAATTATGGGAGACTCTCTTGACTGCAATTTGTACATTGGAAGAAGGAAGTATTCCTCTATAAACGTTTCCAAAACCTCCTGCTCCAAGAAGCTCTTTGTCTGAGAAACCCTTGGTTGCTTTGTAGAGATTCTTATAGATGAACCGGTGAGGACCATACTCCCTTTCCCAATCTTCACGTATTTCTTCATATTTCTTCCTTCTTATAATGTAAGCAGCTCCAGTGATTGTTATTAGCACAAGTGTCACTGCTATGACAAAAACCATGATCATTAGTCAGGGTATCTGTTTTGTTTTCCTTTGTCGAGGAAGTGAAGGAAGCTTCGAAACATCAAGGCTTTGTGCTTGTCCACTGCTATTAAAGCTCCATCCAAGAATATACTGGTCACTTGGAGCACGGGAACCAGTAGTTGCAGAGAAACCAACATACATAGATTCCAAGAGATATTGAGACAGATCAATGGGTTTTGACATGAGAGGCCTGTTTGGTTTTGGGATTCTGGTTGGGGCTAGTGTTACATTTAGTTTTCCGCTTAATCATAGTCTATCCAAAGATGCATTGGATTCCCACTTGTGAGCTCCAAGCTTATATTCTTCCCTTCTTTTTTGGAAAAATACATTGCAGGAGCTAATTCAGTTGAGTTCAGACTATTCACATCAATTCCCACATGGATTCTATCAATATCTCCAAATTCTGGGTTCAGAATAGTATCAAGCTCAATGGCCAAAATGTGGTTCACAGGAAGGCCATCATTTGAAGAATTGAAGAGTCCCAGATACTGATTTCCTCCAGCTTGGATAAAGTTCCACGATGGACTGATGGTGAACGTCATGCCGTGACCACCACCATTACTTGGCACTTGTGGAGCAATGGCAAATACAAAGTTTGTAGAAAATGAAAGAGATAGAGTTGAACCTGAGGAAGTTGTGTTGAATTTTAAAGGAAATTGGTAGAAAACATGACCAACTTGGGGGGATGAAATGTTCTTGCTATTGGTTAGCTGCAGCAGACCATTGCTGAGAAGTTGAGCAGTGCCATCAAGATGCAGCTTGGCTGGATGGAATCCATGGTTGATGAATTGGTTTTCATTTTGCGCAAAGGCCAGGGGAATATTGGAAACATAGAAAATTATCAGGAAATGAAGTGATACAAGGATTGTAGCCATTGGGAAAAGTTGAAAAAGGCCCATTTTTCTGAAGAGAGGGGTTTTGGCTTGATTAAGAGTCACTTGACTGAGAGAGATATGTCTTCTTCTTTTCCCAAGTTTAACACCAGTATCTGTGTTATTATAGTTATGGGATAACAGAACAATTGACTCACAAAGAAGATAGTGTGTCTAGTCAAGTGGGAACTGTGATTGGAAAAGAAGCTCTAGTGTAAACTTAAGAAAAAGAAAAAGGGTAATGATGCATATACGTATGTTAGTATACATGTATATACATATACATAGATGAATGAACACTATTTGATGACAAAACTTTTTTTTCCCCTCCCTTTTGGGCTCAAAAAATCATTTTTGCAAAAAAAAAAGCGGCACAACAGCTATGGCTGGAGGTGTCCCCTGCTATGTACAGTGCAATATCCCCACATGAACAGTGAGAAAAGACATGTGCACAAAAAGTGGCAATGGACAACCCCTTTTATGCAGAAAGTTTCTTTAGGCCCGAACCTTTTTCAAAACAATGTCCATGGTTGACTAGTTTTCCCTTCGTGTGTGATATTGGTGCCTACAATTGAATGACCTTTTGCACGCATAAAAAAGTAACAATGGGCAGCCCAATTATGCAGAAAAATCCCTTTTATGCAGAAAATTTCTTTTATGCAGAGAACTCTTTTATGCAGAAAATTCTTTTATGCAGAAAAATCCCTTTTATGCAGAAAATTCTTCTATGCAGAAAATTCTTTTATGCAGAAAAATCCCTTTCAGAAAATTCTTTTATGCAGAAAAATCCCTTGTATGCAGAAAATTCCTTTTATGCAGAAAATTCATTCATGCAGAAAATTCATTTATGCAGAAAAATCCCTTTTCTGCAGAAAATTCTTTTATGCAGAAAAATTTTCTTTTATGCAGAAAAATTTCTTTTGGGCATGAACCTTTTGCAAGACAATGTCCATAGTTAACTAATCCTTCTTTCGTGTGTAGTATCGGTACCTACAATTGAATGACCTTTTGCATGCATAAAAAAGTAACAATGGGCAGCCCCTTTTATGCAGAAAAATCCCTTTTATGCGGAAAATTTCTTTTAAGCATGAACCTTTTACAAAACAATGTCCATGGTTGACTAGTCTTTCCTTTGCATGTGATATTGGTACCTACAATTGAATGACCTTTTGCACAAGTAATAACAACACTTATAACTGAACAAATCACAACTAAATAAGTTTTTCTATAGCTGAATGAGTTTGCATACATGAATAGTAACATTGCCTACCGCTAGGAGAGTTTTTTTCCCCCTATTACATGGACAAAAAAAAAAAAAAGAAGTCTTTATGACTAGAGAGTCTCAAAACATGTCGTAACATATTAGATACATATTACATCCCAATAGAGTTGCCCACTAGAAAATGAACTAAAAGCATGAGTAGCCTAATCCAATAAGCAGCCAAAGGTTTCCGCAGAGGAGGAGCCACCGCTGGTGGGTAAGGACAACATGATAGAATCTTTTGACTTGTCAAAAAGGATAGTTTCGCTGATTTTGCTACAATTTCTTTCTCTAAATCTGCAATCTTCACCGCAAGCTCAGTCAACTTCAGCTCACCATCACGAACTTTCAAGATAAGTCATTATATCGCTATCTTTAAATTTATATTGAGTATATGTTACTCTACTATGCTCATATCACTCAGTACAAATTACTTTAATATTATATCACATTCATCAGTCAATTAAAATTATCACGTTAAATATATATTACTTTATCTTTGTCATTATTGCAACCATTGATCGAAAATTGTTATGTGAAACGTATTGTTTGTTTCAACCATTGTTATGCTTCTTATATCTTGGAATTTGTCTATTTTGTAGGCATAAAACCCATGAGAATTTTCATCCCAATATAGAAGCCCGAATCATCCAAGAAATTCAATAACTCCTTATCGCTGGAATCAACAATCTTGTTCTAATCAATAAAAGAAAATTTTTCTGAATCATCCACTGAACCAAGCAAATTGGAGGTCATCTAAGAAGCTTTATTATCACCATCAAAGCCCATTACTAAATGGCAACATCAAGCCCAATTTTTATTGGCAACATCAAAGCCCAGCTTTCGCTGGCTATATCAAAAGCCCAATTCTCATTAGTAATAACAAAAGCCCAATTCTCATTGGCAACGTCAAAGCCCATTACTAAATGGCACCATCAAAGCCCATTACTAAATGGCAACATCAAGCCCAATTTTCATTGGCAACATCAAAAACTCAGTTTTCGCTGGCAACATCAAAAACCTAATTCTCATTGGCAACATCAAAGCTCAGTTTTCGCTGGTAATATCAAAAGCCCAATTCTCATTAGCAACATCAAAAACTCAATTTTCGTTGGCGACATCAAAAAACCCCATTCTTATTGGCAAAATCAAAAGCCCAAGCTAACTACTTAGCACTATTTTATCAAAAAGCCCTAGGATATTAATACTTGGCAAATATTATATTATAAAGAGCCCAATTACTATTTTTGGCAAGCCATCATTTCAAAAAATCCAAAATCACTTTACAAAAATATTATATTTTGCTCAAAAGTTAATAATCTTTGGCAAAACATTTTTTTTTTCTTTTTTTTAACAAACGCATTATACTTGAAGCCCAAAGCTAATAACCTTTGGCAAATTAATTTTCCTAAACAAGTATATAAGCTAATGAATCATGGAAAATATTTATACCATATTATCTATCTTATGAAATAACACCATTCATTTTTCCAAAACCCATGGCAAACATATATCAAGCCCATGGAGAAATGTGAGTATGTGTCATTAATAATCAAGCCCACAGAAATTATATTCAAGACCTATGGCAATTTTATTTATCTTGTAAACCCATGGAAAATATTCATAAAAATCCATGGAAAATTATATTATCAAAGTAATTACTTATTCGATGATTATAAGGCCCACGGTAATTATCTTAAACCCCTTGGCAATTATTATTTACCTTGCTATTTCACAAAAACACATAAAAGATTCAAATAAAATTATATTATGATAATTACTTATCTTATATTACTAACATTTAAAGCCCAAGACTAATAATACTTGGCAATATCTTAAGCCCAAGGTTAATAATACTTGGCAAATACTATATTACAAATATTTGAAACCCAATAATGAACATTTTTTTTTATAAGCTCTTAAACGCATAGCTATAATTTATGCCATATTATAAACCCATTGAATCTATTTTGTAAAACCCTTGGCAACTATTTATGTTACGTAACACTATTCATTTTTCCAAAACCCATGGCAAACATACATCAAGCCCATGGAGAATTATGAATTTGTGTTACTAACGTTTAAGCCCATGGAAATTATATTTAAAACTTATGGCAATTAATTTTAACTATTTATTTTATTTAACACTATTCATCTTTCCAAAACCCATGACAAACATATATCAAGCCCAGGGAGAATTATGAATATGTGTTATTAATATCTAAGACCATAAAAGTTTTTACCTTAAAATCTATAGCAATTATATTAAAAACTTATGACACTTCTTTACTTTGTACTTTATTATAAATCCATGGAACTTACCTTAATAAAACCCATGGTAAGCATTTATCTTATATCACATTATTTATCTCTCTACCATTCAAAAGCCCATGGAAATTATTTTAAACCCCGTGGCAATTAATATTTACCTTACTATTTTACAAAACCCATGGAAATCATGATAAAAAATATATATATATTATCATGAAAATTATAATTATTTATCTTATGTTATATTATTTATCCCGTTAACATTCAAAGTCCAAGACCAATAATACTTGGCACCATTTTATCAGAAGCCCAATACTACTTGGCAATATTTTGAAGCGCAATATCATTTGGCAAACATTATTGTAAAGTCTTAAAAGTCCAAGACTAATAATACTTGGCAAATAAATTATTTCAAATATCTTACTAAAAGCCCGAAACTAATAATATTTGGCAACATAGATTTCCTAACATATATGTACTTATCTATACCACAAGATTTATATAAAAACTTAGTAACTATTTATCTTATGTAACACTATTCGTCTTTCCAAAACCCATGGTAAGCATACATCAAGCCCATAGAGAAATATGAACTTGTGTTACTAATATTCAAAACTCATAGAAGTCATATTTGAAATCTACAACAATTTCTTTTATTTTTACAAACCCATGGCACACATTTGTCAAAAGCCCATGAAAAACTATATTAATAGATAATTATTTATTCTATAATTACACTAAATAATAAAAGCCCATGATTCAAGTCCAAGGCAAAACTATTTTATCAATGGAATTCAATCCCATAATCAAAACCCATGGTTCAAGTCCATGGCGAATTATTTATCAAAGCCCAAGCCCAAAAAATGCTTGGCAATATCTTTTCAAAAGCCCAAATACAACTTGGCAATATTTTAAAAGCCCATGATTCAAGTTCATGGCAAAGTCATTTATCAATGGAATTCAATCCCATAATCAAAGCCCATGGTTCAAACCCATGGCAAATTAGTTAACAAAGCTCACACAATTAAGAAAAAATAGTCAAATAGTGCAGCAGTGGTACCTGCAGCAAATCTATGCTCATCCAATGCCCTTCTACACTCGGGGGCTTGATTCACTAATCCAAAGGATTTCATTTCTGGAGCTATAATAACGCCTTAAAATGTATACTTGTTATATATTTATGTGGGCGTTATCTCCTTATTACTATGCTAAATTTGAATAATTAAGTCATGATTTATATTAGTCCCTATTATTTATCTTTACATAATTTCTTGAATAAGATGCTATTCATTGTGTGTAATTTTCTACTTTCAGGAAATCATGTAAGAAAGATGAGTTTACAGGAATTTGTGAGAGTAAGGAGGCTAAACTAGAATTAAAGTGGAGCTAAAGGACCATGCCTAAATGTCTAAGGAGGTGTAGTTGGAGTGCTTGGATCATCTAACATGATTGGAAACTTCAAATAAGGAAAGAAATCAAAGAGGCAGAATCTGAAAAAGAAAAATCTGATTTGAGCACTGATCAGTATTTTAGGCGTATCTCTCTCCACAAAAATCCAATTGACACAAGGCCAGATGGGATGGAACCGTGACTTAAATATCTACAACCTTTCATTTTGAGTTTTTCGAAATTCTCAATTTTTGAAGGCCGAAATTAACTCACAATTTACTGCTGTAAACCTGGACAGAAATTAAAATAGTGAAAATTTTTATTTTCTTTGGACACTTAGACATTAGGGTTTGGAAGGGAGGCGGTGTAGAACGAATTTTGGCAGAGAAAACCTTGTATTTTTCTTTCTCTAATGGTAGCCTAAACTCTTTGCTAGGGCTAGGAGTTATGTTTCTTCTATATGGTATAAATATTCAATGTGATTCTTTCTAAAATTTTATCCACGACATATTTGATTGTTCAATTAGATTTCTTTTGATGCATTAGTTCTTCTATACTTTCAATAAGTTCAATCATGTTTTTCTTATTGTTTAGATGAATTTTTAATAGTTTCAAATACAAATCAGGTTTTAAAGTGAATGAGTTTTTTCTAAAAACTTTTCTAATCGCATTATTAATCGAGGTTATCATGCGTTCTTGAATTATCTCAGTTCAACCGAATCATAAGTTTTTAATTGTATAAGAACAATCATTTATAAAATATATATTTTCTTAGATCACAAAGAATCTCATATCGATATAGGGAAACACCTCAATGCCCTGGTATTTACATTATTGATTTAAATCAGTTTTTATTCTTATTCTTGTTAACAATCACCAAGCAAAATTACTTTTCTTCTTCACCCAAATTGTTATTTAATTATATCGTCTTTGAATTTACCCTACTCCTTACGGTTCAACCTCGGTACCCCGAGAATTATATTGCTACGATCTCTTGCACTTGGGAGTGAGCAAGTAATTTTGGCGTCATTGCCGGGGAGCTGTTGCATGTTCAAAGGCAATTTTTTTTGGAGTAAAGCATAGCTGGTGGAAATTCTTCTATTGGTAACTTCGTTCCATTTTTTTTTTTTTTTTTTTTTATTGTGTATTCATTGTTGCACGAGCATTTGGGTTAGAAACAAGAAAGGCAGACTAGAAGTTTTTGAAACT
This sequence comes from Quercus suber, assembly GCF_002906115.3. Taxonomy (NCBI): domain Eukaryota; kingdom Viridiplantae; phylum Streptophyta; class Magnoliopsida; order Fagales; family Fagaceae; genus Quercus; species Quercus suber. The sequence goes on along the minus strand of NW_027069512.1, from coordinate 932,718 downwards.
TACTTTGGTAATCTTTTTGACACACCTTCACCTTCACCTTCTTCATCAATCATGGGTGATGAAACACGTAATAATCATGAGGAGAATAGAAGAACTATGTATGAATTGTTGCATCCCACACAAAATTCTATTCCTTCATACATCATGTTTCCACCTAATGCACAACATGTAGAACTGAAACAAGGTTTATTAGCAATACTTTTTGACTTTAGGGGACAAGAAAATGAAAATCCTTATGTCCATGTTAGAGCTTTTGAAGAGGTAATTAGTAGTTTCTATGCGCAAAATGTTATTGAGACTACTAAATTACGTTTCTTTCCTTTTTCTCTTAAGGATAAGGCAGGAAGTTGGCTTTACACCTTGAAACCTAGGTCTATAAGTAGTTGGGGGGAGATGACCAAAGAGTTTTTTAGAAACACTTTCATCCCCACAAAGTACAGCAAGTAAAAAGAAGGATAGCTAGTTTTGTCCAAGGAGAAAATGAGACCTTATACCAAGCTTGGGAAAGGTACAAAGATCTTTTCAATTTCTACCCAACTCATGGGTATGAAGATTGGAGGTTGGTTAGCTATTTTTATGAAGGACTTACACCTAGGGACTGACAGTTTGTTCAACTCTCATACGAAAGGGACTTTTTATAAAAAGAACCCGAAGATGCAATGGATTATCTTGATGAGATAGCTGAAAACTCTATCACATGGACTAGACCTAGCCCTATGGACTCCACTGATAGGACTAGAACTAACACTACCACTTCTAGTAGAACTGTTTTCAAGTTGAGGGAAGATGATAACATGAGTGCAAAAATCAGCATGTTAACTAAAGAAATTAAGGCACTCAAAATAAAAGGAAGTAAGAGTGTTAGTGCTACCTTTAGAGAGGACCCAATAGATGTGTGTAAAATCTATCATGAGATAAACCATGCTACAAATGAATGTGCATCACTTTCATCATTCTTAAATGTGCCAGAAGAACAAGTACATTCATTTAATTCATATTGGCCAAATAATTCTTCATATTCTAACAATTATAACCCAAATATGCGAAACCATCCATATTTGAGTTATAAGAGTGACAATATGTTGAATCCTCCTGCTCCAAGGAATTTTAATTCACCACATGCATCATCATTATCATCATCTAGAACTTCCTTGGAGGATGCACTTAGTACTTTCATTCAAAGGCAAAATAAGCAAAATCAAAAGTTTGAATCCATGCTCACTAGGCTAGATGAAGAGGTAAGAGAGACCAGGAGTCATATAACTAGGCTTACAAATTCATTGAGTGGGATAGAGAGAGGGAAGCTTCCTTCCCAGACTCAACCCAATCCCATCAATCAAAACCTAAAAATTGGCTCTAAGGATAAACATGAGGAAGTAAAAGCTGTAACCATTTTGAGGAGTGGTAAAGAGATTAATAAAAATTCTTCTTTAGTAACTAAGAAATCTAAGGAGACCTCAGTTGAAAAAGAGAAGGATGAATCTAAGTCACTTGGATTTGGTGAATTTGAACAATGCCCAATCCCTCCACCATTTCCACAAGCCTTAAAATTACCTAGGAAATTGGACACCATATCTGAGATATTAGAGCATTTGCATCAAGTCAAGATAAATTTGCCATTATTGCATGTTATTAAGCAAGTGTCTACGTATGCCAAGGTAATTAAGGACCTATGCACCATCAAGAGAAAGCATCATGTGAAGAAAATTGTATTCCTAACAGAACAGGTAAGTACAGTTATCCAACATAAGACCCCACTAAAGTATAAGGATCCAGGTTGTCCTACAATCTCTTGTACTATTGGAGATTACATCATGGAGCATGCATTGCTAGATCTTGGGGCAAGTGTTAATTTGATCCCTTTAAGCATATATCAAAAACTTGGACTTGGTGAGTTAAAACCTACTTTAGTAACTTTACAGTTGGCTGACCGCTCTATAAGGGAATCAAGAGGGATTGTTAAGGATGTGTTGGTGAAAATTGAACAATTTTATTATCCTGTTGATTTTATTGTTCTAGATTACCAATCTATTTTACATCCTAGTGTTCATACCCCTATTATTTTGGGTAGACATTTTCTTGCCACAGCTAATACTTTAATTAATTGCAAGAATGGAAGGATGCAACTCACTTTTGGTTCCATGACTTTGGAGCTAAACATATTTCATGTGGCTAAACAACCACATGAGGATGATGACTGTGCTTATGTGAACCTCATTGGGGTGGTGGTTCAAGAAGAGTTTAATAAGAATTATTTTTCTGATCCTCATGAAATTCTTCTTAATAATTTTGTTAGTTCTTATGATTTAGAATGTGATATTCATGTATCTGAAAATTTTTCTTTGTTGGATTCCTCACAGATTTTGGAAGAACAATAGATGATGGCAATTAATAAAGGATGGAAGCCTTGCTTTAAGGAGCTACTAGAAAATGAAAAAAAAAGCTCATGCATTCAAGTGAAGAGGCACCACAGTTGGAGTTTAAGCTGCTACTCAGTGGTCTTAAATATACATATTTAGGCCCAGGTAAGTTAAAACCTAGGTAGGATGGCCCTTTCATTGTAAGGGAAGTGTTTAACTACGGAGTTGTAGTAGTTGAGGACCATAAAGATGGTAGGATTTTGAAAATAAATGGACAAAGGTTAAAACCATTCTTTGGGGGAGTTATACCAGAGGAGGAGACTATGTCATTGGAGATCCTTGCCTATTGGGATGCTACGTGAACTCAGAAAGAGTCTTATGAAGTTGTACCATATTTGTTTTAATTTTCTTTTCTTTCTATTTTCTTTTTCTTTTTGCCTTTTGTTTTTGTTTTTGTTTTGTTATTATTTTTCTTTTGTGAGTTAACATTTGCAGGTGTGAAAGAAATTTCAAAAAAAAAAAAAAAATTAATTGCTTAAGGTAACTTCTTCCCTTTATATTTGAATTTATTTTGGCTTTGATACATTAAGGACAATGCAATATTTTAGTTGGGGGGAGAGGTCTACACATTTTGCTGCACCTTGCATGATTTTTTTTTTCTTTCTTTTTGGTTGTAACTTTTCAATTCTTATTTTTTTTTTTTTTTTTTTTTTTTTCCTTGAATTTGAATGCAAAAGAGTTATAAGCTTTATTTTTATATCATATGATGGAATGAATAATGTTGATACTACTACTGAGTTTAAAGTCCAACTTGATCCTAAAGGTGCATGGCTGGTATGTGTTTAGGACAAAAACTAGGGATGAGAATGGTATTAACCTCATGTTTTCAGGAATTCAACATCCTTTCCAATAGATCTTTTTCTATTGTTTTAGCGGCTGTTTTTGTATACACATGTGATATTCCTAAAACTTTTTATTTCCTTTTTGTTCACATGTGATTTGAAGAGAGAAACCATTACTTCTATGTGTGTTCTTTCAGAGTATTGATGACTTAAGAGAGGTTTTGGAGTAGAGGCTTTAATCTAGATTATTCTTGGTCTATGCATGTTTGGAAAAACCGGTTTGATTGGATGGGCTATGCACACACACACTCCAAAATAAAGCCAGTGAAACCTCTTTAATATGATGAATAGTATCCCAACTCAAAATTGAAAGTTCATTTGTATGATATAATGATAAAGTAGACTAACATTTGCTGCAAGAATTTTTAGGAAACCTTTGACTTTTGTGGGTAGAGTCACTACAAACTCTCACGAGAGTAAACTCGTCCACTAGAGTGACCTAGGGGTTCAAAGACTTGCTGCACATGGGAAGTGCAGTTGTGTAGCCTATGAAAGTGGCTTGTATTTTAGTTTTAATTTTTCACTTTTAGAGACACGGGTGCTTTGTGGATTGCTAGGGACTAGCAACATTTAAGTTGGGGGGTGTGATAACGCCTTAAAATGTATATTTGTTATATATTTATGCGGGCGTTATCTCCTTATTACTATGCTTAATTTGTATAATTAAGTCATGATTTTTATTAGTCCCTATTATTTATTTTTACATAATTTATTGAATAAGATGCTATTCATTGTGTGTAATTTTCTACTTTCAGGAAATCATGTGAGAAAGATGAGTTTATAGGAATTTGTGAGAGTATGGAGGCCAAACTAGAATTAAAGTGGAGCTAAAGGACCATGCCTAAATGTCTAAGGAGGTGCAGCTGGAGTGTTTGGATCATCTAACATGATTGGAAGTTTCAAATAAGGAAAGAAATCAAAGAGGTAGAATCTGAAAAGGAAAAATCTGATTTGAGCACTGATCAGTATTTTGGGCATATCTCTCTTGACAAAAATCCAATTGACACAAGGCTAGATGGGTTGGAACCATGACTTAAATATTTACAATTTTCCAGTTTTGACTTTTTCGAAATTCTCAATGTTTGATGGCCAAAATTAACTCACAAGTTACTGCTGTAAACCTGGACGGAAATTAAAATAGTGAAAATTTTTATTTTCTTTGGACACTTAGACATTAGGGTTTGGAAGGGAGGCGATGTAGAACAAATTTTGGCAGAGAAAACCTTGTATTTTTCTTTCTCTAATGCCAGCCTAAACTCTTTGCTAGGGCTAGGAGTTATGTTTCTTCTATATGGTATGAATATTCAATGTGATTCTTTCTAGGATTTTATCCACGGCATATTTGATTGTTCAATTAGATTTCTTTTGATGTATAAGTTCTTTCATGCTTTCAATAAGTTTAATTATGTTTTTCTTATTGTTTAGATGAATTTCTAATAGTTTCAAATAGAAATCAAGTTTTAAAGTAATGAGTTTTTCTGAAAACTTTTCTAACCGCATTATTAATCGAGGTTATCATGCGTTCTTGAATTGTCTCAGTTGAACCAAATCATAAGTTTTTAATTGTATAAGAACAATCAATTATAAAATATATATTTTCTTAGATCACAAAGAATCTCATATCGATATAGAGAAACACCCCGATGCCTTGGTATTTACATTATTGATTTAAATCAGTTTTTATTCTTATTATTGTTAACAATCACCATGCAAAATTACTTTTCTTCTTCACCCAAATTGTTATTTAATTATATTGTCTTTGAACTTACCCTGCTCCTTGTGGTTCGACCTCGGTACTCCGAGAATTATATTGCTACGATCTCCTACACTTGGGAGTAAGCAAGCAAGCTACAATTAGGTATTGATCAAAAAAGTATCAAATATGTCAATAGAGGCACTTCCACTACATAACTCTATTGATCCAGCAATGGCCAATCTCTTTCAAGAAACATCTTCACTCGTGCATGCCCTTGCAAAACAAGCCCTTGCAAAACAAGCCCTTGCAAAGCAAGCCCATGCACTCGGAGGGCTAAATGTTAAGGACAAATTTTTCACACCACATGGCTTCATTTTATTGGCGACTCGCACCACGTCAAAACTATCATGAATTTTGGAAAAATCTCTTCTAAAGCCCAAAAGAGCCCATATTTACACACAAAAAATGCGTCAAAGCCCATGGTTCAAGTTCATAGCACATCATCTCATTTTTGGCTCATGATCCAAGCTCACGAGTCTCATCAGGAGAATTTTGGGTGTCATAGTTTGGAGGGTCAAGAAGTATATTCAGTAAAACTCCAATGGTTCAAAGTTAATAAAGGAAAGCATGTTACTTGGCATGTCTTCTCCAATTCCCTGAATTCTGACGGGTCAGTGTGTAATAGGTAACATTTGGTAAGCCTCTCATATCACATGACACTTAAAAATGATAAAACTCTCTATGCTCTTTACATAAAAATTAATGTACATCATATGATATAAGTTTTAAAATATAATTATATTATTATTTTCATATAAATCAATTCTAAGCACATGGCTAAATATACATTAGTATCTCATATCTAGCATTAAATGCTCTCCTTACTCTCCAAGATTTGGTTAAAATACAAAAAGACCATTTTTACATCTCTAAGACTTCATCAAACATCAACCAACTAGTCTATTACTTACCAAAATTATATATGGACTAAACATATAATTTTTCAAGTGAGGAAACTTAGCCGAAAATACCAATAACAACTCCAAAGGAAGCTACAACAACTTTTGCAAAAGCTGCAACAGCTCTAGTGGAAGCTAAAATAGCTCCAGTGGAAGCTGAAACAGCTTCTGCAGAAGATGTAACAGCTCTAACAGAAGCTGTAGAAGCTCCAGCAGGTTGACACATGTCCTAAAATGATGTCATTTGCCCATTAATGCCTAATCCCAGCAGCTGTCTGTCAGAAACAAAAGGATCCCACAAAGTTTATCTTGCCATTTTTAGCCAAACCATGACTTTAATGCCAAATATTTTTTCCTCCTAACAAGGTGTCATTTGGATGACATCTTTCAGCTGTAACAGCCGTGATTGACAGCTGTTACAACTATAACATTAGCCTTAAAGTCACTAGCTTTCTTTTTTTGCCTAAAAAACAAAGTTCCACCAATGAGACCACTTACTTTGCCAAGGATTTTTCCCTATTTGCTAATTTTCTCTTCAACTAAGTTCTGATCTAGTTACATACTTGGCTCTATATAAAGAGGACCAAGCTACACATTAAAGGGGAGACCAATCCATCCCTCTTTCACCCTCTTATGCAAAAACTTCACTCATTTTGCTGCCGTCTTCAAAGGATAAGTTCCGACAGCACCGCGGTGGATGGGCTAGAGCTTGTTACCAACTCCGACGGTCTAGTGGTAGCTTCGAAGGTGATTAATCACTTTTTCTCTGCTGGGTTTTTCTCTAACAGTCACATGGCATTAAATGGAAGCTCCTCTGATGGGTTCAACTCCATGATGATTCCAGGTAAGACCGACATGGCAAATTCACAACTCTCGAAGGGTATTTTCTTAATCTTCCAACACTGCTGAATACCCACCAACTCATCCCACATGTGACCCCTCTCAATATTCTCATTTGGGCCATACACCCCTGAGCATGCCCATATAAAACCGTCACCCACCCCTTGCCACTTTACCGAAGCTGAGAAAGTACCAACCATAACACATTTGACTGAAAAGAGCCCAGAACAGTTTGGCCCAAAGAGGGACCCAACCTTTGATCCCGTGACCCATTGGAAGGACCCACCCCTCTTTTCTTAGCTCTCTTTCTCTTTTGTAATTAATCTGTTGTTTGGTTTTCTTTTTTGTTTCTTCTGTTTTCTTCTTCTTGTATTTTCTGGGTTTGCTCTACGTTTTTCATGCATAAAGTAGCCATTCATATATATAACATTCTTACTTATAAAAAAATAATAATAATAATTACTAGTAGTGTATTTGTGATGATGAAATACATTTTATAAATAAATGTTATTTAGGAATAGAAAAATTTCCCTTTCTTACCTTTTGATTCCCTGAGAGAGTGATTATTTTGACTTCAACAATTGAGAAACTATTTCATCAGTGTATATATATCATACATTCATGCAAAACTTTTCCGAACATTTGTGTAGGTTAGTGACTAGTTAATTTAAAAATAGATGATTTTTATATTCACGGATGATTCCTTCTTAAAGGATAGCAATCACTGGCTATGGGCTTTTAGTAAGCTGAAATTTAATGAGACACCTAATCTAGTTTCTACAATTCCCTACTTAAATATTGATCTATAGAACTTGTTACATCAGAATCTATCTTATTTTAGTATTGGTTAGAGGATAAGTAGACTACTAACTAAATGCAGTTTCTATATTAAGCCAAACAAACTGTATACATCACATTCTTCAAAATTTACTCTTTTCTCTTCTCTCCACCCCAAAGCAATCAGTAGGCTTTCTATTTGCCACCAGTTGATTTGGTCTCAACCATTAATTGATGGTCTACATGACCCATAGCATGAAACAAACTTATTCAGCGACCATTTGTGAGGATTGAATCAGTGCTAGACAAGGAGGCAGCAGAACCCATCGACAATAAGAAATCATGCTCTTCATTACCTTTAAATATACCAAAAAAAGTACTTCCATCTGGTAATTCTGGTAGATTGGCATTGCCATCCAAAAATTGCATCACTTGCCTCATGCTAGGCCTAGCTGTTGGCACTGAGTGTGAGCAAAGCAGGCCTAATTTCAAAACCAATTCTATTTCCTCCACCACATAATTACCTTCCAATCTAGGATCACTAGCATCAAGGATAGCTCCTCTTCTCCAGCACTCAAACACCCAGTCAACCAAAATTATGTCTTCGGTCAGTCCTTGTAGCCCTACAGGTCGCCTTCCACATGCCACCTCAAGCATGAAAGCCCCAAAAGAAAACACATCAGTGCAAGTGGTTGCCCTTCTTGTTCTAATAATCTCTGGAGCCAAATAACCTACAGTCCCAACCACATGGGTGGTTTGGGGATTCGTACCGTGGTCATATAATCTGGCAAGGCCAAAATCACCTAGCCTTCCATTCAATTCAGCATCTAATAGAACATTGCTTGCTTTTACATCTCTGTGTAGAACAACCTGTTCCCATTCTTCATGGAGGTAAAGAAGGCCAGATGCTACACCTTTGATGATTCGAAATCGTTGAAACCAGCTAAGGTTTGGTTTTTCATTGCTATAATTGGTTTTCATTTTGAGCAAAGGCCAGGGGAATATTGGAAACATAGAAAATTATCAGGAAATGAAGTGATACAAGGATTGTAGCCATTGGGAAAAGTTGAAAAAGGCCCATTTTTCTGAAGAGAGGTGTTTAGGCTTGATTAAGAGTCACTTGACTCAGAGAGATATGTCTTCTTCTTTGCCCAAGTTTAACACCAGTATCTGTTTTATTATAGTTATGGGATAACAACAATTGACTCACAAAGAAGATAGTGTGTCTAGTCAAGTAGGAACTGTGATTGGAAAAGAAGCTCTAGTGTAAATTTAAGAAAAATGCAATCCTGGTCATCCATGTTTTTTTTAAGTATGATGAAAAATTGTTTCTTGGTGCATACACAAGGGAATCTTGTAAGTCCGCTTCCTTCTCTATTTCTATCAGCTAGTATGTTTGGTAGAAATCTCATATATCAATCAGCAACAAACTTTGACCCAGCAGCTAGGAGCAATCATGTTAGCTGCCAATATTGACTCTAAGCAACATCTAGCCTACCATATGCTACACACAAAACCTGTCTAATCCATTTAACCAAATGTCATTTTAGTAATATACCCTTCAAAACCCTAGGCATATAAACTTATTTTCTTTCCTAGTTGCATTCTCCCATGTCCCATAGCTGCCTCTCACTTTCAAGCCTCAATCTCACCTCACCTCCCTATTTGTTTGTTTTTTTTTTTTTATAGTCCAGATCAAATGGATTAATACAAAAAATTGTTTTTTTTTTTTCTTCTCTCTTTCATAAAATTTGATAAATGAGTTAATACAACTAACCCCTTTAACAAACGGATCATTTTAAGGTTGAGGAATTGTAATCTGTTTAATAAACGTGTCATGTTCGTCCCATATAATTAAATACTCATAAGTCAACATACAATAAACCCAACATGTGAACATGAATTGTCACCCCTACTATATACTTTGCTGTTTACATGCTTTTTGAAAATGGCCAAACTTATTTATATCCTGTATTGTTGTCATTATCAAAACAATGAAGTATTTCTCATTTTTATCATAACCAGTGCTCTATTTTTCATCTTAGTTGTTGTCTACATTCTTGATTTCTTGCAGTAAAGTAGAAATTTGAGTACTGTATCTACAAATTTCTCATTTCCAATAGGTTTATCAGTTTTGTTATGACTTATGAACTTAGCACATGCATGCATATGCATTACACGTGTGAAAATAAACAAAAATTGAGAGAGAGAGAGAGAGAGAGAGAGAGAGACCATTCTTCTAAGTCTCAAGGATGCTTGAATACCTAAGAGCAATGATCCTTCAAGGTATGCCATTGTAATGAATACGTTCAGAGAATATGCAAGTTTAGATGTTGGGTTCCTATTAAATAAAGCTTTTTTTCTTATAAATAAATAAATAATAAGTAAAAAGAAAGAAAAATTTTTAAGATACTATTCATCTACTCCTTTCTATGCCCTTATTAGTGTATCACGCAAATCAAATTTAGTATCATGCAAATCACATTTAGACTTTAGTATCTTCTCCAAAAAAAAAAAAAATTAGACTTAAGTACATGTTAGTATCCTTTAATAACTTTATCTTTTATATCTAAAAAAAATTTATCCTTTATTAACTAAAATTAAGAAACATCGTTTCTCAAAAAAAAAAAAAAATTTAAGAAACATTAATTGTTGTTGATTTTAGTCCAATCAAAGAATTCTCTTAAGTATATTTTAGTTCTATTTATATCCTATTTATGGTCCACAATAAAATAAAATTAAGTAGAGAAAAAATGTAGTCACTACAGGTTTTCTATTGCAGATGTAAGCCATTTGGCCATACCGTGTAAATGCTTGTTTTGCTCTCCTTCTAAATCTTAAACTTTTTATTATTTTTATTTTATTTTAACATGGTACCAAATTCACTTTTTTGTGTTCTTCACTAGATTTCAAGCATTTTGGCCAATCATCACTCGATTTAGGTGTTAACCACATTTGATCATCATTTTCTAGACATTCTTTTTCTTAGAATAGAGAATTTTTCTACATTATTTTTTCACATAGATTTCAATTTTGTGCTCTATTTTCCTACTTGAGGCTCCAAAGTCTCACAACCTGGCCCGTCACTCATTCTTTTTGCACTCAAACTATGTGAAATTGGTCAACTCAGTCACATGCTTTGTCACAATGTCATCTTCTGCCAATATTCTTTAAGCCACCAATGTAGTCATCCTCCGGCCATAGCAACCACTCTTTGGTCACTAGTGCAGTCGTTCTTAGGCTCTTACAGTTCTCTTCTAGCATTCATCCATCGCCGTTTGTTGCCATCGCCTTTTTTTTTTTTTTTTTTTATAGTCCAGATCAATTGGATTAATACCAAAAAAAAAATGTTTTTTTTTTTTTCTCTTTCATAAAATTTGATCAATGAGTTGATACAACTGACCCCTTTAATAACGAATCATTTTAAGGTGGAGGAATTGTAATCTGTTTAGTAAATGTGTCATGTTCGTCCCATATAATTGAATACTCATAAGCCGACATATCACAAACCCAACATGCAGGGACAGACACAGGATTTCAAGCTAGAGAGGGCCGGAGATAATCAAAAAAAAAAAAAAAACTTGAAACACACATTCATATAGTATTAAGAAACTTTCAACTAAGACAAATACACAAAAATCATTGTTTCTTAATATATTAAGATGCAATCATCTACTAATAAAAACAAAATATACAAAATACTATTATTTCTTAATACACAGAACACTATTATTTTTTTACATTTTTTTTTTTTTAAGATTTATATGAGGTGGATTGATGATTCATGATTTTGGAGAGAGCCTAAGCTACAAAGTTAAGGGTCGTCAATGGGCCGGGTCAGGCTGGCCCGACCCATTTTTACTTGGCCCAATGACACAATGGGCTGGGCATAATGGGCTATTAACTAGTTGACGGGCCGAGTCGGACGAGGCCGAAAGAAAAAACCCCAGCCCACGACCCTGCCCATGGGCAATGCCCATTTTGCCTTTAACGGGCTACGCTACTAGGTTAGGCCTAATGGGCTACCCATGAGATTGTGTTAGCATATTATTTTATTATTTTTAGAAATAAATAATCAATTTTTAATGAGAAATGATATGTCTACAATATTTTTACAATATTTTTACAACAAATCCTAAGTGGCAAGTTGTTATTGTTGGGGCAAAAAAGTAATCTTAGTGTTAGTTTCAAATTTGAACGAATAACAACTAACCACCTGTGATTTGTTGTAAAATTGTTGTAGACATAGCATCTCTCATTTTTAATAAGGGAATAATCAATCTAGTTTTTTTTTAAAGGAAAGAATCAAAAAATTTAATACATAATTACAATTTTTTTTATAGTCAAATCTATTTAATTTTTTGTTTTGTTGATGGAAACTTATTTAATTTCTTTTAATTAAGGCTTCAAATAGTTTTTTATTTTTATCTTAAAAAAAAATCAAATGGTTAATTCAAATTTGCTAGACTATTAGAAAAATATATATTTAGAAAATCAAATTTAGCACAATTACTTTAAGTATCTTTTTTTTTTTTTTTTTTTTTTTATAGTATTAAGAAACTTTCAACTAAGACAAATACACAAAAATCATTGTTTCTTAATATATTAAGATGCAATCATCTACTAATAAAAACAAAATATACAAAATACTATTATTTCTTAATACACAGAACACTATTATTTTTTTACATTTTTTTTTTAAAGATTTATATGAGGTGGATTGATGATTCATGATTTTGGAGAGAGCCTAAGCTACAAAGTTAAGGGTCGTCAATGGGCCGGGTCAGGCTGGCCCGACCCATTTTTACTTGGCCCAATGACACAATGGGCTGGGCATAATGGGCTATTAACTAGTTGACGGGCCGAGTTGGACAGGGCCGAAAGAAAAAACCCCAGCCCACGACCCTGCCCATGGGCAATGCCCATTTTGCCTTTAATGGGCTACGCTACTAGGTTAGGCCTAATGGGCTACCTATGAGATTGTGTTAGCATATTATTTTATTATTTTTAGAAATAAATAATCAATTTTTAATGAGAAATTATATGTCTACAATATTTTTACAATATTTTTACAACAAATCCTAAGTGGCAAGTTGTTATTGTTAGGACAAAAAAGTAATCTTAGTGTTAATTTCAAATTTGAACGAATAACAACTAACCATCTGTGATTTGTTGTAAAATTGTTGTAGACGTAGCATCTCTCATTTTTAATAAGAGAATAATCAATCTAGTTTTTTTTTTAAAGGAAAGAATCAAAAAATTTAATACTTAATTACAATTTTTTTTATAGTCAAATCTATTTAATTTTTTGTTTTGTTGATAGAAACTTATTTAATTTTTTTTAATTAAGGCTTCAAATAGTTTTTTATTTTTATCTTAAAAAAAAAAATCAAATGGTTAATTCAAATTTGCTAGACTATTAGATAAATATATATTTAGAAAATCAAATTTAGCACAATTACTTTAAGTATCTTTTTTTTTTTTTTGATATATACTTTAAGTATCTTAGTGGTTGGGAGAGTTCTCTTAAGAAATTTTATTACAATGTCTCAAGATCAATCCTTCACACACTTCCTATATATTTTTGTTAAAAATTCTAAATTATTGGACTGGGCAACGGGTTAGGCCAACGGGTTAAACTACTAGGCTAACCCACCGGGTGTCCATAGGCATAAAAACTAGCTCACGGCCTAACTCACTGGGCTAGTGGGCTACCCATGGGCTTCAATAACGATGGTCTAGGCCGCCTATTAGCTCGATGGGCTATCGAATTTTTAGATCCGGCCGTGGGCCATAGACTATTTGATGACCCTTACTACAAAGTAAAGGAAGCCCAAGTCTAAATTTTTATTTTTTACTGAAAATTAAACTATTAAAAACAAATTTTTGGGCCCAGGATTGCCACCCCTACTATATATTTTGCTATTTACCTGCTTTTTGAAAATGGTCAGACTTATTTATATCCTGTATTTCTGTCATTCTCAAAACAGTGAAGTGTTTTTCATTTTTATCATAATCAGTGCCCTATTTTTCATTTTAGTTGTTGTCTACACTCCTGATTTCTTGCAGTAAAGTAGAAATTTTAGTACTATATCTGGATTTGGATAACATGAATTTGGATTTGGATTTGAGAGGGGTCCAAATCTAAATCCTTTGCCTAGATAACTTAAAAGAATTGGATTTAGATTTGGCCCAAATTCATCTTGGATTTCAGGGGTCCAAATCCATAGATTTGAAATACCCTCAAAAACCCAAGAATTCAGAAATCTCTCACTCTCTCGCACACTGTTTCTCTCTGGGCTCTCCGTGTCTCTCTTCCTAGCCGTAACTCACAAACTCTTCTTCCCCCTCTCTCTTGGCAAGGCAACTTCAGGTTTGTTCTGTTTGTTTGGGTTTAATTTGATTGTTTGTGGGCTTTGTTTGTTTTGTTTGTGCATCTTATTTCATGGTATTTTCAATGATATGTTTTGGTTTTGTTTTTATTTTCTATTTATATTTTAATTTGTGGGTTTGTAATGCAAATGATGTGTTTGATGAAATGCTTCAATAAACTGTTTATGAGTTGTGAAGTAATAAGTGAGAGAATATTCATTTGAAACAATGATATTGTGATGATGGACTACTGTCATAGTTAATGCTTATACATCCCATAAATTCTTTTCATTCCATTTGTTGCTTTGGCTGCAAAACTTGTATCATCATTTGTCCATCACTAGTTAAATATTCCCTTTATAGCTATCGGTGCTTATTGCCAATTCTTTCGTACCTCATCAGTTTTATGTCTTCTTTCTCTATATACCACCAGATTATCATCATGTTACCAAGTTGTTATGTTGCTGACTGTGTACATGTACCTGCCTGTCAAAGACTTGATCATTATTAATGTTTCCCTTGTAGAACACATTTTTACTTCATGCATGTACCACTTTGACTCCTGTGGAACCACAATATCCACAAGATTACTAAGCATAATATATATTCAGAGTAGAAACTTGAGCCTGGTCTTAAATATTGAGACTAATCAGATTTGACTTGGCTGGCCAAAAATCCAGTCTTGATCTCAATTGCTCTCTTTCAAATTTGATTTTCCTAAATAGATTTATGGTATTGGTCAACATTGAATTCCTTTTCTAAGCTGCCTTCTGGGTTAGGAACATAATTTTGCTACCTTCTCATTTTATGCTGGTAATTAGAATTCAAAGGTAACCTTAAATATAAAGGTTGCACATGTACAATCTACTTGAAAGTATAAAATCTCTTTGAACCTTTGGAACAGAATTTTGCTACCTTCTCATTTGAGTTTTTTGTACTTGTTAAAATCTTTTAACAAATGCATTTCTAATATTTCAAGAATGAGCTGGGTCTGATTTATTTAATAGCTTTGAGGTGTATTTCTTTTGTCTGTTTTGGTCATATTTGATTGATGGTAATAGATTAAAGATTAATACTGACAATTGTAATTAATTGGGGTTACCAGCCAACTTGTGCGTGTGACCAATGAACTCTAGCTAAAATCACACTTCCTTGTTATAGTCTAGTGGTGGAGTAGTGGATGATAGAGATGGATTATAAGAGTACCATTTAGAGCAGAAAAGGTAATTAAAGAAGTTGATGAGGCTGAGTGCAGCTAACAACCAATAAAAAAGATCAAGCCTATCCTTATTGAAGTCATTTCACTAAGCCATCCACCACTTGAAGAACTTGAGGTAATTTTGTTCACTAGGGAAACAAGGAGTGAGCTTAAATAGATGTGGGAATGTGGAGGTTCGCCCAACATTTGTGCTTTAAAGTCCACCCCTTGTCATCTTTCAATGAGTCTTCCCTATACAATCAAGGTGGGGCTTATTGTGAAATGAATGAACAAGAGCAAGAGACTGTGAGACTACAAGGTAATAATGATGGTTCTTCCCCTTCTAATTCCAATGCTGGGAATTCTGCGCATGAGAATTGCTTTCCCTTCTTGATGGCTGATGAGGAAAACTTGTGGGAAAATTATGCTTTGAAACTCAACAAAGGCAATCACAGCCAGTAAGTAAAAAAAAAAAAAAAAAAACACGTAGAGTTTGTTAAGTTGTTCTAATTATCTGGATTGGGAAGAAACTTTGAAGGGCGGGAAAAGATACGTAGTTGAATTGTTAAGAGGTAAGAGGTTTGAAAATGCCTCTGGTACAATGGACTTACATTGTGTAAGAGCTAGCTGACTGAAGATTTATGTATATTAGGACTTAGAAGCTGCACATTTAAGAATAAAATAATGGGTTTTGTTTTATCAGTGTAATGGGAAAAGGAGGAAGCAATTAATATTTTGCTCAAATTATCGGTTATGGTCTCAATGTTCTGTAAGTTTTCCATTTTGTGATAAATTTCCCTTATGTGCATGCAATTGGTACTATCATATTGTAGTTCATTATTAATTCCTTCTTACATCTTTCCCTTCCATACTTTATTTTCTATTTCTTCAATAATCTTTGGACCCCTAGAGAAGCATTGGGTGTGTATGTGTGAGAGAGAATAATTTACTTATCAGATTATACATTACTTGTAGATTTCAAAATTCATATTTGATGCACCATCCGTGCATGAACAAAATGTAAGTACTTTTTCTTCTGACATTTGGTAATAAACTCAATGTCCAATTGTGTCCTTGTGGACAATTATTTCTTCCATCACTACTAATGACAATATTGGAATACATTTACCCGGATCAAGAGCAATGTACTTATGTACCTAGTCATTTTGTTCAGAGTCAACAAGGAAGAAATATACAGTGATTTATTCCAACTTTCAAGAAAGTATAATGACAAGTAGCCACTTGATATTGACTTTGTTTGTCCTCATAATCTTTGAAAGTAAATTTGTAGCAGCTACGAAAATATTAAATATAGCAGAATTTCGGAGTTCATGGAACAAGATTCCAAAAAAAACGAGGGTGTTCCCTTCCTTTACTTTGCATGGATTGAAGCTGACCAAGCTGTCACCAGGCTGCTTACCTTTAGTTGTGTTAATTATTTATTATTCATATTTGTAGTTGCAATTTGCATTGATTTGTTTGGTGTGATTTCATGGATTTTCTTTGATAACCTTTTTTTTTAGTTATAGATTCTTATTGTTTGTATTTTGAAAAATGAACAAAGACAAAAATGACCAATGATAGAAGAGATATATCCATTCAACGAAAACGTAAAAGAGACGAAATTGAAGTATATGAGGAAGAGGCGATGAGATTTTTTCCTTTGCTAGTGGAGTTTTTTGTTATGCTTGTTGGAATCTGCTCACGTAGGAAGTACTTTGTGAGAGAACCATTAAGAAGTGAAATTGAAGAATAATTTTTTAGTTTGAGAATTTGAATTTTATGAAAAAAAATCCATCATTTGGGTTTTTTCTCTAGTTGATATAAAAATTTTAGTTGTCAATAATTGGCAAAATATTTTTTTCGTTGTTTATGACTAGAGATATTTAGTTATTATCTTGTCAATTGAATTATTAATATTACCTCATGTATTTATTAAAAATATTACTAAACTTAAAATGTAGAAGGATTAAGAAAAATAATAATTAAAAAATATATTTTATTGATCTTAAATTTAAATCCAAATCAAAATCTAAATTTAGATATTCAAACAATGGAATTTGAAATAATGAATTTCAAATCCTTCTTTGTTTAAAAAGACCCAAACAAGAAATTTTAAAATCAAAGGATTTCAAATCAAGGCATTTTAAATCAATGGATTTCAAATCCAAATCCAAATGTTACCATCCAAACACCACCGCAGTAAAGTAGAAATTTTAGTACTGTATTTGCAAATTTCTCATGTCCAATAGGTTTATCAGTTTTGTTATCACTTAAGAACTTAGCACATATGCATATGCATTACACGTGAAAATAAACACAAACTCAGAGAGAGAGGGAGACCATTCTTCTAAGTCTCAAGGATGCTTGAATACCTAAGAGCAATGATCCTTCAAGGCGTGCCAGTGTAATGAATACGTTCAGAGAATATGCAAGTTTAGAGGTTGGGTTCCTATTAAATAATGCTTTTTTCTTAAAAATAAATAAATAAAAAGAAAGAAAAATTTTTAAGATACCATTCATCAACTCCTTTCTATGCCCTTATTAGTGTATCACGCAAATCAAATTTAGTATCATGCAAATCACATTTAGACTTTAGTATCTTCTCCAAAAAAAAAAAAAACAAAAACAAAAACAAAAAAACAAAACAAAACAAAAAAACATTTAGAATTTAGTGCATGTTAGTATCCTTTATTGACTTTATCTTTTATATCTCAAAAAAAATATATCCTTTATTAACTAAAATTAAGAAACATTGTTTCTCAAAAAAAATTAAGAAATATTAATTGTTGTTGATTTTAGTCCAATTAAAGAATTCTCTTAAGTGTATTTTAGTTCCTATTTATGGTCCACGATAACATAAAATTAAGTAAAGAAAAAATATAGTCACTACAGGCTTTCTATTACGGATGTAAGCCATTTGGCCATACCACGTAAAGGCGTGTTTTGCTCTCCTTCTAAATCTAAAACTTTTTATTATTCTTATTTTATTTTAACATGGTACCAAATTCACTTTTTTGTGTTCTTCACTAGATTTAAAGCATTTCACCGCCAACCTTCACTCGATTTAGGTGTTAACCACATTTGATCATCATTGTCTAGACATTCTTTTTCTTAGAATAGAGAATTTTTCTACACTATTTTTTTCACATAAATTTCAATTTTGTGCTCTATTTTCCTACTTGAGGCTCCAAAGTCTCACAACTTGGCCCATCACTCATTCTTTTTGCACTCAAACTATATGAAATCCGTCAATGCATATCATATTTAGCACATGTTAATATCCTTGATTGACTAAAAATCAAGAAACATTAATTGTCCTTGATTTTAATCCAATCAAGAGATTCTCCCAAGGTCACTTTAGCTCCTATATATACCTTTCTTAGGGTTCACCGTAAAACACAATTTAGAATAGTAATAATAGCCACCAAAGATTTTTTAATGTGAATATATGTCATCAAGCCAAATCACATAAACCCTTGCTTCTACTCTCTCCTTCTCTCTATAAAACATTTTTTTACATTTTTCTTTTTTAACAGCCCTTACGTGGCTGCAACTCATTATAACCGTACAGACACTTTTTTGTAGAAGCAAATAATAATATTCATCAAGGTGGTTGAGTACCGGTACATATACCGGTATCGAAATGTCAACGTTTCGTACCAGTTTAAATACTGACCAATTTCAAGCATTATTGGCTAGTACCAAAAAAAAAAATAGTTTTGTAATTTTTGAATTTTTGAACGGTAAAATGATAACTTATTTGCATTAACTTATTAGTATTATTTATTTTCTTAGTATGCAATGAACAATTAAGCTTTCTATTTTTTATATTGTGTTTTTTTTTTTCTTTTAATTGATGCTAAAATCTAAAACCATGAATAATTTGTTATGATTTGAGATAATGTTTTATGGTAAATTTTTATATTTATTATAATATATATATATATATATATATTTACATATATTTATAAATATAAAAAATAACGGTAAACTCGAAACAGTATATTGATATTGACCGGTACTGAAATATTTTGTTTCACTAGTCAAACCGGTACAGCCTCTTGTACGATATTGACTCCCTTAATTTTCATACATAGTGATTATTGGCGGTAGCCTGTCAGTATTCTAAAAGTTTTGGATGAGCCACCCAATTTAACAAAAAATAAAAATAAACGAAGAAGATTGAACTAGTTTCTGCAATTTGATGTGCCATCCAATCTAGCAATACACAACATAAATATTGATCTATAAACTATAAAGCTTGTAACAATGAAATTAATCTTATTGTTGTACTAAGCTTCAGTAGACTACTACCTACCTAACATCAGTTCCAATATTAAGAGAAAGAAACAATATAAATCATATTCTTTGCAGGTTCCTCTTCTTCTTCTTTTTTCCTCTTCTCTACACAACCCAAGCAGCAATCTCAATGCTTTTTGTCTGTCACTAGTTAATTTGATCAATACTTTATTATAATATATATATATATATATATTTATAAATATAAAAAATAACAGTATACTGATATTGATCGGTACCGAAATATATCGTTCCACTAGTCAAATTGGTACAGCCTCTAGTATGAGATTGACTCCCTTAATTTTCATACATAGTGATTATTGGTGCTAGGTTGTCAGTATTCTAAAAGTTTTGGATGAGCCACCCAATTTAACAAAAAAAATAAACGAAGAAGATTGAACTAGTTTTTGCAATTTGATGAGCCATCCAGTCTAGTTTCTGCAATACACAACATAAATATTGATCTATAAACTATAAAGCTTGTAACAAGGAAATTAATCTTATTGTTGTACTAAGCTTCAGTAGACTACTACCTACCTAACATCAGTTTCAATATTAAGAGAAAGAAACAGTATAAATCATATTCTTCGCCAGGTTCTTTTTTTTTTTCCCCCTCTTCTCTACACAACCCAAGCAGCAATCTCTAAGCTTTTTGTCTGTCACTGGTTAATTTGATCAATACGTGTAATGGCACAACAAATTTTACAATATTTTTCACACATGTTAAAATGATTGATTATGATTGATCTATAATAAAAGTGATATCAACTGTGGTTCCAATGAAAGTGATGTTGCACCAATCACAATCGACATACTCAACAAGGTAAAAAAAAAAATTGTGAATTTGTTGTGTGTATAGTATTGATGTAATTTGAGCCCAAGCATTGATCCATGATCTAATCTACCCATAGTATGAAATGCAAGTAATTCAACTACCACTTTTGAGGATTGAATCAATGGTAGGAAGGAAGGCGTAGAACCCTTGCCAAATGCTGAAAGAATTGGCAATAAGATCTCAGATGCTTCAACACTTGTAAAGTTACCAAAACAAGCATTGCCATTGTGGTAATTCCGGCATGTCAGCATTGCTATCCATAAAACTGCATCGCTTGTCTCATGCTAGGCCTAGCGACTGGCATTTTTCAAGTCCAATTCCCTTTCCTCCACCACATAGTTGCCTTCCAATCTAGGATCACTAGCATCAAGTATAGCTCCTTTTCTGTGCACCTCTCTCTCCCATTCAATACATGTTTTATCAACCAAAAAAAAAAAAGAATTTGTTTCTCAAAAAAAATAAAAAAATAAAAAAAATGAAAAAGAAGTTAATTACTGTTTTTCTTTTTTATGTTCTCCTTTCTTATGGTTTTTTTTTTTTTTTGTTTATTCTTTCTTACAACTCTACTTTGGGTTGATTAGTTTTAATGTTTTTGATAGTTCTTCTTTAGGTTGATGCATTTAGCTGTTATGTTTCTTAATTCCTCATCACAAATCATCTCTCTCCCTCTTATAACTTTAGTTTGATTTTAGTTTGCGTTAATATTTACTTATTTTGGATTTGAGGATTTGAGATCGAAATAATAAATTTGAAGCTTAGAAAATTCAGTTGTGTGGAAGAAAATATAGGAAAACATAATCAAGTATGACTCAAGTTAGAAATATATGACATATGTAAATATATATATATATATATATGTTTGTATGTATGTATAAAAAATAAAAAATAAAATAAAATAAAAACCTAAAACACCCAAAATATGCAAATAAAGAGTAACTAAGATAAAAATAGTTGAATAAGAGATCTGGGGTTCAATCTCTACCTATACTAAAAATTAATTGGTATCTTGGTCTGATGATAAAAAATACAATCATCGTAAACGGACACCATAGATTAAAACTCTATTAAAAAAATTAAAAGATAAAAGTAGTTAATAGAAAGAAACATTTATAAAGAAATACCTAAAGAACATGTTGCAATTGGAGAGAGAAAGAGAGACTGATAAACAAGGGGAACTCATGAGAGAAAAATGTTAGGTGCTGTAATACCTCTTTGACTAAATGAGTTTACTTTTTCAAAATGGCAAATCTTTAATATATTATGGTCAACAAATTTTCATAGAACAATTTTTTTTTTATCAGAATTTTCATAGAACAAATTATATCTTATATCTCATTACCCAAAAAAAAAAAGAAAGAAAAAAAACACATTTTCCCACGCAAGATGGGTCTGTGACTAAATAATTTAAAACTAAACATTTGATTGATTTATGGATGATGCCTTCTTAAATACTGCATAAATATGGTTCTGTAAATATACACTACGTAAATATTGATCTATAAAGCTTGCAACAACAAAATTGATCTTATTGTGGCACTACATAAAGCTTAAGTTAGACTACTAAAATTTATCAAAAAAAAAAAAAAAAGAGAGAGAGAGAGAGAGAAAGAAGACTACCATAACAGTTTCTACACTAAGCGAAAGCAACTATATACATCACATTCTTCAAAAGTTTCTATTTTCTATTCTCACCACACCCAAGCAATCGGTGTTTTGTATTTGCCACTTGCTGATTTGGTCCCTAGCATTGATCCATGATCTTTTCAACCCATAGCACAATATACTACTAATTCAACGACCACTTCTGAGGATTGAATCAATGCTAGAACAGGAAGGAGCAGAAGCTATGCTAAAAGATGAGGGAAATGACAACAAGAAATCAGACACTTCATTACTTGTAGATGTACCAAAACAAGCTTTGTCATTTGGTAGTTCTGGCAGCTTAGCATTGCCATCCAAAAACTGCACCACTTGCCTCATGCTAGGCCTCGCTTCTGGCACTAAGTGTGAGCAAAACAGGCCTAGTTTCAAAACCAATTCCATTTCCTCCACCACATAATTACCTTCCAATCTAGGATCACTAGCATCAAGGATGGCTCCTTTTCCCCAGCACAGAAAGACGTAATCAACCAAAACAACCTCTTCAGGCAGTCCTTGTAGCTCTATAGGCCTCCTTCCACAAGCCACCTCAAGCATGAAAGCCCCAAAAGAAAACACATCAGTGCAACTGGTTGCCCTTCCTGCTCTAGTAAGCTCTGGAGCCAAATAACCCACTGTCCCAACCACATGGGTGGTTGTAGGATTGGTACCGTGGTCGTATAATCTAGCAAGGCCAAAATCTCCTAGCCTTCCATTTAATTCAGCATCTAGTAGAACATTACTTGCTTTTACATCTCTGTGTAGAACAACCTGTTCCCACTCTTCATGGAGGTAGAGAAGGCCAGAAGCTACTCCTTTCAGGATTCGAAACCGTTGAATCCAGTTAAGGTTTGGCTTTTCATTGCTATATAAGAACTTGTCAAGGCTTCCGTTGGGCATAAAATCATAGACCAAGAGGAGTTCTCCTCTTCGCCGGCAATATCCCAGGAGCTGGACCAAGTTTCTGTGCCTCAGCCTTCCCATGCTAATAATCTCAGCCACAAATTCTTTCATCCCTTGTTTGGAATCATGGGAGACTTTCTTGACTGCAATTTGTGTATTGGAAGAAGGAAGTATTCCTCTATAAACCTTTCCAAAACCTCCTGCTCCAAGAAGCTCTTTGTCTGAGAAACCTTTGGTTGCCTTGTAGAGATTCTTATAGGGAAATCTATGAGGACCGTAGTCCTTTTCCCAGTCTTCACGTATTTCTTCAAATTTCTTCCTCCTTGTATTGTAAGCAGTTCCAGTGATTGTTATCAGCACAAGTGCTACTGCTATGAGCAAAACCATGATCATTAGTCCTGATATCTCTTTTGCTTTCCTTTGTCGGGGAAGTGAAGGAAGCTTCGAAACATCAAGGCTTTGTGCTTGTCCACTTTTATTAAAGCTCCATCCTAGAACGTAGTGGCTACTTGGAACAAGAGTACCAGTTACTCCAGAGAAACCAACATACATAGATTCCAAGAGATATTGAGACAGATCAATGGGCTTTGACATGAGAGGCTGGTTTGGTTTTGGGATTCTGGCTGGGGCTAGTGTTACATTCAGTAACTTTTCTGCTTCATCATAGTCTATCCAAAGATGCATTGGATTCCCACTCGTGAGCTCCAGGCTTATATTCTTCCCTTCTTTATTTGAAAAATACATTGCAGAAGCTGAATCAGTTGAGTTCAGGCTATTCACATCGATTCCCACATGATTTTTATCAATATCTCCAAATTCTGGATTCAGAACAGTGTCAAGCTCGATGGCCAAAATGTGGTTTGAAGTAAGGCCTTCATTTGAAGAATTGAACAGTCCTAGATACTGATTTCCTACAACGTTGGTGAAGTTACTTGATGGACTGATGGTGAAGGCCATGCCAATACCACCAGTATTTGGCACTAGAGGAACAATGGCGAATACAAAGTTTGTAGAAAATGAAAGAGATGGAATTAAACCAGAGGAGGTTGTGTTGAATTTCAAAGGAAATTGGTATAAAGCATGACAAACTTGCGGGTATGAAATGTTTACGGTATTGGTTAGCAGCAGTAGGCCATTGCTAGTAATTTTAGCAGATCCATCAAGATGCAGCTTGGCTTGAAGGAAGCCATTGTAGATGAATTGGTTATCATTTTGAGCAAAGGCCGTGCAAATATTGGAAACATACAGAATTACAAGAATTGTAGCCATTGGTAAAAGTGGGTAAAGCCTCATTTTTGTGTAGAGAGTGGTTTTTGCTTGTTTAAAACTATAGGATTTTTATAGAAATGAGTCTTCTGCTTTGCCCAGGTTTAACATCAGAGACTGTGTTACCATAGTCATAGGCTAACCAAACAATTGACTCACAAAGAAAATGAGTGTCTAGTCAATTTGATACCACAAAATGCAATCCTGATAGTCAACATCGTTTGTAAAGCAAGTTGAAGAAATAACTTGCCCCATGCATCAGGGAACCTTGTACTCCACTCCCCTCTTTACTTCAATCTACTTGTTTAAAGTGATCTATTTATTGTGATAGTGAGATTTGACAATATAATCTATTAGCTATATAAAAAGCGGCAAATACTCCTACAATACATATTTGGTTTATTGAGTCTTTATTTCTCTTTTTTTAATCTTTTTTTTTTTTCAAGTTTTGAACAGTTATTACAGTGCCACTTTGGCTTATTCAAGACTGTAGTTACAGTAGATATAGCATTTTTTTTGTTTCTTTTAAATATTTATAAGAACCCGCATATATATTGTTATACTAACACAACAAATTTCACAATATTTTTACAATTATTGAGGTGTCAATTTCTTATAAGTCAAAATAAAATAATAAAATATGAAACTGTGACCAACCACAACTGAAAATAAATGTTTTGTGAAAATGTTGTGACACTATTTAGGTGAATGTGTAAAAACTACAGTACTTTTGGTTTGTACAATATGTACTGTTCATTTTTTTTTTTTTCAGTCATCGATTTGTACTCTTTTTTCTATATATAAAAAGAGTGAATAGGCTTATGAATAGTGTTATGAACAGTATTTTTGGTTTAGTGACTTGTCTTTTTCCCCCTTTTTTTTTTTCCCTTCAAGTTCACCAACTTGGTTTGAGCTTTCTTTTTTTTTTTTTCTTTTTTTTTAAAGGATCTTTATATGTTTACTTTGTACTTGTAATGTAACCTTACATTGTATGCACACAAAAAATAACAAATATTATACACATTTAATAAGCTCATAAACAGTGTTATGAACAGTATTTTTGGTTTAGTGAGTTGCCTCTTTCCCTTTTTTTTATTTATTTTTATTTCTTCAAGTTCACCAACTTGGTTTGAGCTTTTTTTTCTTTTCTTTTCTTTTCTTTTTCTTTTAAAGGATCTTTATATATTTACTTTCTACTTGTAATGTAAGCTTACCACTCTGTTTGTTTCAACATTAACATTATCTGAAAAATTGTTCATTTTCCAAAGAGCATTTTCTAAAAAACTATCTCATTTTCCGGTGTTTGGTAACGACCTTAAAAATGAGCTTGAAAATGTTTTCTAGTGTTTGGTATACAATTTTTATTTATTTATTTATTGTATAACTTAAAACATGTGTATTATGTAAACCAAGTAATATAATCAATATAAATAAAAGAAACCAAGAAAGAATTTGGTTTTCATACTAAAATTTTGACAATAGATACAATCAAAATTAGTTGTCAAATTTTCATGATCTGTACCACTCATCTTGCTTATATATATAGACAATAACGTACGAATGTACATACATACATACATACGTACACACACACACACACACACACACACACACACACACACATATATATATATATAATTGATAGGGAAATACATCTTCAATAAGTACAAAAAACAATAACTTATAATTGTCTACTTTTTTTTTTTTTTTTGAGAAGTAATTGTCTACTTTTTTGTTGGTACACTAATTGTCTACTATGTTCAACCACAAGTCTTTAATATTACTCTAAATTATGTATTTACATAATATATCTGCATAATGTATCTGCCAACAAATGCAATTTTCTTAAACAATTATCATTCATTATATAAAAATATTATTAATTTACCGTAAAGTTCGTCCTATGTAAAAGCAATTTAGAGCCATATAGGCACCATGATTTTTGTATTTTACTTCATTCATTCTTTCTTCTTCTTATTTTTTATTATTATTATTTTTCTTTTGCACTTTTATGTGCAAAAAAAGAAGTAACTTCTGCCCAGAATCTATCAAACTGAAAATTTCTTAGAGAAAAAAGAAAATCAAGCTTGAAATTCAAAGCAAAGAATTGGGATTTTGGAAGAGAGGAATGAAATAATTACCACTGCAAATCTGTTCTCCTTTGCAAGTCGGTGCTATTGACAAATCAGTGAGGGGAAAAAATATAATCAAGAAACTGTGTTATAAAGGGGAAGAGAGAGAGACAGAGAGAGAGATCTATGGAAGAGGAGAGACCAGAATTAATGACAGTGAAGGTGTGAGGAGAGAAAAAGTAAAGGGAAGAGAGAAAAAGTGAGAAAACTTACCGTGAAAGAGAGATTGTTTTCCAAAAAAATATTTGGAAAACAACCTAAAGAAAATAAGCCTTATTTTCATTAGGATTTTCTGTTGACTAAAGATAGTTTTCCGTTAACCAGTTATTTTTATGCTACCAAATATTGAAAAATGTGAAAAACTATCTTTATAGAAAGTTTTCTAGTGGAACAAACAGAGCGTACATTGTATACACACAAAAAGTAGCAAATATTATATACATTTGCAAAAAAAAAATATGTACAAATTTAGCAAATGTGTACAACATTTGCCAATTTTTATGTGTTTACAATATAAATTTACATTATAAGTGCAATGTATATTTCTATATATAAAAAGAGTAAATGGGAAAAGCTACATTAATTTCGCTACAGTAGTTTTGGTTTGTTCAACTTTCACTGTTTTTTTTTTTTTTTTTTTTGGTGAATGCATAAAGTTGTAGTATATTTGCTATATTATTTTTGGTTTGTCCAATTCACGTTGTTTCACATTATAATAAAATATTAACATCACAATATTTTCACAATTGTTGAGGTGTTAATTCATTATAAATCAAAATAAAATAATAAAATATCATATTAAAACCAGTTACAACTAAAAATAAAAGTATTGTGAAAAAGAAGTGTTATATCCACAATAATTTTCACAACACTTTCATAACAAATCAAATATGGTAAATTGTTATTGGTTTTAATTTAAACTTACCAATGAAACTACTTTTTTGCCCACTAATAACAACTTGTAGTAACCTACTACTTATGATTTGTTGTGAAAATGTCATGAACATAATTAAGCAATTTTTCCCTTAATATTTTGGAAAATAGCAAATATGTCATATTGTTATTCTCTCAGTTAAACCCTAATGAAAGCTTATGATTCTTAAAATATTTTATAGTGTAATGTATAAATTACTCCCACTAAATTTTAACATCCTAAAAATTTTCTTTACGTATTTTAAGTTTTAAATGATAGAAATTCTTAGAAAATTAGAATGATGATTGTGGGGGAAAAAGGGCCCGACCCAACGTAATGGGCCGAAGGCCCATAGGAGGGCTATTTTGCGACCGAGAAGAGGAAGATGGAAAAGGCAGGGCCCAGCTAGAAGTGGGACCCTCAAGAGGAAGAATTATCACAGTCCGAAGAGGATATCTCCTGTCCGAAGAGGTTGTAATCCTCTGACGCGATATCATAGATCAATTGAATGTGTGAAAGGCCAGAATGACCTTTTGAGGACTCCACCTGATCAAGATAAGCTTTGGGCATGCTATGGAACGATAAGGATGGATTTTTTTTTTTTTTTTTTTTGGTGAATGCATAAAGTTGTAGTATATTTGCTATATTATTTTTGGTTTGTCCAATTCACGTTGTTTCACATTATAATAAAATATTAACATCACAATATTTTCACAATTGTTGAGGTGTTAATTCATTATAAATCAAAATAAAATAATAAAATATCATATTAAAACCAGTTACAACTAAAAATAAAAGTATTGTGAAAAAGAAGTGTTATATCCACAATAATTTTCACAACACTTTCATAACAAATCAAATATGGTAAATTGTTATTGGTTTTAATTTAAACTTACCAATGAAACTACTTTTTTGCCCACTAATAACAACTTGTAGTAACCTACTACTTATGATTTGTTGTGAAAATGTCATGAACATAATTAAGCAATTTTTCCCTTAATATTTTGGAAAATAGCAAATATGTCATATTGTTATTCTCTCAGTTAAACCCTAATGAAAGCTTATGATTCTTAAAATATTTTATAGTGTAATGTATAAATTACTCCCACTAAATTTTAACATCCTAAAAATTTTCTTTACGTATTTTAAGTTTTAAATGATAGAAATTCTTAGAAAATTAGAATGATGATTGTGGGGGAAAAAGGGCCCGACCCAACGTAATGGGCCGAAGGCCCATAGGAGGGCTATTTTGCGACCGAGAAGAGGAAGATGGAAAAGGCAGGGCCCAGCTAGAAGTGGGACCCTCAAGAGGAAGAATTATCACAGTCCGAAGAGGATATCTCCTGTCCGAAGAGGTTGTAATCCTCTGACGCGATATCATAGATCAATTGAATGTGTGAAAGGCCAGAATGACCTTTTGAGGACTCCACCTGATCAAGATAAGCTTTGGGCATGCTATGGAACGATAAGGATGGAGAAATATCTAAGGGGAAAGCTGCTGTCACCGTATTTAATGCACTGCAACAACTTTTCTGGCCGCATTTATGTGGAGAAGACCCCTGAACAGTGCATCCTAACCTACCGCCACTTACACAGAGCTAAAAAAAGATGCCTGACGTGACATGTACTTCAACAAACTCATGGATGAGGAACACGTGGACGATGGAAATGAGGACAAGAGTGACTACATAAAGAAAGGAAGCTCCTAACAAGAGGGGCAGACTGAAACTTGATTGTAACCCTAAGATTTTTGTTCATCAGAGACACGAATAGTGTAGCTCTTCGGATTATCAAAGTTTACGTGCAAATTAATATTAGCTTGTGTTTGAAAGCTGTGATCCGTGGTTATCAATCCCATACTTAACCTAGCTCTTTCACCCATACTCTACAAATTAATTGTCTTTGGGCTTGGGCCACAAAGACCAACCCTACAATGATATTAGGTGTTTTATTTTTTATCTAAAGAACATTGATTTTCTAGGTTTAAATTTTCAAAACTTATAATTTATCTAATGAAAAATTCGATGACACATGCCTTTTGTTATCTTTTTTTCTTTTTCTTTTTTTTTAATTTCTTAGCAAAACTCAGTTGTTTATTGTTGGAATGTGATGATATTTGTTATCATTCTTAGAAGTTTTTAGAGAGTAGATATATTTTCTTTAGCAAGTAGCTACTAAAAAACTATTACAGTTAAATAAATATTTATATGTTAAATAGCTACACTAATTTTGTGGTTGATCAAAATTCTTATGCGAATGAGATTAACTTTTTATGACATAATTATCAAAATTCTTAAATTTAATGTCTCTTTTGATTAATGTAAATCTCTATATACTTTAAAAATCAAATGATTCATATCTTTATTTTGTGATACAAATAAAATCTAGAATTGACTTTAATTACTATACTTTTTCCATGGCAAGCAAGTGCCTTGCACGTGCTGCCCTAACTAGTGTTTGGTAGAACTCTCATTTTATCTACAACAAACTCGGACCCAACTGCGAGGCCTTGGAGCATTAATGGTTAGCTGCTACAAAAGCTATTTGCAGTCAATCCCTCTTACACATGGCAGGCCCAATTTGCAATAAACCATTAATTTTAAGTAAGGTTTCTTTATTATTTAAATTAATCGCAGACCTGCACGATGTGTAGGAATATGTATTTTGTAATATAATACAATTCATAATTTATTCTCTAAAATTTATTGAAGATAGTTTTCTCCTAAAAAATTTAACTATTTCTAAAATTATTTTCCTACTCTCTATCTCTACAAATATATCATTATATTATTTTGGGTTTTTTTTTTTTTTTTTTTAATTTCTTAGCAAAACTCAGTTGTTTATTGTTGGAATGTGATGATATTTGTTATCATTCTTAGAAGTTTTTAGAGAGTAGATATATTTTCTTTAGCAAGTAGGTACTAAAAAACTATTATAGTTAAATAAATATTTATATGTTAAATAGCTACACTAATTTTGTGGTTGATCAAAATTCTTATGCGAATGAGATTAACTTTTTATGACATAATTATCAAAATTCTTAAATTTAATGTCTCTTTTGATTAATGTAAATCTCTATATACTTTAAAAATCAAATGATTTATATCTTTATTTTGTGATACAAATAAAATCTAGAATTGACTTTAATTACTACTTTTTTTCCATGGCAAGCACGTGCCTTGCACGTGCTGCCCTAACTAGTGTTTGGTAGAACTCTCATTTTATCTACAACAAACTCGGACCCAACTGCTAGGCCTTGGAGCATTAATGGTTAGCTGCTACAAAAGCTATTTGCAGTCAATCCCTCTTACACATGGCCGGCCCAATTTGCAATAAACCATTAATTTTAAGTAAGGTTTCTTTATTATTTAAATTAATCGCAGACCCGCACGATGTGTAGGAATATGTATTTTGTAATATAATACAATTCATAATTTATTCTCTAAAATTTATTGAAGATAGTTTTCTCCTAAA
This sequence comes from Quercus suber, assembly GCF_002906115.3. NCBI lineage: Eukaryota > Viridiplantae > Streptophyta > Magnoliopsida > Fagales > Fagaceae > Quercus > Quercus suber. Next base: position 902,151 of record NW_027069512.1, on the reverse strand, counting down.
AAATTGAACTATTTGTAAAATTATTTTCCTACTCTCTATCTCTACAAATATATCATTATATTATTTTGGGTTTTATTTTTTTTTATTTTTTTTTATAGATATGATATTTGTAACCCAATAATGGAGGGACATGCCAACACAACATTAGATTTCTATTTTTCTTCCCATGATGAGATTGTATCATATTTTAATTCTTCTAAATTTTGAGGTGCAACCTTCGAACTAGTTGCTAAATCCTTAATTCCTAATAGTGAAGTCTAGTTAGTTGCCAACAAAAAAGAATAAGACTACAAAAAAATAAATAAATAAATAAAGAAAAAAAGAAGAAGAAGTAAAGTGAAGTTTTATAGGTTAGAATCATAACGTACAAAAACTTATTTACAATAAAGTAAATAAATAAAATACATATTAAACAAACCTTACTTCATCAAAATGATCAAATTTAATAGACCCTCACTTATATCAATTTCCATCAAAGACCAAATTGTCAAATAGTAATGTGCCATTGATTCCACCCATGTCTACTACAAACATTTATCAATGTGTCTATATACAAATCACTCAATTGTCATTGATTTGAATTCCCACAGAAAATCAAAATAGAGAGTATACGAATTGTAAATAAGTGAGTCACTTGTATTGCCATAACATGGTCAAAGTTGGTGGCAAACTTGCTAACTTAGCCAATTGTTCTTACCTCAGAGAAGATGTCTATTAACATTCTAGGTTATGAATTTCAAATGGTTACAGGAAGTTATCAGATTGTATCAGTTGCTATGCCCAAAAATAGCAATTGCTTCTGCCTTCATTGGAACATATCAGCTATATCATATTGTGTTTAATAAGGAAAGAAATAGTAAAATCCAAAAGAAATAGTATTGTTAAGATTTGTCTAAAACTCATGTACATAGTATTCAAGATATTAAAGAAGAGAAAATTCTAAAAAGAAAATCAAGTTGTTGAAAAAATAGCATAATTCAAAATCTAAAACTAAAAACCCAATTATTGTTCATGTACACAGTATTATAGATAGGTATCCAAAAATCAAGAACCAATTAATTTTTTTATCCAAACAACAGTTAGCATAAAGCTTAGAACTAATGGAATTTAAAAATAACTCAATTCTTTGAATTTCCTCACTCCTAAAATACCAAAAAATTTCTCATAAGCTAAATAATTCCCAAAGTTATTCGTCAACCAAACAGGCCAACTAAGGTCCCAAACACAAAAATTTTAGCCACAACGCAACAATCTACTGAAGCTGATGTACTTTGAAGAATTAGAGTTTCCTTTAAAAGATTAAGATAAAAAAAAAAATTAAACTATTACATCACAAGTTCCCTACATAAAAAAATTTAAGATTCAAACTCTACTCTCTTTGCTCTTCCATTTTCCCACAATTTTTGGGACACCAAATAGTCAAATAAAACAATGAACAACAAATTATTAATATAAGGAAATCAGAATCTAATATAGCTGATGTGTATTGAACCATAAAAAGCAAATTATCAAGCACCACCCAAGAAAAGCAACAAATTTATTCCTCTTTCCTTCAAAAGGTTCTAAGAAAAGAATGGTTACCAATTGATAAGTATGACCTTCATGTTGAGCTTTGTGGAGCCTAGTTTGTGTTTAATCTAGTTGACGACCCGACCTGACCCAAATAATGTTGCGTGGTTTTTAAATGGGAGATTTTCTGAGACTTAGTTCATGGAGCGAAGGCTTTTTGGCCCATTTTGTAGCCCACTGTGAATCCTATGCGCAGGATATAAAAACCATTTTTGGTGATTAGGGTTTCGGTCTTGCTATTGTCGTGTTTCATAGAGAGAGACAAACACTATAGCCAAACTTTGTATTTTTCCCTGATAATAGTGAAATCCCTGCAACTCCGTAAACGAAGGCAAATTGCCAAACCACGTAAATATTGTCTTATGCGTGTGATTATTTTTCTTTGACATGTGTTTTCTCTATATTTTGTTTCTCACAGGTTGGAATTTCGGTTGAATTCCCTACACTTCAATAGATTAAAAAGCCTCCAATGATTGCGAGTCTTGATCATTGACCTTTGTTAAGGAATTGACAAATGAAACAAAGATATAAATGAAATTTAGTTCAGCATATAAGAAGACGGGAAAAAAGAGAACAATAGCAATTTCTCTTTGATGAAAATAAATAACACTCTTACTATAAAACAAAGACCAAAATAAAAACATCACATTGAAGTTAATTATCATACATTGTAGCAAACATATTGAGAGTAACATTCCTACAGTCTAGAGAAGGGCAACCATAAAACAATTTATAACAAACATGATCAAATACACAACTCAAATAAATTTAAAAAAAAAAAAGAAAAAATATATATATTAATAGTTTTAAGACCATGAAAACTCAATCTCATTCATAATGAAATCTCAAAATTGAACTACATTTTTTTTCTTCCTAATAATGAGATGGGAATAAATAAAAGAACAATACAAATAGCAAAACTCATTTTCAGTTTATACCCTTTGGACCTGGGCTACCAATGATCACCTCTCATTTGCTTCAATTTTGTTTGCAAGTTCTAGAGTTTTTATCTGTCTCTTGCACTCATTTGATTGGGTTTTGGTAGACTAACTTGAGCCATGACCAAAAGAACGGAAATAACACTCAAAAAAATATCGCATTGAAGGCCATACCGATCGATTTGTAAACAGAGAACAATTGAAAATTTATAGGAAAAAAAAAAAAAAGAGAAGTGAGGAGGTGAGGAGGTTGCAATCTATCAGTGACTATAAAAATTCCATATATTATCGACATCTCAAGAGTTTGGGTTAATGGAGAGACACAATTGATTTGGAAATAAAATATCGATGACTATAAGAATTTCATATAATAGTGGCATCTCAAGAGTTTAGGTTAATGAAGAGACACACGATAGATATGGAGATAAAGTAACACCTGAATTTAAAAAAAGACTCAATAAATAGCAATCGGTAAAACAAAAAATAAAAATGAAAGAAAGAAAATAAATGATGACATGGCGCTGATGTGACTTAACTGGAACATAGTAACAATAAATGTTACGATTCAGCTTTTAAATATATATAAATATAGACTAGTATGTAACTCATGTTTACACACAGAAATGATAAATTAAAGTGGTACTATTGATGTTAGCTTTAGAGGTACTAAAATGAGTGTCTAGTCAATTTGATGCCACAAAATGCAATCCTGATAGTCAATATCGCTCGTAAAGCAAGTTGAAAAAATGACTTGCCCCATACATTAGGGAACCTTGTAGTCCACTCCCCTCTTTACTTCAATCTACATGTTTAAAGTGATCTATTTATTGTGACAGTGAGATTTGATAATATAATGTTTGGTAGAACTCTCACTTTATCTACAACAAACTCGGACCCAGCTGCTAGGCCTTGGAGCATTATGGTTAGCAGCTACAAAAGCTATTTGCAGTCAATCCCTCTTAAACATGGCCGGCTCAATTTGCAATAAGCCATTAATTTTAAGTAAGGTTTCTTTATTATTTAAACTAGTATGTAACTCATGTTTACGCATGGAAATGATAAATTAAAGTGGTACCATTGATGTTAGCTTTAGAGTTACTAAAATGGTTTTTCCTTACAATTTTTATTATATTAGTTACGCCAAGTTTCTTATTACATTTCTATTATGTATATAATTTTGAAAACCATTATTAGATACTACATATACAATATCAGTTCACAATTATTGTACTTGAAATTTTACTAAATACAACACAAAATATTAAGAATATATTGTACCAATAGTATCTCCTAAATTGAATGAGAATGGGTGCATGGGATCATTTAGCTTAATACAATTTTTTAGGTTCAAGATCTTTGCATTCAAAATATCTAGATAAAAACAATATAAAAAATATGCTTATTAGTTTAAAGAAAAAATAACATTAAAAATATAAATAATTTAATTTTTATAAAAAGCTAACAAAAGAAAATTCCAATTTTGATTCTAATTTAATTTTCCCTGAGCTTTAGTTTATATATATTATTTAATTAGTAATAGACCATACATAGTCATGATATATTACATAAATAACTTATAAAATTGAATTTTTTTTATTACACAAAAAAAAAAGGCTCAGAAATATAAAAACATTCAAACTCTCTTTTCTTCTAATTTTATATATAGGCTTAGATATATAATTATGTTTTTTTTTTATTTTCATGGTTTATTTATTTTGGACTCCTCCTTTTCTACACTAAATTAACTCACTTGGCACAAAAATTAAAAAACTTATTAAATGGGACATGTGGTGCAAAATTAAACTCTAATTGAAATCCAATTTTTACATTGAATTAACTCACTTGACACAAAAATTTAAAAGCTTAAATTAGATGGGACATGTGGCACAAAATTAGACTCTAATTGAATTCTAATTTGAAATGTAATTAGATTTTCTCTCAATTTTACCTATTAATATAAACTAGTATGTAACCCCGTGCTACCGCACGGGACTGGTTAATTGTAATGATGCTTTTGACCAATTTTTTTGTTTTTGTTTTGTTTTTGTTTTTTTGGGTTTATGACACGGATGATAGAATTAAATAAAACAATGAAAAATATATATTGCATTTTATTATTTGAGTAATGGTATTGGTCTTTTTTTTTTTTTTTTTTTGGTTTATCATACATAGGATAGTAGGATATCTCACTCCAACAAGTCCAACGATATAATTGCTAAGTGGAGAGAAATTTTTGCTTTTGATTGACTCCATAGACTTGTAAAGTAGATGCTATATGCCTATATCTAGATACTGTAATTATTAAATAGTCAGTTGTATTGATTAATAAAATTTACATAGTTTGGAGAATTCCGTTAATTCAATGGATAAAATTTCTTATTAGTTTAGTTTTGACTAGTGACATGGTTTGAGAAATTTCATTTAGCTCAATTGATAATATTTCTTATTAATTTAGTTTTGACTAGTGACGTGGTTTGGGAAACTCCAGTTAGCTCAAAGGATAAAATTGATAAAATTTCTTATTGGTTTAGTTTTGACCAGTGACATGATTTGGGGAATTTCAATTAGCTCAAAAGATAAAATTTCTTACTAATTTAGTTTTGATCAATGATATAATTTGAAAAATTTCAGTTACTTCAACTGATAAAATTTCTTATTAATTTAGTTTTGAACAATGACATAGTCGGTAAAATTCTAATTTTGTGATATAGTGCTTATACATCAAGTATATTTGTGACACCCAAGAGTTGCGTATCATTACCTAGTTTCTTCTTAAACCATTAGAGGGCGCAGGGAGGGGTACCTGGTTTTTTCAAATTCTCCCCCTCCCCTCTATTTATCAATATATATATATATATATTTTTTTTAATTATGTCGAAATTATATTTAATAGCACATTCATTTAAAATATACTAGTATGTAACCCCATGCTACCGCACGAGACTGGTTAATTGTAACGATGCTATTGGCCAATTTTTTTTTGTTTTTGTTTTTTTGGGTTTATCACATAGATGACAGAATTAAATAAAACAATGAAAAAGATATATTGCATTTTATTATTTAAGTAATGCTATTGGTCCTTTTTTTTTTTTTTTTTTGGTTTATCATACATAGGATAGCATTAGATAAAGCAATGAATAAAAAAAGAGAATATTGCATTTTATTATTTAAAATATATAAAGGAACGTTAATGGAACTTTCTTCAAAAGTTTCTAATAAAATTGAACATGAATAGCGAATTGGAATCAGAAGTGTGTTGCAATTCACAGTTTTTAGTGGAGATGCCATCATATAGCACTTTTTCCCCATAGACATGTCTAATACGTTGTCCTTAAGTTTATTTTGAGTACGTTTCAAGGTGAAATCAATATTGTTGTCTCTTTTAACACTTCAGAGTTTATTTTGAGTACGTTTCAAGCCGAAGTCAATATTGTTGTCTCTTTTAACACTTCAAATTGCCATTGATCAGTTTCACAAAATTAAAATTTACAGAACATTTTACCTTGTTTTTTCAACATCCGAAGGTTAAATGTTTCTATTAAAACCCAAAAGTTCACCTAACTAAAAATCATATATACATATCTTTCATCAATTGTTAATAGCTCTATTTCAGATTACGATTGATATCTATTTGTCTATGAATGATATCAGATCTGACCCTCACTTACACAAAACATAAGGTATCACATTCACAAAACTTAACGTAAGGTATCCTATGCTTTCTTGCTTTTTGAGAAAATTTCATTTCCATTCCGTGTGTTTGTCTCAGGTTTTTGTTTTGTGTCTTTGGGTTAATAAGGCAACAAAACTAAAGTTTTTAAGGCTGTCTGAGACTGTCAACAACATCACATAATGGTAGCTTAAATTCTTCTTTCATTGCTGATTTTTTTCATTTGCTTTGATTTGTAAATAAGGACTGTGTGTTTTGGAGAAGTGAATAATGACTCTAAGTTCGTTACATTTCATACTGATTGTACTGTCAACTACCTGAATGGAAGTATATAAGTAAGATTTCCCTAATTTAAATGCCATTGTGATTTTTTTTTTTGTTTTTTGTGATGCACTTGAAGCATAGAGTTTCTTTATTCAAAAATTGATAGTTGATACTAGGTTAATATTTCTTCTTATTATTCTCTATGGTTTTTGTTTTCCCTTTATTACTACACAACACAAACACAAACAAAATTCCAATATGTTATTTATTTATGTAGTTGTCCTAGATTTTTTAAAATTTGGGTTGCCGAACATAGGTGTATATGATTTAGACTCAAACCTTAAATAACTACCATTTGTTGTGATAAGATTGTATTGAAATTATGCACCATAATGTGTATTATCCATACTTCTAAGAGGATTGGCTCTGTTCCTTCTGTGCCTACTTAGATAACGTGGATGTGGTTTTGTAAGGTGCGACTAGGTGCCATCATCAGAAGTTCATTTGAGACCAATTGTGAGAATTTGTGGTATAAAAAAATTTGAAAATAATTACAACGAAACTTAACACAAATCTATCTTTTAGATTTATTGGTTGAAGAGCAATTTCTTCAAAATGGTTGGCATTGATAAGCAAGAGTTCAACATAGATGTTGGTCATTTTGGAGTAGGAATTTGTCATAATATATGCTTCCTTAGTCTCTGTATTATTAGGTGCACCAAGAGCTTTTTATGTCCTTTTATTTNACGAACTTAGAGTCATTATTCACTTCTCCAAAACACACAGTCCTTATTTACAAATCAAAGCAAATGAAAAAAATCAGCAATGAAAGAAGAATTTAAGCTACCATTATGTGATGTTGTTGACAGTCTCAGACAGCCTTAAAAACTTTAGTTTTGTTGCCTTATTAACCCAAAGACACACAAAACAAAAACCTGAGACAAACACATGGAATGGAAATGAAATTTTCTCAGAAAGCAAGAAAGCATAGGATACCTTACGTTAAGTTTTGTGAATGTGATACCTTATGTTTTGTGTAAGTGAGGGTCAGATCTGATATCATTCATAGACAAATAGATATCAATCGTAATCTGAAATAAAGCAAATAGATAAAACCCATCAACAGAATTTCTCAACCAACCAAATAAATAAATAGAGCAATACAAATTCTATTAGTTTCAATAGAAAATAGGCTAATTTATCAAAACCAAATATTATATCTTAAAAAATCACTACCTTTGAAAGATCTTGGAATCTGGTTGCTATCAAAATTAATCAATCTGTAAGTCCACGAAAGAATACCAAGAATCTCTTTGATGCAAATTCAACATTTTTCCTCCTGCCACAAAAAAGGAAACTTGAGAACTATAAAACAAAACCTAGAAAAGTATTTGAACTCTATGATTGATAACCAATTAGATGGCAAATTTCATAGCATTCATTGAAAAAGAGGGAATGGGCTATCCAAGTAAAAAAAAAAAAAAACTGAAAACGCGCTACAGTGCAAAACGTGAAACGTAAGATTGGATCTAAACCCCACCTTAATCACGGATGGAGGAAGAAAAAAATTTAAAATATATTCTTTTATTATAATATCTTTCAAAAATAACAAACACTAATAATTACCAAGAGATTTATTTATTTTTTTAAATTTAAAAAAAAAATCAAAATATCAAGAATGATGCAAGAGTCAACCTATGGCAGTTGACTATTTCTAAAAGTTTTAGTAAAGTTTTAATCAGAGTTAAAAATAATAATAAATAATAAATAAATTCCTTTTATAATAATATATCTTTCAACAATCACAAAAGCCGATCATGGCCCATGATTCAATTTCAACAGAAAAAAAAAACAATAAATAAATAAATAAAATTAAGGGAAAAAAAAGGGCGATGCAAAGAAGAAGTGCATGCCTCTAAAAAAATGGTGATCAATTTATACATATATATTCCCACGAAAACAACTACATCATATCAATTAAAACACACACACACACACACACACACACACACACAATAGAAAGCAACCCAAATTAGCCAAAAACGGATGATGTGAAAGACACTGTGACTACCAATCACTGAAACCATCAGACTGAAGTATATATAAAAAGCCAACCAACAAAGAAAGAGAGAGGCATACCGGAGCCATGGGAGAAGAGGGTCGTTGCCAAAGTAGGATTTGATGTCTGAGATCAAGGAGCTGAAGAGATTAGTGTTGTTGTCGTTGTTGGCTTTGGCAGAAGGGGAGGTGAACCTGTAAAATAGGCGTGTCTGATATATAAAGAAAAGCAAAAGGTTTTATTTAGCCAAAAAAAAAAAAAGCAAAACATTTAAATGTAAAACGCAGATTTCTAGAAGGGGAGCTGTATATTGAAGGATTTTGGGTTTTGAGAAGGGGAGGTGAACTTGAATATACGTGGTGGGTGTGAAGAGTATGATGTTTTATTCACCCAAAAAAAAAAAAAAAGAGCAGAGCGTTAATTGACTGAAATTGGTGTGTACACGTGGCACACAATTAGAGTTCTAATTTGGAATTGCAATTTCACACTCTCTCTGCTTCACCTATTATTATATATATATATATATATATATATAATTTTGAATCTTATTGGATCTAAACTCTTCAGTTTTTGCACCCAATAATTCACTTATCATAATGTAATATAGGATCAATCCAAAACACCAAAAAAACATACACTAAAAAAAAATTAATAAAACTTAACAATGATTAATTGAACCAATATTAGGATAAAATTTTGTTTTTGATAATCTATTAAGGTTATTTTCTTTGTAGAAATTATAATTTCGGCCACTCAAAACATATTATCAAATAAACAATTATTAGCAAAATCTAGGAATTAAATTTCTATACATGAATTGTTATAAAATAATAATAATTAAAATAAAATTGCAAAAGTTAAAATTTGTCACCTATCCGATTATTTTTGTTTGGCTAACCTTTGCTTTTCTTTCATTTTGCTAACCTTTGCTTTTCTTTAAATAAATGGCATTATAAAGTATTTCTAGTACAACTATTAAGAATACTTTGTCTATTACAAAGGATTAGAAAATAAACAAAAATTAGTAAAGTCTCACAGTTTAACATTTAAACTAAGCACTATAAAAAATATGCTATGTAACAGAATAAATACCAAATTATCTAAATCATGCTAGTAATAGAATAATATTATATTTGTATATGCTATATTTAATTCTTTAGAATGCAATAGGACAACATTTAACATTCAAAGAGAATAAAAAAAATAAAAAAAATAAAAAAATAAAAAAAACAACAACAACAACAACAACAACGACAATTTAAAAAACTAAACTAAATCACAATTTAAAAAACTAAACTAAATTGCATTTATCAAAAATAGAGTTTTAAAGAATATAAAAAAATTATCAACCTAAAGTAGAGATGCAAGAAAAATAAAAAAATCTACCAAAAAATTGAGAGAGAGAGAGAGAGAGGGAACCTTTTTTTTTGTGAGGGAAAATTATGCATGGAATAGAAGAGATAGTAACAAATTTATAGTAAGAATGTGTGAATAAGAAGAGACAAAAATAAAGGAAGATGAAGAGAAAGAGGAAGAATGATATTAATGTAGAGGGTAGTGGGGAGATGAAAAGGTAAAGGAGGGAGAAAGATTGAAGAAGTAGTAAGGAGATGAAATGGTAAGGGAGAGAGAAAGGTTGGAGAAGTGTAAATAAGTAATGGAAGTAAATAAATAAATAGTGGGCTGCATTTATAGGACTGAAAATTGTAAAAATTATTTTAAAATTGTAGGAAAATTATATTTTAAAAAAGAAAAGAAAAAAAAGAATGACGTGGCAGCTGATGTGGCGCAACATGAGAGCAACAGCATTAAACGCTACGCTTCAGCTTTTAGTAATATATAGACTAGTATGTAGCCCCGTGCTACCGCACGAGAATAGATATATTATTAATCATGAGTTTATTCATGTTTAAAAGGCTCAATTAAATCTAAATTTATATTATTAACCAAAAAATTTCATTAACAAAACTTAGCAATATATACATTTTACACAGAAAGATGAACCTTGGTGACAATGTTTATCCAAAAGATCCATTCACGCTTTTGAATCTTCAATCTCTATTGGTGATTGAAATTTTCGTAGCTTAAAAAATTAAAAAAAAAAAAAAAATCCTTAGAGTTGTACTAATTTTGTAGTTTTACGATGAGTCATTTTTTAACATAATGGACATTTGTACGAAGAAAAAACCTCTGAAGTTCCATGGCTGATAAAAAAAATTCTCTCTAATCTCTTTTTATAGAGAGATGGGTTTGTGCGTGTTTTTATACATCCTTCATAGTTGTATTATCACGAAGCAGGTCCAATGAATTATCACGAAGCAAGTCCAATGAATTTAGATTGGTACTACTGATTCCCAAAGCATAAGTGTTTAATGTGTTATTAATTTCATTTCATTGGCTTCTACGCATGATAGCAAAATTAAAAATAATTAGATTGTACACGTGTATAGTAAAATTAGACTCTAATTTCAGATTCGAATTAAACAATTGGAATGATAATATATGATAGTAACAACAATAGGAAAATTCAAATAAAATTTCGGATTAAATTGTAATAATCTGAATAAAAAATTACAGTAGAAAGGCAGGGAAGTAACTTAACACCAACATTTAAAAATCAAATTGGACACATAGCACAAAATTAAACTGCAATTAGAAATTAATTTGATTCGATTTGAATTCTAAAATTGAACTTCAACTTAATATAATATATATGATTATATTTTTGTCACTTTCAACAAATTAACAAAACCTTAATCTAGACACACTAAATCTATTAAAAAATAAGAAATGATCATTGAGCTAGGAATCTTCTTGGAGGCGCCAATGAAGCGCTAATGTATGAGAGTATGAAGCAAGGAAGAGTGAGATTGAACATTGTGTTTGAACTCGGCCTTGCTCTAAGAAATCCGTAAGAAGGAAGAGAGGGCAGTGTGTAGATCTAGTTGGTAGAGGTTGAGAGAGGAGGAGACATGGGATGATGATATGGAATTAGAAGGAGATGATGTTTTACTTTTATAGTCTTTCTCGTTGGACTTCTTGGTTCTGGTTGTGGTATTAAAAGAGCTCCAGACTCTATTGAGATCACCCATAAAAGTGTGCAGGTGAGATGTTCTTGCTTAGGCCAATGCGTATTATTATTGTGGTTTTCTTGGCTTTTGTGTTAAATATTAATGCATCATTTATTTGGGTACAAAAATTAGAAAATTTAGATAAGATACATGTCACAAAATTGGATTCCAATTTATAATCTCCATAAAAGTGTGCAGGTAAGATGTTCTTGCTTAGGCCAGTGAACATTATCATTGTGGTTTTCTTGGCTTCCGTGTTAAATGTTAATGCATCATTTATTTGGGCACAAAAATTAAAAAATTTAGATAAGATACATGACACAAAATTGAAGTCAAATTTATAATCTAATTAAAATTTTTTTTCGAGTTTTGGTTAGGACAAGTTGCGCAAAATTGAGAATCCAATTGAAATGTAATTAGATTTTCTCTCTGCTTCATCTATTATTATATATATATATATAGATATATATATAATTTTGAATCTTATTGGATCTAAACTCTTCAATTTTTGCACCCAATAATTCACTTATCACAAAAATTAGAAAATTAAATAAGACACATGACACAAAATTGAACTCCAATTAAAATTCAATTTAGAATATAATTGAATTTAGACTCTTTGATTTTTGCATCTAATAATTTTTTTTTTTTTTTTTTGGAGGAGGTTGCACCTAATAATTCACTTGACATACAAACACGTGACGCTATTTAGAATATAATTGAATTTAGACTCTTTGATTTTTGCATCTAATAATTTTTTTTTTTTTTTTTTGGAGGAGGTTGCACCTAATAATTCACTTGACATACAAACACGTGACGCAAAATTAGACTATAATTTAGAATTTATTTGAATTTTCTCTTAACTTTAGCTATTAATATGTGTGTATATATATATATATATATTTCATGGAGTTATTTTTTATTTAAAACCCAATTTTCTTACTTTTTTTAGATGTAAAATTAATATTTAACTCTTTTGTATTTAAATTTGCTAACATCTCATTTTCAAATAGTAATATGACTAATTCACTTAATATTTTTGTGATAAATTTGATTTTACGTAGGATTTTAACAATTTTAATTTGTAAAATAATTTTCTAAAGAAATAATTATAACAAATATTTTCAATAAATTCTATAACATGTATTTGGAATATAAATATACATAGTCCTTTCCAATCATCAATAATTATTATATTACATGTTTGACCATCAAAATCTCCTAGTGTTTTTTTAGTGGACCTCTGTAGAAAAAGACCAAAATTGCAGGGGCAATAATTCGTTGCATTAGGTTGAATTGTAGGCTCTCAGTCCACACATTAGAAAGCCCAAAAAATTGTGTACCAAACTACCAATAAAAACTCAAGTCAATTCCCTCTGTTCCACCCCAAAAAAAAAAAAAAAACAAACAAACAAACAGATTACATGCTAACTCAACAAACTACCATAATGTGGATTCCAATTATTTGAACTGGTAAAATTTTTTATAGTTGAATAAAAAATATAGGGTTTAATCTCTGCCTACAACAAAAACTAATTTGTGTTTTGATCTAATGATAAAAAATTATCACCAAGAACAAGTGGATGTTATAGGTTAAAACTCTCTAAAAAAAACTAATATTAAAGTCGGTGAATTGTTTAAATTATAATTTTGGGGCCTTTATTTGATGAGGGCCGCTAGGCCATGACCTAAGCCTAAGGTTGACCCTTGGGTCTTTTATATGTAATTCTCCTTTTTTTTTTTTTTTTTTTTGATGAAATATGTAATTCTCCTATTAACACCATAGACCCACAGATCTCAAATGATAAACAAATACATAAATAGTTATAAACAAAGACATAAAATAAGAGACTTTATATTGTGTTAGGATTGATTCAATGGAGTTTGATGCCAAAGGCGATAAATTAAGTGAGATGTTTTTAATGTCTAAATTTTAATTAAATAATATTAGTTAACTAGATGTAAAAAAATTATTTTTCTTACTTCTTGAAATTAAAATTTAAGTTTTGTATTAACGTTTTTTTTTTACATCTTTTTTTAATTAGTAATATCTAGTCTTAATCTTTTTGTAACATAATCAATCTTAAATAAAATTTTATCATTTCTAATTTTAAAAATTCTCCTTACACATAAACAACAGTAACAGTATTATTAATATTGAATATTGCTTGAATATATATAATACATGCATTTGAATATATTTACATATTTAGAGAGAGAGAGAGAGTCTAGTGTGTAGTCATATAGTAAGAGATTAAGTGGCTAATGTTAACAATCTACTATGTGAGAGATTAGTTTACAAAAATTAAATTCTCAAGCTTTTAATGAAAATTAATAGTCAATGATGATTAGATCCACTTACAATTTTTTTTTTTTTTAAAATTAGAGTTTCAATTGGGTTATACTTTTATGGCCCAATATTTTAGGGCCTTCTTAGGTGTGGAAGAAAGGGCATACAAACTATTTAAGTTCTTTTTTCTTCTTAAAAAAAAAAAAAAAAAACTATTTAAGTTTTTAAAAAATAAAATAAAACAATTAGTTATTATATTAATATTGGGGCCTTTTTAATGGACTCATTGGGGGTCTTTAAGCCTAGACTTAAAGCAGACCCTATTCTTACATTAAGTGGGTATTGTCTTTTTTTTAATCTCTTGTCTGTGTCATTAGAAATAATTTATTTGAATTTTTTATTTTTTATTTTTTTAGCAAAAACAATAGTAAACTTTATTTATGAAAAATCATGTTGTGCAATGAAGAAAAGAAAAGATTGGTATTCTTCTAACCAAACAATGATATCTTCTTCCTCCTTTACAGCACTAGCTAAAGTTAAGATAACACGATTACATCGTAAAGGTATACAGTAAAAAGAAATTAAAAACAAAAGCAAAACTATACCTAATGACACCTTGCAAAAATGAATACTTAGACAAAAAAGGAAAGCCAATCTCCACTAAATCCCAAGTCGTCTAGCCGTAAACAAGCATCCACAGCCTCTGTGAACTTAGCAATTTGATTATATATAATTAAGGCCAGGATCCATTACCCCAGTACTCATCAGAATGCAAAATTTCATTGAAATCACCTAATAAAAGCCAAGGAAAAGAGATAGATGCATGGAGTTGACGCATAAATCCCAAGATTCTCCTCTTCTTGATGTTTCAGGATGTCCATAAAAACCCAGAAAAGTGTCAAACAATGCCCTCTTGGGACAAAATTATAGCATCAATGTGATGTGAGGAAAAAATTAGGATATCTAACTCCACACTATCCGCCCAAAGGAGGGCCAAGCCACCACTAGATCCAATTCTGGATACCGCAAAACCAGCTGTCAATTCCAACTTTTTTCTTTAATCTGCTAAAAAACCATCCATATCCAGACAAGTTTCAGACCAAAAAAAAAAGAAGAAGAATTTCGGGACATTTTTCTCTCGCCAATCAGCGGAGTTCTTCTACAGTTCTACTACCTCTCGGATACCAAGCCCTCGACAATTAAGGCTTAAAATCTTCACGTTCGAGAAGGGGTGGAAGATTACCCCCAACAAATGTTTGAGAAACATTTAAACTATCTGAACAGATAGCTTTTTTTGTGAATTGAAGAGGTCAAAGAAGACGAGGCTGATGAAGGTCGCTTACCCACGTGTTGAAGGTTAGGCAAATTCTTGCCAGAAGTTTGAAAATTGGAACTCTGAAGAATACGTTTCCATGATCTCAGTGCAGGTTCTTTTTGGCCCGGCCAATCCTCAATATAATTGGACTACAAAGGGTCAGGGAGAGAAAAATTTGTTAAAAACTGATTTCTACAATTTTCCTTTTCTTGTTAATATCTTTAGACCCTGTCAATAGCCCAATTTTGTTGTCAATCCCTCTTGCATTCAGTCCGTATCTTTTAATTTAAATTTTTCTGCCAATCACTCTTGCATTCAGTTTGTATTTAAAAAAGAAAAATCATATATTCATCATGAGACAATATTTATTTGAAATTTAAATTTTGCTTTTTTTATAAGAAAATTTAAATTTTGTTGCCAATTCCTCTTGCGTTAAGTCAGTGTTTTTTTTTTTTTTTTTTTTTTTAAAATATTTTTATTAGTATCTGTCCATCCAGAGAAATTTTTTTTTTTTTTTTTTTTTTTAATATTTTTATTAGTATCTGTCCATCCAGAGAAAGTGAAAATTAGTTATTGGTTCATAAAGAACACAAATTGCAGTATTTCTTTTGTGTGTTGAAATTTGTCAACCTATTTGGGAGGAGGGAAACAGATGGAAGGAAGTTGAAAGAAAAACTCTCTTAAGAATATACATTTCATTCACTTGTTTGAGAGTCTAGGTAGGAGGAAATAAAAAGGCCATTCACTTCTCTTGAAGGAATGGAAAAAAAAAATGATTAAAACATATTACTTTCATTCCCTTATTTGGGAGCCTAATATAAGAGAGAAAGTAATGAAACTCTTATTCCATTTCCTTTCGCCTTATAAGCCAATTTTTTAATCCCTACAAAATTAGGAGGAATCAAACTACGTAAAATGTGTTTTACTGAATTCTCCATATACGCTCCTTTTTTCTTTTTTCTTTTGGTTAAATGCCTATACCCCTATTTTTATTTAAGAAAATGCATAATAGTAAAATTGTTACAAAAGGATTATTTTTCATTCAACTATCAAATAAGATTACATTTCATTCCATTATTTTCCTTTCAAACATCCAAATAAGAGAGATAAATTGTTAATTCCTATCTAATCCTTTATATTATTTTTTATTTTATACATTCCATTCTATTCATTTTCTTTATGAACTCCCAAATATAGTAGAATGGCTAGGTTGGAAGACTCATTCTTCTCTCCCTTAAAAACTTAATTTTTCATTCCCAAAATTGGAAGGAATTAAAGGAAAATGGGATGGATTTTGATGAAATTTTGACCAAAATATTTATAATACCCATTTATATTTTCCAATTGTCTGTACTGCCCCTCTTATTAGTTTCCTCACTTTATTTAAAGATATCTCATTATTTTTTCATCTCCTTAAATTGTGTAACTCAATATTGTTATGTTTACAATAAATGAGTTATACATTTAAGCCATCATAATCAGTTTGTTTTTAAGTACTTTTACTCTTTTTTTTTAATAATAACTGTAGGGACACAATTTGTGGCCCAAGCCCAAAGATGAATAGGGTGGTGGCCCAATGATCCCGATACAATAAATTTGTAAAGAGTGGGTTAAAGAACTAGACCCTAATGAATTTAATAACGGCTAGTATGGATTTAGAAGATGATCAAGTAAGAACA
Source organism: Quercus suber (assembly GCF_002906115.3). Lineage (NCBI taxonomy): Eukaryota > Viridiplantae > Streptophyta > Magnoliopsida > Fagales > Fagaceae > Quercus > Quercus suber. The sequence continues at coordinate 885,296 of NW_027069512.1, read as the reverse complement.
AGACATATAAGACTGGATAAATTCACTATCTGAGGAGATAATTCTGAGTATAAATCACTATGAATGTTTACAAATACAACTTTGGTTGCTACAGTATTTCTTCTCTTGTCTTTTTCTCCCCCCCGTCTCATGGGAGGTCTTTCACCATATATGGTTCCTTTCCAACCATCTTGATCCTATACTTGTTAATCATCTAATCCTTCACTTGAGTGTATGTCCCATCAGACACCTTCTCTGGCTTTCTATAAGTTCTGATATTTGAGATTGGACTATTCAGGGGTCTACTCTACACAAATACGACCAAAAAAGTAACTGCAATACATTTAATGCGGTGGTAGCAGCTTTTCCTTTAAATATTTCTGAGTTCTAATCTCTCCTGTACGTACATGAAGCTCATCCTTATCGTGGAAATCTCCTGAAAAGTCACCTAGATTGCTGAAATACAGATTTGATCAATATTCATCATATCCGAGGAGTAGTTCCTCCTCGAATTATCCTCTTCCATCCCTTTCTTATGTGACTCTAAACTTAGGGCCTCCCCTAATTACTTACCCTTCCTCGGACACAATCACATCCCCAAATAAGGCTCAATGCCCAATATATAACTTTAGGCCTTTACCCCCCACAATAACAATAATTTCATTCTCGTGGAATTTCCAAACAAGGTTATTTTAAGTTCCATTCATTCATTTCTTTTTCTTTTTCTTTTTTTTTTTTCTTTTCTTTTTTTTTTTTTTTTTTTAACTTCTAATAAGACAGTTTAGTTTCACTCCACTTCAATTCATTCTTTTTCATTTCATTCTTTGCTATTACTTATACTTATTCCATTCCTTTATAATTTATTCATTTCATTTCATTCCTTTATAAACTCCCAAACCAAGAGTTAAGGACTAGTGCTTAATGGTAGCTTTGTTCAATTGCTGTTTTTGTTTTCTAAATTCGTTCAGCCTTTAAGCCATTTCTGTCTATTCTATTTTGATTAACAGAGTCATTCGGATTTCTGGTTTACTGAATTATATACTATCTACATAATCACATATTGTAGTTTAATTTCATTAACAGAGTCTATTCCATCAACTTCTTTCTATGCCTTTACGCTGCTGCCATTCATTATAAACCATACAAGCAGGTACTTTGTCGAGGCAAATAATAACTTTCAAACAGAGTAATTACTGTCTGTAGGTTTTCAGTATTCTAAAATTTGATTTGCCACCCAATCAAGTTTTTGCAATACTCTGCATAAATATTGATTTACAAAATTTGCAACAACGCAAACAATCTTATTGTTGTGTTACTCAAGCATCAGTAGACTACTACCAAATAATAGTTTCTATATTATGTGAAAGAACTGTATATAAATCATGCTCTTTGAAATTTCTTTGTATATAAATCATCTCCATTCCCCAAACAATCTCTAAGCTTTTTGTCTGCCACAGTTTAATTTGGTGCCAAGCATTGATTGATCCATGATCTAGTCTACCCCATAGCATGATATGCAGCTAATTCAACGACCACTTCTGAGGATTGAATCAGTGGTAGAGGAGGAAGGCGCAGAACCCTTGCCATATGATGAAGGAATTGACAATAAGATCTCAGATGTTTCAGTACTTGTAAAGTTACTAAAACAAGCATTGTCGTAAGGTAATTCTGGCAGATCAGCATTACCATCCAAAAACTGCATCACTTGCCTCATGCTAGGCCTAGCTGCCGGCATTGAGTGTGAGCAAAGTAGGCCTAGTTTCAAAACCAATTCCATTTCCTCCATCACATAGTTACCTTCCAATCTAGGATCACTAGCATCAAGGATAGCTCCTTTTTTCCAGCACCCAAAAACCCAATCAACCAAAATTACTTCTTCAGGCAGTCGTCGATCTATAGGCCTCCTTCCACAAGCCACCTCAAGCATGAAAGCCCCAAAAGCAAACACATCAGTGCAAGTGGTTGCCCTTCCTGTTCTAGTGAGCTCTGGAGCCAAATAACCCACTGTCCCAACAACATGGGTGGTTTGAGGATTGGTACCGTGGTCGTATAATCTGGCAAGGCCAAAATCTCCAAGCCTTCCATTTAATTCAGCATCTAATAGAACATTGCTTGCTTTTACATCTCTGTGTAGAACAACCTGTTCCCACTCTTCATGGAGATAAAGAAGCCCAGAAGCTACTCCTCTAAGGATTCGAAATCGTTGAATCCAGTTAAGGTTTGGTTTTTCATTGTCATATAAGAACTTGTCGAGGCTTCCATTGGGCATATAATCATAGACCAAGAGGAGTTCTCCCCTTCGCCTGCAATATCCCAGGAGTTGCACCAAGTTCCTGTGTCTTAATCTTCCCATGCTAATGATCTCAGCCACAAATTCCTTCATCCCTTGTTTGGAATCATGGGAGACTCTCTTGACTGCAATTTGCACATTAGAAGAAGGAAGTATTCCTCTATAAACTTTTCCAAAACCTCCAGATCCAAGAAGCCCTTTGTCTGAGAAACCTTTGGTTGCTTTGTAGAGATTCTTATAGATAAACCTGTGAGGACCATACTCCCTTTCCCATTCTTCACGTAGTTCTTCATATTTCTTCCTCCTTGACATGTAAGCAGCTCCAAGAATAGTTATTAGCACAATCACTAGCAGTACTGCTAATAACAAAATCATAATCACTTGTCCTACTTTCTCTTTTCTTTTCCTCAATCGGGGAAGTGAAGGAAGCTTGGAAACATCAAGGCTTTGTGCTTGTCCACTTTTATTAAAGCTCCATCCAAGAATATAGTGGTCACTTGTAGCTCCTCCGGTGGCTGCAGTGAAACCAATATACATAGAGTCCAAGAGAACTCTAGACAGATCAATTGGTGTTGACAGGAGAGGTTGGTCTGGTCTTGAGCTACTGGTTGGAGCTAGTGTTACATTCAGTAACTTTTCTGCTTCATCATAGTCTATCCAAAGGTGCATTGGGTTGCCACTCAAGAGGTCCAAGCTTATATTCTTCCCTTCTTTCTTAGGAATGTATGATGCAGGAGCTGATTCAACTGATATCACGCCGTTCACGTCAATTCCCACATGGTTTTTATTTATATCTAGTAACTCAGGATTCAGAAGAGTATCAAGCTCTATGGCTAATATGTGGTTTGCTGGAAGGCCATTATCTTTGGAATTGAAGAGTCCCAGAAACTGGCTTGATTCAGCATGGGTGAAGTCCCAAGAGGGAGTGATGGTGAAGGTAAGGCCATGAGCCCCCAAATTTGGTATTTGAGGAACTATTGCAAATACAAAGTTTGTGGAAAATGAAAGAGATGGGGTTAAACTGGAAGTAGTAGTTGTGTTGAATTTTAAAGGGAGTGGGTGGAAAGCATAACCAACTTGTTGGTTTGAAGTGTTGGTTAGTTGCAATAGACCATTGGGGTGGATTTTTGCAATTCCATCTAGATGTAGATTGGCTTGATGGAAGCCATTATAGATGAAGTTAACATCTTGAGCAAATTTCAGTGGAATACTAATTAGGTAGAGAATTATCAGAAAAGAAGGTGATGTAAGAACTGTAGCCATTTAAGAAAAGTGGGAAAAGGTACTGGTTTTGTAGAAAAAGGTAGATTTTTAAAGGTAATTTTGAAGGATTTCAAAAAGTTAAGGTGCTGGTTTTATATAATACAGTGGGTTGTATAATATTATATTTGACTCACTGTATTTCTTACGCAAAACTCTTTGATGGGGAATTGTATTGAACTGAATAAGAAAGAAGTAGTCATCTGGGCTTTAAACTAGACTGCTATGACCGAGCAAATTTCAATGATTTTTTTTTTCTTTGGATTCAAAAGTATAAGCCAAAATGTCAGCATCTTAGTTCTCATAGCCATAGGGAACTTATCAATTACCCCCACAATGGGTGTAGAAAATCAACAGCAAAATATGATTCATTTTTTCTTTTTCTTTTTTACTTTCCAATTTTTTTTTTCTTCAAATGTGTCAGATCAACTTCTTATACCAATTTGATCTGTTACAAGCATTCAAAAGAATCAAAACTTAATACTTGTCAAAAAGAAATTTATTTAGACATTGGCACTTGATAATAGATTAAATGCTTTTGAAGTGAATTCATTTTGTGGAAATAACTTGAATAGACGGGCAACATGTTAGAGCATCCACATTGGTGGTGCTAAATAGCTATATTGCTATTTTTAGCATCGCCAAATACCAAAATGTGCCCTAAAATCGTGGAGTCAAAGTTATATTTTTTGGCTCCATAGCTATCGTGCACAATAGCTAAAAGGTTAAATATATATATATATATTATTTGTAGGTTCACACTGCTTTTGATTATTTTACTCATTTTTATTCTTTCTTTTATTGTTATTTCTCTTCTCCTATGTTCACACGGCTATTGTTTGTGCATTCACACTTTTTTTACTCATTTTTTTTTTCTTTTTTTATATAGCCGTGTGTGATATAGCATTCACACGGCTATATATTGTTTGTGCGTTCACACTACTATTGTGATATTTATATTATTTTATTATGTTAAAAGTTAAAATAGATTCGCTGATGCTGGATGTATTGTAAAGTGAGTAGGTAAAATAGATAAAGTAAATTTTTGTGATGTCACGTAACTAAAAAACATAACTCCACCAATGTGAATGCTTGAAGATGCGGCCATCTTTAATTTGGATTTTTCAGGCAGTGGCCTTGTCCTTTTATTGAATTTTCCTTCATATGACAAGTAAAAGAAAGTGAAGGTTTTGGATATTATGGATTTGATGCAAAAAAACTCAACCACGTGTCTTCATTTTGTCCAAAATTTCAAAGTGACACGGAAATAAGCTCTAGAAGACTATTACAACTCTCTCTCTCTTTCTCATGTAAATGAGAGCCACTATTTCAGCCTTTAATTATTTGACGGGTGCAGGTGTGGCTGTCCTACTAGTGAATTTTCCTGTCTTCAAGCTCTCATCAGCTCAAAGCATTGACCAAACTGCTGGAAGCAATGATGAAAATTCTAGAATTGACCCCAAGCTTCCTCTAGCCTTTTAGGCATTAGGCCATGTCATGTTGAAGATGCTTCTTGATCTGGAGGAAGTAGCAATATTGCCACTTTGTTTTCACTGACTAATATCCTGTAACTCTGGTTGTAAAGGAAACTTAGCCTAATCTTAATTGTAATTTCTTATTTTAAACATTATTTAGCAAGTGTGTTGCCTTATTATTATTTTGCCTAGAAGAAGGTTCTCTTCAGCATTGGTGAGTAATGTAAGATGTACATTAATGCTATCCTGCGTATGCTTTAATAGACCGTAAACTCATATTAATTATAGAAGCTATTAACAAGTAGCAGAACCTGTATACATCATAATCTTTGGGATTCCTCCTGACACTCCTGAAACTGCCAACAAAAACAGTCCCAAGTATCAAACTATCATCTAGAACCATGAAGTGTTGCTGTTTCCAAAACACTCCCTAAGATTTCAATACGTACTAGGTAATCAGAAGCAACCTTCTCATACGCTGAAGGCAAACATAGCAAACTCTGCAGAAGGATCATGGCACCATTAGTAGTATTCCCAGAAAGATGGCTTTGAGGTCCAAATAATGCATTACTGGCCTCATGCTAAGCTGCCTCTTGGCAGTGTTATATGAACAAAGCAGGCCTATCTCCAAGAACAGCTCTTTTTCTTCCACTGCATGATTACATTCAAATTTAGGAATTCTTGTTTCATATACCTGCCAATCTAATACAACTATCATCATCTCACCTCTCTGAGGCAAGCATTCCATCACTAGAATTACAAGCTAAAGCAACATAGCTCGGCTATATATTGATAATATTAGCACTCACACAATATTGTGACAGATCCGCTATTTCAGCTAACTGATTTAGTATTGTCAATACATTAAATCATGTTCATGACTCATATTTAACTATGTAAAATTTTATTAGCATTAAAAATTCATAGACACAGAGAGTTTCACATTTTTTGGATTAATTTGTACATTTTTTAACTTACAGAGCTGCAAAAAAAATTTATTGGTAACCATATAAAGCTTGTTCAAACAGAGGACATTATCTCTGCGAACTACTTACTGGTACATAAAGCTTGTACGTGGTTCAGAAATTTGTTTCCTTTTCAAAAGTTGGGTCCCTCATATTTAATTGGCTTGGAGTATTCTTCCATGATTTTCTTCCTCGCCAACTGCAATAGAGAAAGACACATGACGATGAAATATTATACCATAAATAAAACCATAGTACTTGGTATCTGTAGCAGGGTCAGGACCCTATTCTAATAACTAATCAGAGATATACTTTTGACAAAGTCATTTCTTGCCATATATCAAATGCATCCCATAAAAAAACTCAACCACGTGTCTTCATTTTGTCCAAAATTTCAAAGTGACACGGAAATAAGCTCTAGAAGACTATTACAACTCTCTCTCTCTTTCTCATGTAAATGAGAGCCACTATTTCAGCCTTTAATTATTTGACGGGTGCAGGTGTGGCTGTCCTACTAGTGAATTTTCCTGTCTTCAAGCTCTCATCAGCTCAAAGCATTGACCAAACTGCTGGAAGCAATGATGAAAATTCTAGAATTGACCCCAAGCTTCCTCTAGCCTTTTAGGCATTAGGCCATGTCATGTTGAAGATGCTTCTTGATCTGGAGGAAGTAGCAATATTGCCACTTTGTTTTCACTGACTAATATCCTGTAACTCTGGTTGTAAAGGAAACTTAGCCTAATCTTAATTGTAATTTCTTATTTTAAACATTATTTAGCAAGTGTGTTGCCTTATTATTATTTTGCCTAGAAGAAGGTTCTCTTCAGCATTGGTGAGTAATGTAAGATGTACATTAATGCTATCCTGCGTATGCTTTAATAGACCGTAAACTCATATTAATTATAGAAGCTATTAACAAGTAGCAGAACCTGTATACATCATAATCTTTGGGATTCCTCCTGACACTCCTGAAACTGCCAACAAAAACTGTCCCAAGTATCAAACTATCATCTAGAACCATGAAGTGTTGCTGTTTCCAAAACACTCCCTAAGATTTCAATACGTACTAGGTAATCAGAAGCAACCTTCTCATACGCTGAAGGCAAACATAGCAAACTCTGCAGAAGGATCATGGCACCATTAGTAGTATTCCCAGAAAGATGGCTTTGAGGTCCAAATAATGCATTACTGGCCTCATGCTAAGCTGCCTCTTGGCAGTGTTATATGAACAAAGCAGGCCTATCTCCAAGAACAGCTCTTTTTCTTCCACTGCATGATTACATTCAAATTTAGGAATTCTTGTTTCATATACCTGCCAATCTAATACAACTATCATCATCTCACCTCTCTGAGGCAAGCATTCCATCACTAGAATTACAAGCTAAAGCAACATAGCTCGGCTATATATTGATAATATTAGCACTCACACAATATTGTAACAGATCCGCTATTGCAGCCAACTGATTTAGTATTGTCAATACATTAAATCATGTTCATGACTCATATTTAACTATGTAAAATTTTATTAGCATTAAAAATTCATAGACACAGAGAGTTTCACATTTTTTGGATTAATTTGTACATTTTTTAACTTACAGAGCTGCAAAAAAAATTTATTGGTAACCATATAAAGCTTGTTCAAACAGAGGAAATTATCTCTGCGAACTACTTACTGGTACATAAAGCTTGTACGTGGTTCAGAAATTTGTTTCCTTTTCAAAAGTTGGGTCCCTCATATTTAATTGGCTTGGAGTATTCTTCCATGATTTTCTTCCTCGCCAACTGCAATAGAGAAAGACACATGACGATGAAATATTATACCATAAATAAAACCATAGTACTTGGTATCTGTAGCAGGGTCAGGACCCTATTCTAATAACTAATCAGAGATATACTTTTGACAAAGTCATTTCTTGCCATATATCAAATGCATCCCACGGTTAGCACAGAGTCTACAAAGAAACTTCAATGATTAGGGAAATTAGTGAAATTATTTAACCAGTGTTATCAATCATGGCAAACATGATTACTATTTCCTAGTCTGGTTGACTGCTGATTTATTCGTGATGGTTATGTCTTTAAGTTGTATTAGCTTGATGTATTTTTTGTCTATATGGTTTTAAAAAATGCCTGGTTGATTAAACGTTTCTTAAACAAGACTGCTAATTTCGTTCTTTTTTTTTTCTTTTTTTTTATTTTTTATTTTCTTTAAAACAGATCTTCGATGGTGTATATTTGAAAGTGAGCAAGGCTACAGTGACACAGACAGTGGAGAATGAGTTTTGAGAATAGACAAAAGTTTTGACTTATTTATGACATGTAAAAAGTGATTGCTAACCATTAGAGGTGAAAATAGTCAAATACCACGTTTTGACAAAATTTATGGTAAACTAGCACTGTTTCGAAAATATTTAGTAATTTATCACTTTTCTAATACTCGAGTTCCACAAAATCGAGTTCTAAATAGTACTCAAATTCAGTGAACTAGAGTTCCTAATGAGTCGCCAGTGTAGCATTGCTAACCTGGAATTCATGTAATTAAAAAAATAACGTGATACTCGATATTACTAAAATCAAGTATCTCTTTATAGTACTCGAGCTTATTGCAGTCGAGTACCTCTTTTTTTTCTTTTCTTTTTTTTTTTTCTGTTGAAATGGCTTGAATAGTCAAACTTAGTGGCTTGACATTAGCCAACAAACCATTAAATGGCTTGCATGCCCATGTCAGGAAGATGCATTATATTCAAGAAGTTTCATACGTAAAGAAATACAAGAGCTTGCATTAAATGTCATTCATGAATTGTCAAAGAAGATGGCCAGGAACAACACCTTACATGCAAACCAAATTCATGCTTCATTTCCTTGGCCATAAATGCTTGCCATTTTCTTTGACTTGACAAGTTTCTTTGACTTGCAAGAGTGAGTTCTTACCAGAGATAAAATAAATAAATAAATAAATAAAAAGAAGAAAGAGTGCCTCTACGAGAGATAGAGAGAGAGAGAAAAGAGAGAGAGAGAGAGAGAGAAAAGAACTCAACTGTATGAAAAGTAGGGGAAAAAAATGTACTCGGTTGTATGAAGCTCGAGTACTATAAAGAAATACTTGATTTCAATAATATCGAGTACAATATTATTTTTTTTAATTACACAAATTCCAGGTCAGCAGTGCCATGCTGATGACTCACTAGAAACTTGAGTTCACTAAACTCAAGTATTATTTAGAACTTGATTTTGTGGAACTCGAGTACCAAAAAAGTGGTAGATTGCTAAATATTTATGAAATAGTGCTAGTTTGCCAAAAATTTTGCCAAAACGTGGTGTTTGTCTATTTTCGCCAACCATTAGATCTAATAGGAATGGACGGTAGAAAAAAGGTCAACTCTGATTAAGTTACATCAAACATAACTTGAACACATCTATATATATATATATATAGATGTATATATTTATTTATTTATTTATTTTACTTGAAGATATAATCAATCTCATGCAATTCATTTTTAAAAAAAATGACGTTAAAAAAAAGAATAATTGTCCTAAAGTGCTTATATTCATAGTCTTCATGTTTCGAAAGACTTTCACTTAAATTTAGTTGAACGGAAGTAGACCGAAATGATACATTAATGTGGCTCATCAAGAGTGTAGCAACACTAATGTTATACTTAGGATTTTAGATATTATGAGTTTGAGATCCATATAATTTTTTAATAGAGTTACTAATTTAGAATAGGTGATCTCAATCAAAACATGCCGTTTCACATTATGTAAATACACAAAAATAGACCGAAATAGACTAAAATGGACCGTAAGAAACTGAATGGATTGAAGTGGACACAAATGGGCTGAATTGGACCAAATGGATTGAGTTGAACTAAATGACCAAATAGGACCAAAGTAGACAAAATAATACCAAATGGACCAAATAAGACCAAAGTGGACAAAATGGACCTATTAGGACCAAAGTAGACCAAACTTGACAGAATGGTTCGAATAGGACATATATAAACCGAATAGGAACAAAGTTGATAGAATGGACCAAATAGAACCGAAGTCGACCAAACAGGACCAAAGTGGACAAAATGAATTGAATAAAACCAATGTGGACCGAATAGGATGAAAATGAACTAAAAATGACCAAATATAACCAAATTGGACCGGATAGGACCGAAATGGTCAAAATGGACAAAATTGGCCCAAATAAGACCAATGTGGATCGAATAGAACCAATTTGGACTGAATAGCACCAAAGCATACTAAAGTAAACCAAAGTTTGTAGAATGGACCGAATAGAACCAAAATGGACTGAAAATGACCCAATATAACCGAATAGGACCAATGTAGACAGAATAGACCAAATTGGACTAAATGAGACCAATGTAGACTAAATGAACCTAATAAGACCAACTTAGACGGAATAGAACCAAGGTGAACAAAATTGTTCGAATTTGACCAAATAAGACAAATGTGTACTAAATTGGACCAAATAGGACCAATGTGGTTTGAATAAGAGCTGATAATGCCAAAAAAACCACTAGTGAACCACACATACTCGCACGCTTAGAATGTAACATGCACAACACAAGAAGGGAGAAAGACCTAAACAGAGAACACCAATGTGGTACCAACCGAATGCCTTCCGAAGGTCAAGTTAGAATCTTTTACAACTCTAGAGTGCTAAAGAGGGTCAATTATGCATACCTCGATTTGTAGGGGTATTAGGGGCTTTTATAGTAGTCGAAAATTGACCTCTTTTACTTGGAGTCGAAGTCTTTCCTTGTGAAAATCCTCTTGAGGAGTCCAAAACGTGATGGGCAACTCCTTTCCATATAGAAAAAGATCCTTATTAATGCATGCGGCTAATAGAGTCCTATTTGTGCTAGGATTTCATTATATGGTGTGCACTGCAAGTATTCCCATCTAAGGTTTTTGGAGATTATGAGATAACAAGATCAGGTCCCTCCTAGATCTTACACCCGTCTGTACTAAGTCCATCCAGGTACAGATCTGTCCAGTACATAAAGGGGTCTGTCCACATAAGGATCCGTACATATCAGGGTCCATCCATATCAGGGTTCATTCATACGAAATTATTCCTCTTCAGTTGCCCCCTTCACCCTGTGGGTCCGAAACAACAAGACGGACACATGGGGTGACAGTAAGGTAGGGATTCTATGAACTTAGTGTAACCCTAACAGTCCTGACAGTTAACCATCAGAACGTACGACACGTGTCACCTTCTCCTTGATTCTTCTCTCAGATCGGAGCGTCGCTTCGTCTTCCGTGCACTCCCTATATATATATATATATATATATATATATCACCCATCCTCCTTCATTTTCACATTTTTCTCTGAGAGTACATTGTTAGAGCAAATCTGTCATCTTCGTGAGAGAATACTCCATTCTCTTGCTTCATCTGTCATCAAAGTCTTTCCGTCCTCTTTCTGACTTGGTAAGCATTCTACACTTCTTTTTTCATTTTTTCTTATCAGTTAGACGTGTTTTTACTTTTATTTTTTATCTTTTTTGGACTTGTCATAGTCTTAGGTTTTGTCATCCCGTGTAGGTGATGTCTAGTGCGTCAAGTAATCAATCCGTCGTTCATGACGGGGCGGATTAAAGGAGGTATACCCGTCAGGTCACAAAGACCACTACAGTACAGAGGAAGATAGGAGTCCGTCCGCCTCTACCCAGTCCTCAACAAATGAGGATATGGAGATGGTTGTTTTAGAAGAAAGTTCTGACGATGGAGGGGAAGAACCCACAACACCCGTCTAAGGTGTTGATGGACCCAGCGAGTTCATCATGCTACCAGAGTGGACGGTGAATGCATTTGTGTCAACCATCAAGAAAAAACACTTTAATACTCTTACACTGTGTTTGGTTGGGGTGATTTTAGGGGGGATGGAAAATATAGAGTGGAAAACTGAGTGGAAAACATTATTTTCCACTGTTTGGGAAAGAGAGGAAAACAGGGAGAGTGGAAAATCCGGGAGAAAATTTTCTCTCCGGGCCCACAAATTTCGTCTCTCCAAATCGGAAAGAAAAGGCATGAGAGAAAATTTCCTCTTTGCTCTTTTACAAACATGCCCTCTCCAACGTCCACAACAACCCAGCGCGGGCGCGGCAGAATAAGAAGAAAAAAGCAGGAAATAACCACCAAACCCAACACCACCACCAAACACTGCAATCTAGCACAAAAAATTAACCCAAAATCAACACAAAATTAATAGAAAAATAATTAGAAAATCCAACTCAAAATCACTGCCCAAAATCACCGCCCTTAATCAAACCCAACCCAAAATCATTATCTATAATAAAAGCATAAAACTCAAATTGTAAAAGAAGAGGAGGAAAGAAAAATATTCTCAAAAAAGAAAAAAAACGAAATTTTTACCGTGTTCATCCAAAAACCCATCCAAAAAATGAAATCATCATCTATCATCTTATTTTTGACAAACCCATGTTCATCCAAAAACTTTAGTCCAAAATCTGGACATCCACCCGCAACTCCTCACCCCAAAAAAAAAAAATGAAAGAAAGTAGAATGGTTCGAATAGGACATATATAAACCGAATAGGAACAAAGTTGATAGAATGGACCAAATAGAACCGAAGTCGACCAAACAGGACCAAAGTGGACAAAATGAATTGAATAAAACCAATGTGGACTGAATAGGATGAAAATGAACTAAAAATGACCAAATATAACCAAATTGGACCGGATAGGACCGAAATGGTCAAAATGGACAAAATTGGCCCAAATAAGACCAATGTGGATCGAATAGAACCAATTTGGACTGAATAGCACCAAAGCATACTAAAGTAAACCAAAGTTTGTAGAATGGACCGAATAGAACCAAAATGGACTGAAAATGACCCAATATAACCGAATAGGACCAATGTAGACAGAATAGACCAAATTGGACTAAATGAGACCAATGTAGACTAAATGAACCTAATAAGACCAACTTAGACGGAATAGAACCAAGGTGAACAAAATTGTTCGAATTTGACCAAATAAGACAAATGTGTACTAAATTGGACCAAATAGGACGAATGTGGTTTGAATAAGAGCTGATAATGCCAAAAAAACCACTAGTGAACCACACGTACTCGCACGCTTAGAATGTAACCTGCACAACACAAGAAGGGAGAAAGACCTAAACAGAGAACACCAATGTGGTACCAGCCGAATGCCTTCCGAAGGTCAAGTTAGAATCTTTTACAACTCTAGAGTGCTAGAGAGGGTCAATTATGCGTACCTCGATTTGTAGGGGTATTAGGGGCTTTTATAGTAGTCGAAAGTTGACCTCTTTTACTTGGAGTCGAAGTCTTTCCTTGTGAAAATCCTCTTGAGGAGTCCAAAACGTGATGGGCAAGTCCTTTCCTTATAGAAAAAGATCCTTATTAATGCATGCGGCTAATAGAGTCCTATTTGTGCTAGGATTTCATTATGTGGTGTGCGCTGCAAGTATTCCCATCTAAGGTTTTTGGAGATTATGAGATAACAAGATCAGGTCCCTCCTAGATCTTGCACCCGTCTGTACTACGTCCATCCAGGTACAGATCTGTCCAGTACATAAAGGGGTCTGTCCACATGAGGATCCGTACATATCAGGGTCCGTCCATATCAGGGTTCATTCATATGAAATTATTCCTCTTCAGTTGCCCCCTTCACCCTGTGGGTCTGAAACAGCAAGACGGACACATGGGGTGACAGTAAGGTAGGGATTCTATGAACTTAGTGTAACCCTAACAGTCCTGACAGTTAACCATCAGAACGTACGACACGTGTCACCTTCTCCTTGATTCTTCTCTCAGATCGGAGCGTCGCTTCGTCTTCCGTGCATTCCTTATATATATATATATATATATCACCCATCCTCCTTCATTTTCACATTTTTCTCTGAGAGTACATTGTTAGAGCAAATCTGTCATCTTCGTGAGAGAATACTCCATTCTCTTGCTTCATCTGTCATCAAAGTCTTTCCGTCCTCTTTCTGACTTGGTAAGCATTCTACACTTCTTTTTTCATTTTTTCTTATCAGTTAGACGTGTTTTTACTTTTATTTTTTATCTTTTTTGGACTTGTCATAGTCTTAGGTTTTGTCATCCCGTGTAGGTGATGTCTAGTGCGTCAAGTAATCAATCCGTCGTTCATGACGGGGCGGATTAAAGGAGGTATACCCGTCAGGTCACAAAGACCACTACAGTACAGAGGAAGATAGGAGTCCGTCCGCCTCTACCCAGTCCTCAACAAATGAGGATATGGAGATGGTTGTTTTAGAAGAAAGTTCTGACGATGGAGGGGAAGAACCCACAACACCCGTCTAAGGTGTTGATGGACCCAGCGAGTTCATCATGCTACCAGAGTGGACGGTGAATGCATTTGTGTCAACCATCAAGAAAAAACACTTTAATACTCTTACACTGTGTTTGGTTGGGGTGATTTTAGGGGGGATGGAAAATATAGAGTGGAAAACTGAGTGGAAAACATTATTTTCCACTGTTTGGGAAAGAGAGGAAAACAGGGAGAGTGGAAAATCCGGGAGAAAATTTTCTCTCCGGGCCCACAAATTTCGTCTCTCCAAATCGGAAAGAAAAGGCATGAGAGAAAATTTCCTCTTTGCTCTTTTACAAACATGCCCTCTCCAACGTCCACAACAACCCAGCGCGGGCGCGGCAGAATAAGAAGAAAAAAGCAGGAAATAACCACCAAACCCAACACCACCACCAAACACTGCAATCTAGCACAAAAAATTAACCCAAAATCAACACAAAATTAATAGAAAAATAATTAGAAAATCCAACTCAAAATCACTGCCCAAAATCACCGCCCTTAATCAAACCCAACCCAAAATCATTATCTATAATAAAAGCATAAAACTCAAATTGTAAAAGAAGAGGAGGAAAGAAAAATATTCTCAAAAAAGAAAAAAAACGAAATTTTTACCGTGTTCATCCAAAAACCCATCCAAAAAATGAAATCATCATCTATCATCTTATTTTTGACAAACCCATGTTCATCCAAAAACTTTAGTCCAAAATCTGGACATCCACCCGCAACTCCTCACCCCAAAAAAAAAAAATGAAAGAAAGAAGGAGAAGAAAGAGAGGCGGAGACAGAGATAAGAGATAAAAAGAAGAAGAGACAAGAAGAGATAGAGTAGAGACGTGTTTTTATGAATCAGAAAAAGGGAGGAGGGGTTAGGTGGGGAGGGGTAGTTGGGAAATAATAAAGAAAAGGAAAATATTATTTTAATAAAAAAAAAGTATGTATAATAGATAAATTAATATGAGTGTTTTGTAAAAATAATAGTGTAAAAATGATGGTTTAATGAGTATAAATAAATTTATTTATTACATATTATGTAATAAGGGCATAATAGTCAATTTATATAAATTATATTTTCTATCCTTCCTTTTTTCTCTCCAACCAAACAAAAGAGTTTTCCACCCTCTCACTTTTCCACCCCTCCAACCAAACACATAAGAGGGAAAACTAAAAATTTTCCATCCTCCCACTTTTCTATCCTCTCACAATTTTCCATCCCCTCACTTTTCCACTCCTCCAACCAAACGGACCCTTAGGGCCAACTACCAAATTCCAGACAATATTCCCATCTGTCTACCCCATGAGTCAAAAAGATGCTACTACGAAGGGGTGGCAGATTTAGGAGAATACGAGTAGATGCTAAAGGCAGGTCTGCGATTCCTGTTGAGTTCCCTTCACCGTCAGCTTCTTAAGTATCTTGGCCTATCCGTCAACCAAATATCTCCAAATGCCTAGAAAGTCTTCATAGCTATGGAGGTACTTTATGGTGCTATGACGGATGGTGCCAGAAGGTTGACGGTGCGGGAGTTCCTCCACTGCTATCGTCCATATGAAATCGATAGATCACAAGGAATGTATAGCTTTGTGGCTAGGAGTCCTTTGTTAAAGGTCATATACAATACCCCAGACTCAAATAGGGACTGGAAGAGTCGCTACTTCTTCCTGGAAGGTGATGGGTGGATGGGCCATCCAGGGGACACGGAATATATGCCCGTCGACACAACTTGGGGTGTGTTACACCCGTCCGGTATGGGCCCATCCTAGTGTTTTAAACTAGTCACCCATCCAGTTAATTTCAGCGTTTTAACTCAACCCTTCTCTTTTTTTTTTTTTTTTTTAAACAATTTGCAACCGTCTTCTTTTTTGTAGTTAGACGTCGTTCATAGATTGATCTCGAAGAATTCATTTTTCTTTAGAAAATTTTTAACAAGACCAAGCCGAAGGAAAGAACTTGGGCGAAATTAGTCACACTTGATACTATCCACTAGTATTGTGACTGGCCTGAACCTTCACCGGCAACCAAAAAGTACTACGCTCGAGTTCGTCAACGTAAGTCCGTTATGCCAAATATGCTCAGACGGTTCTGTTTCTGATAAATCTAATTTCTTATCTGACTTTATCTGTCTACCTTTATAGAAATGGACGATGCGAAGAGGAGGGCCCTGATCAAGGCTAATGCTACCAAGAAGAAGGAGTCCGTCGACGCAAACCCCACGAAGCCCAGTTTAAGCAATCTGGATCAGAAAAGGAAATATCTACCAAAAGTGGACCGTCCCTCTAAAAAGCCAAAAGTCTCCCTAGAACCCGTCGTAGGGTTAATGGCTAGGGGTTCAAAGACAGTCACCCCAGCCAAGCCTAGGGCTGGTAAAGGCCTAATGAAGGGTCCATCCTCCCCATTGAAGAATCCACCTGTCCCCCTCCTTTGAGAGGACTCCAAATACGCCTTGGAGAGGTTGTCGTTCATCATAACCAATAAAGACTATGAAGACCCAGGCAACCATTCGACAGAGGCAATGGGTGAGACAGGTCTATTCAACATTGCTTAGGTAATCCTTCGTTTACTTTTTATCCGTCCACTTCCCTTAGTCTGGAACTAATCTTTCTTCCCTATTTCTTCAGGCTATGATTATGATGAAGGGGCTGATGGGACGATGCCTGAATCGTAAGACTACTCTGGACCATCTAAGGGACAAGATGACGGTTATGGAGGAAGAGCTGGACGAACTAAAGGCTGGGAGAGTAGCTCAAATGAAAAAACTCTCGGCGACAGAGAAAGCAAGGGATGACTTTTCACCAGAGGACGAAGGAGTTGAAAAAGGTCCTTGAGAAGAGGGAGAACGACGTCCGTCGTACAAAGGAGGTCGCCATACAAGAGTATCGTGACTCCGACGCCCTTCTGGCGGAGCTCGGAGTCTCTTATGGGGACGGCTTTGATGACGCCATCTGTCAGGTAAAGTCGATATATCCCAAGCTTGATCTTTCCGCTGTCAACATCAATGCTCAGGATTAGTTACCAGTTTAACCTGTCAATTCAAAGAATACGAATGAGCTATTTGCTGAGCACACGCCTGTCCACTAGTCCCAAGATGAAGGAGCTAATGCTGAAGTAGAAGGTGAACAAGACCGTCGCCTATCTGAAGTGTTAATTGAAGATAAGGACGAAACCCCTGCCCCAACTACACAACAATAGAGTTTTTTTTTTTTTTTTTTTAAATATGTGGAGAACAATTCCATAATTCCCCCGTCAAGTTTTGGGGCTATGTAAACATTTCCCTTTCGAGGTTTTTATTTATGTTAAACTATGCTAGGTCTGTCGACCTTTTTGATGTTTTGTTTTGTGGAATATGTCTGTATGTTTCATTTAATCTTGTTGACGCTTTTGTTTACCTCGTTTCTTACTAATTTTTATATCCATCTAGTTCTGGACTTGAATTTCATCCTCTCGGGATGATTCGTCCATCTTGTGAACTTAGTTTATATCCGTCCATTTTTGGACTTGAATTTCATCCTCTTGGGATGATCTGTCCATCTTGTGGACTTAGATTATATCCGTCCAGTTGTGGACTTAAATTTCATCCTCTAGGGATGATCCGTCCATCTTGTGGACTTAGTTTATATCCGTCCATTTTTGGACTTGAATTTCATCCTCTTGGGATGATCCGTCCATCTTGTGGACTTAATTTATATTCGTCCAGTTGTGGACTTGAATTTCATCCTCTTGGGATGATCCATCTATCTTGTGGACTTAATTTATATCCGTCTAGTTGTGGACTTGAATTTCATCCTCTGGTAATAATCTGTCCATCTTGTGGACTTAATTTATATCCGTCCAATTATGGACTTAAATTTCATCCTTTGGGGATGATCCGTCCATCTTGTGGACTTAATTTGTATCCGTCCATTTTTGGACTTTTAATTTCGTCCTCTCAAGATGATCCGTCCATCCTGTGGACTTAATTTGTATCTATCCAGCCTGTGGGCTTTGAATTTTCATCCTCTTTGGATGATCCGTCCATCTTGTGGACTCAGATTATATCCATCCAATTTTGGACTTGAATTTCATTCTCTCGGGATGATTCGACCATCTTGTAAACTTAATTTGTATCCGTCCATCTTTGTGGACTCGAGCATTTAAGTAGGTAAAAACATTGTCGTGTCTGAATATTTCTCTTTATTTAATTTTAAAAAAGGAAAACCATGTGTTTGCAGAAAGGTACCTGCCCCCTTGGGCTTTAAAAGGTACTTGTAGAAAGAATTGTTCGAAGTAAAACTAGTAATAGCAAAAACTATAAAAAAAAAATATTCGAAGTAAAAACTAATAAAACTCAATAATAAAACTGGAGAGCACTGATGCTCTTCATGTCGTCTCTACTGGTAGTATCTCCGTAGGTGCTACGTGTTCCATGGGTGCTGTAGCTTCCGTCTGTCTAGAGTTTCTAGGTGGTAAGCCCCTTTCCTTTTCCATGATGAGATCCTATATAGTCCTTCCCAGTTGGGGTCGAGCTTTCCTTGTGAAGGATCTCTAACAGCTCTCATTACCTTCCATAGCACAAGATCTCCGATATGAAAGTCTCTATGTCTGACATTGGAGTTGTAATACTTTGCCATAAGGTTTTGGTATCACGCCAACCTCTGCTTTGCTGTAGCCCGGACCTCGTCCACCAGGTCTAGCTGAAGCCGCAAGGCCTCTTCGTTCTTATCTTCGTTATAGTTATCCACCCGATAGCTCGTAACCCCTACCTCCACTGGAATGATAGCCTTACTTCTGTATGCTAATCTAAACGGTGTTTCTCCAGTGGGTGTTCTTGCCGTAGTACGATACGCCCATAAGACGCTTGGTAGTTTGTCAGGCCAGATGCCCTTAGCCCCCTCTAGCCGGGTCTTGATGATCTTAAGTAAGGACCGGTTCATGACTTCAACTTGCCCATTGGCCTGTGGCTGTGCGGGCAACGAGTAGTGATTCATAATACCCAGCTCTGAACAGAAGTCCCTGAATGCACTGTTGTCGAACTGCTTTCCATTATCGGAGACGAGCACTCTAGGTATCCCGTACCTGCATATGATATTTCTCTATACAAAACTTCGGATGTTCTTCTCCGTGATAGTGGCCAGGGCCTCTGCTTCCACCTACTTAGTGAAGTAGTCGATACTAACTACCAAAAATTTTAGCTGCCTTGCTGCCGTCGGAAAGAGGCCCATGATATCTAGTCCCCATTGGGTAAATGGCCAAGGGACCATCATGGGTGTCAGCTCCTCATTTGGTTGCCTGATCAGATTACTAAACCTCTGACATTTATCGCAAATCTTAACATAAGCTTATGCGTCCTTTTGCATTGTAGGCCAATAGTACCCTGCTCGGATCAATTTGTGCACCAAGGATCGTGCCCCTGAATGGTTTTCATAGATACCCTCATGGACTTCTCTCATTACGTAGTCTGCTTCCTCGTGACCCAAGCACCTTAGGTACGATCGTGAGAATCCCCTTTTGTATAAGACATCATTGATCAGCATAAATCACGAGGCTTAGACTTTCAGTTTCTTGGCTGCGTCTTTTCCGTCTGGTAGTGTGCTCGTCTTCAGGTATGCTATTAATGGCGTAGTCCAATTGTTCTCAAAATTCACCTCCTGCACTTTTGTTTCGTCATCAATAATAGAGGAAACTTGGACAAATGACAATACCTGATCGGGGACTAGCATAAATTCTGCAGAGGCTGCTTTTACCAGGTAGTCGGCACATTCATTCTCCTCCCTTGGGATTTGAACGAATCTGACTTCGAGGCTGCCAATCCGATTCTTGACTTTTTTTAGGTACCTCTTCATCCTTTCATTTTTGCACTCGTAGAAGCCATTAATCTGACTTGTTATTACCTGGGAATTGCAATGTACGACCATGTTTTTAGCACCTACTGCCTTTGCAAGGTCTAATCCTGCTACCAATGCTTCATACTCGACCTCGTTGTTGGTCGTTGAGAAGTCCAGTCAAATCATGCATTTGATTTTATCTCTGTCAGGGGTTTGGATCGCCACACTGGCGCCTCCAGCTTGCTTGTTTGGAGATTCGTGCATATGGATGCTCCATTGTCTAAGGGCATCTACACCTTTGCCTTCTAATTAAGTATATTCAGCGATAAATTCTACCACAGCTTGTCCCTTTATTGCAGTTCGTGGGTGGTACTGTACATCAAACTCGCTCAGATCTATTGCCCACAGAGCCATTCGTCCGGCAGCCTCAGGGCTGCTCATGGCTCTTTTTAGAGGCTGATCCGTCAAGACTATGATGGTATGGGCCTGAAAGTACGACTTGAGTTTTAGGGTTGCAGTTACCAGTGCGAAGGCCAAGTTCTCCATCTAAGGGTACCTCTCTTCTACCCCCCGGAAACCTCTACTTATAAAATAAACGAGTCGTTGAGATCCTTCCTCTTCTCTTACTAAGGCCGCGCTGACAGCCACTTGTGAAACTGCTAAGTAGAGGTAGAGTCCTTCCCCTGGTTTGGACGGGCTTAGCAATGGTGGAGAGGCAAGATATTTCTTCAGGTCTTCAAATGCCTTCTGGCACTCGTCTGTCTACTCGAACGACTTTCTTAAGATACGAAAGAATGGTAGACACTTGTCCATCGCTTTAGAGACGAACCTGTTTAAGGCTGCAATTTTGCCATTCAAGCTTTGCACCTCTTTCACTGTCCTCGGTGGTTCTAGCTCCATGATAGCCTGTATCTTCTCTGGGTCGACCTCTATACCTCTTTGGGATACCATGAATCCCAAGAATTTCCCCGCCGTTACTCCAAACACGCACTTGCTTGGATTCAGCTTCATGTTGTATGACCGAAGGGTGTTGAACGTCTCTTAAAGGTCGTCTAGGTGGTCATTTTACGCAGGCTCTTTACCAACATGTTGTCGACATAGACTTGTACGTTCCTCCCAATCTAGTGTGTGAACATTTTGTTCATTAGTCTCTGGTACGTCGCCCCCGCGTTCTTGAGTCCGAATGGCATCACCTTGTAGCAAAAAAGTCCTTGGCTGGTGACAAAGGAAGTTTTCTCTTGATCAACTTCCTTCATCTTAATTTGATTGTAGCCCAAAAAGGCGTCCATGAAGCTTAGGAGCTGGTGTCTGGCCATTTATTCTACCAGAGTATCTATACAAGGGAGGGGGTAGCTGTCCCTTTATTGCAGTTCGTGGGTGGTACTGTACATCAAACTCGCTCAGCTCTATTACCCACAGAGCCATTCGTCCGGCAACCTCAGGGCTGCTCATGGCTCCTTTTAGAGGCTAATCCTTCAAGACTATGATGGTATGGGCCTGAAAGTACGACTTGAGTTTTCGGGTTGCAATTACTAGTGCAAAGGCCAACTTCTCCATCTGGGGGTACCTCTCTTCTACCCCCCGGAAACTCCTACTTATAAAATAAACAGGTTGTTGAGATCCTTCCTCTTCTCTTACTAAGGCCGCGCTGACCGCCACTTGTGAAACTGCTAAGTAGAGGTAGAGTTCTTCCCTTGGTTTGGATGGGCTGAGCAATGGTGGAGAGGTAAGATATTTCTTCAGGTCTTCAAATGCCTTCTGACACTCATCTGTCCACTAGAACGAATTTCTTAAGATGCGAAAGAATGGTAAACACTTATCCGTCAGTTTAGAGACGAACCTGTTTAAGGCTGCAATTTTGCCATTCAAGCTTTGCACCTCTTTCACCGTCCTCGGTGGTTCTAACTCCATGATAGCCCGTATTTTCTTCGGGTTGACCTCTATACCTCTTTGGGATACCATGAATCCCAAGAATTTCCCCGCCGTTACTCCAAACACGCACTTGCTTGGATTCAACTTCATGTTGTATGACTAAAGGATGTTGAACGTCTCTTAGAGGTCGTCTAGGTGGTCATTTTCACGCAAGCTCTTTACCAACATGTTGTCGACGTAGACTTGTACGTTCCTCCCAATCTGGTGTATGAACATTTTGTTCATTAGTCTCTGGTACGTCGCCCCCGCGTTCTTGAGTCTGAATGGGATCACCTTGTAGCAAAAAAGTCCTTGGCCGATGACAAAGGAGGTTTTTCTTGATCAACTTCCTTCATCTTGATTTGATTGTAGCCCGAAAAGGCGTCCATGAAGCTTAGGAGCTGGTGTCTGGCCATTTAGTCTACCAGAGTATCTATACGAGGGAGGGGGTAGCTGTCCCTTTATTGCAATTCGTGGGTGGTACTGTATATGAAACTCGCTTAGCTCTATTGCCCACAGAGCCATTCATCCGGCAGCCTCAGGGCTATTCATGGCTCTTTTTAGAGGTTGATTCCTCAAGACTATGATGATATGGGCCTCAAAGTACGACTTAAGTTTTCGGGTTGCAATTACCAGTGTGAAGGCCAACTTCTCCATCTGGGGGTACCTCTCTTCTACCCCCCGGAAACCCCTACTTATAAAATAAACAGGTCGTTGAGATCCTTCCTCTTCTCTTACTAAGGCTGCGCTGACCGTCGCTTGTGAAACTGCCAAGTAGAGGTAGAGTTCTTCCCCTGATTTGGACGGGCTGAGCAATAGTGGAGAGGCAAGATATTTCTTCAGGTCTTCAAATGCCTTCTGGCACTCTTCTATCCACTCGAACAACTTTCTTAAGGTGCGGAAGAATGGTAGACACTTGTCTGTCGCTTTAGAGACGAACCTGTTTAAGGCTGCAATTTTGCCATTCAAGCTTGGCACCTCTTTCACCGTCCTCGGTGCTTCTAACTCCATGATAGCCCGTATCTTCTCCGGGTTAACCTCTATACCTCTTTGGGATACCATGAATCCCAAGAATTTCCCCGCCGTTACTCCAAACACACATTTGCTTAGATTCAGCTTCATGTTGTATGACCAAAGGGTGCTGAACATCTCTTAGAGGTCGTCTAGGTGGTTATTTTCACGCAGGCTCTTTACGAACATGTTGTCGACGTAGACTTGTACATTCCTCCTAATCTGGTGTGTGAACATTTTATTCCTTAGTCTCTGGTACGTCACCCTCGCGTTCTTGAGTCCGAATGGCATCACCTTGTAGCAAAAAAGTCCTTGGCTGGTGACAAAGGAAGTTTTCTCTTGATCAACTTCCTTCATCTTGATTTGATTGTAGCCTGGAAAGGCATCCATGAAACTTAGGAGCTGGTGT
This sequence comes from Quercus suber, assembly GCF_002906115.3. NCBI lineage: Eukaryota > Viridiplantae > Streptophyta > Magnoliopsida > Fagales > Fagaceae > Quercus > Quercus suber. The sequence goes on along the minus strand of NW_027069512.1, from coordinate 861,857 downwards.
CTGGCCATTTAGTCTACTAGAGTATCTATACGAGGGGGGGGTAGCTATCCTTTAGGCACGCCCTGTTAAGGTCCGTGAAATCGTCGCACATTCGCCACTTCCCATTAGCCTTCTTAACCATGACTACGTTCGCCAACCAGTCTGGGTAATATACTTCTCGAATGAAATTCGCTTCTAGTAGTTTCTTAACCTCTTCCATTATCACTCTGTCTTGTTCTTAAGCGAACACTCGCTTTTTCTGTCGAACGGGTGAGGATGCGAGGTCCACGTTAATCTTGTGAACTATGACTGAGGGATTAATCTCGGGCATGTCCTCGTGGCTCCACGCAAATACGTCTTGGTTTATCCTGAGGAATTCTGCGATGGCTTGACGTATTGGCTGGCTGGCCAACGTCCCCATCCTAGTCGTCCGTTTAGGCCTTGATTCATCGAGTGCTATCTCTTCCAATTCTTCAACCAACTCTGATGTGGTCCGTTGCTCTTCTTTAGACATGGTCTGCTAGTGATCTTCCATTTCTAGCATGGCAATGTAGCATTCACAGGCGGCCACCTAGTCTCCTCGCAACTCCCCAACCCCATAATTTGTAGGGAACTTGATCATTAGATGGTATGTCGATGTTGCCGCTTTCCATGAGTTAAGTATGTGTCATCCGAGAATACCATTATAAGCTGACGAGCAGTTGACCACAAGGAATGTTACGCCCTTCGTGATCTGCTGAGGATAATCGCCTACCGTCACTGAGAGTGTGATCGAGCCTAACTGGAATACCCTTATTCCTCCAAAACCGACCAGCAGATCATTTGTTGGTATCAATCGCATTCTGTCAATCCTCATTTGCTGGAACGCTGGATAGTATAGGATGTCAGCTGAGCTGCCATTGTTGATTAACATTCTGTGAACATTATAGTCCCCAACACGTATGCTGACAACTAGTGCGTTATCGTATGGGTGGTGAAGTCTTCTCGCGTCTTCTTCGAAGAACCCAATGATGGCCTTTCCCTCCGTGCTATCTTAGGTAAGGAGCCCATTAGCTGGACGTTCTGGACCATCTTAAGGTATGTCTTTCGAGCTTTTCTGGAGGAGCCAGTAGTCGCGGTTCCCCCTACAATCATCCTTATGTCTTCGATGGGGGGGTTTAGGATGCTCATTATCCCGTCGGAGGGCCTGCTCTTAAGGATTGGGATCCACTCTCTCCTTACTAACGAATTTCTGTAACTTTCCTTGTCTGATAAGGGCCTCAATCTGTTGCTTTAAGTTGTAGCAATTGGCCGTGTCATGACCGTGATCATGGTGAAAGCGACAATACTTGTCTCTAGGTCGCTTGTTTGGATCACTTTTTAGCTTCCTTGGAAATATCAGTGCCCCCTCGTCCTTCATCTGCATCAGGACTTGGTCTATTGGGGCGTTCAGTGGTGTGAAGCTTGTGAACCTTCCTCCCTGGGGTTTAGGGCGCCTTTCATTCCTTCTATCTCCTGTCCTTGGTCTTTTCTGCCCTTGGTTTTGCCATGCATCTCCCTGTCGCTCTCTCTTCCTGGGTTTTTCTTCCCGAGGTAGTAGCGTGTCTTCTGCGTTCATGTACTTAGTAGCCCTGTAGAGTACTTCTGACATGGTCTTGGGGTCATTTTTGTATAGTGAGAACAAAAACTTACCCTTTTGCAACCCATTTGTGAAGGCTGCTACCAATATCTTGTCATCGGCTTCATCGATCGAAAGCGTTTCCTTATTGAAGCGGGTTATGTAGGCTCTCAGTGTCTCGTCCTCTCTCTGTCTGATACTCATCAAGCATGCCGTGAACTTCTTGTACCTGTGCCCCCTATGAATTGTGAAGTGAACTGAGCACTTAACTCCTTGAAAGTGCTGATGGAGTTTAGTGTCAGTCGACTAAACCATATTCTCGCGGGACCCTTGAGCGTTGTAGGAAAGGCCCTGCACATGATTTCGTCCGGCACCCCTTAAAGATGCATCAAGGTCTTGAAGGTCTCCAGGTGATTTAGAAGATCCTTAACTCCATCGTAACTCTCTATCTGTGGCATCCGGAACTTATGCGGTGAAGGAAAGGAATTGACAGGGGCGGTAAAGGAAGAGTCGGTTCGGTTGACTAGGTTGTCCAGATTGCTAGATACTCGTCCCTTGAGGGCATTCATCATGACCTCCATCTGTTCCTTCATTGCCTGCATCTCTGCGGCAATAGGGATTGGAGCCATATCCATGAGGGACGGGATGCTCATATGTTGTCGTTCTTGCGTGCTTGGGGCATTGCTACCCTCAGCCCCCTCTCGATCTCTTCGTGTAGCGCTGGTACCTTCTTGGTCTTCTCTCTGATTGTTTGGTACAGCGTTCTTCTGGCGCAGCTGTTCTTCTAGGTCGTGGTTTTGTTTGGTGAAATGCTCCACAGCTGTGGTGAAAGTTCGAACCTGTCTTTCGAGGGCAGTTGTGGGTGGTTCCTCTCCTTGGATGTCGTTGGTGGTTGCCATCGAGCGAGTGAGCACCATGCAACTCTTTTGTCCGAGAAGCGATAACACGGCTTATAGATCGCAAAGATCATTTTGTCTTTCCTACAGACGGCGCCAACTGATGATGTCGAAAAAACCACCAGTGAACCGCACGTACTCGCATGCTCAGAATGCAACCTGCACAACACAAGAAGGGAGAAAGACCTAAACTGAGAACACCGATGTGGTGCCAGCCGAATGCCATCCGAAGGTCAAGTTAGAATCTTTTACAACTCTAGAGTGCTAGAGAGGGCCAATTATACGTACCTCGACTTGTGGGGGTATTGGGGCTTTTATAGTAGTCGAAAGTTGACCTCTTTTACTTGGAGTCGAAGTCTTTCCTTGTGGAAATCCTCTTGAGGAGTCCAAAACGTGATGGGCAAGTCATTTCCTTATAGAAAAAGATCCACATTAATGCATGCGGCTAATAGAGTCCTATTTGTGCTAGGATTTCATTATGTGGTATGCGTCGCAAGTATTCCCATCTAAGGTTTTTGGAGATTACAAGATAACAAGATCAGGTCCCTCCTGGATCTTGCACCCGTCTATACTAAGTCCGTCCAAGTACAGATTCGTCCAGTACATAAAGGGGTCCGTCCACATGAGGATCTGTACATATGAGGGTCCGTCCATATCAAGGTTCATTCATACGAAATTCTTCCTCTTCAGGAGCAAAGTGAACTGAATGGAGCGAATTGGACCACTTGGAAAATTTATTCTACTACTAAGATTTAGAATCAATAATCATTCAAAAATACTGAGAATTAAAAAATATATAATTCAAGTTAAAAGAAAGTTTATTTCAAATTTTCAATTCTTTTGTGATGGTAGGAGTCTAATGACACCAATGGTGCCATTGAAGAGCCGCTTGAGCGGTGCTATCGAGGGCAAGTTCAAAACTATAAGGTTTATGGACACTATGCAACCTTTGCTTTTTCTTTTCTTTTTTTCATGATCTCTTCTATGTACTCACTAGCATTAATTCAAAATGTTGGCCAAATGTAAGAAAAATAATTATGAGCTCTTAGTTGGCCTCCATAGACTAAATCATAGGGTTAGGTGATGGAGCAAAATTAATAAAGAGCATGTATGAGAAGAAAGAAAGTGAATGGTTGGCCATAAGGGGCATTTTTTATGTGTGTTATATCTAATCATTTTTGTTGTAGACTATCTTTATATCTCCTATAAAATAATATGTATTTATAATATGGTCCTAGGAAACCCTATAGTTAGGACTAAGGATTTGTCAAGCTGGGCTACCCTTATAACCCCCAAAAAAACATCTCCATCGTTGGACCGCCCCAAGTCAAAGTGCATTTAAACCCTACAAAACCCTAAATTTTTATTTCTCAGTCCCTCTCTTATCACAGATATCATTTGATCTCAACTTTGGGGAGTTCTTAGTTCCCTTTCAAATCTCAGGTTTTAGCCCAAAACCTAATCTTAATCCCTTCATTTCTACCTCAATCTAATTAGGGTTTCATTTTGTTCTCGATTTGTGAATTTTAGCTTGTGGGTTCTGTGAATCCAGGGTTTGTGAATGTTTTAAGCTTTGTGGGTGTTCACATTATGTTCTATGCTTATTAGGTTTAGAATTTGTTTTCTTGTTTGGGCACTGGAAAAATTGTGGAATAACTTTGAAAGTTAAGATTTTGTGGAAGTAGTTTAAAAGGACAGATGTCACTATTTTAAAGTAATTGGAAGTAAATTGGAGAAAGTCTTTTTCCTATATCATTTTGCAAAAGGATTTAAGTATTTAAAAGACCAAAAGCCACGTAACAATTTCCCAAATGAAGTGGGTCTTGGACACTAACCTTATGGATATGGACGAAATAGACAAACAAATTAATAAAAAAAAAAAAATGACCAAAGCCCACGTGTCAAGTTTCCCCACAAGCAAAACGGGTCAATTGGGCAATGAGCTGCCCAAGCCCATAACCCAAACAAAACATCCACAGTTGCATCAACCCTACTACAAACCCTAGCTTCCCTCTTCTTCTTCTCTTTTTCACGGCCGAGAGAACCCTAAATTCTCAGTCCCTCTCTCTACGCACACATCAGAAGACCGGTGAGTTCCCTCTCAGATCTTCGATTTCAGATCAAACCCTAATCTTTATCCTTTCATTTATTTCTCAATCTAAGTAAGGTTTCATTTTGTTCTCGATCTGTTAAATTAGCATGTGGTTTCTTTGAATCTAGGGTTTGTGAATGTTATAAGCTTTGTGATTGTGTTTTCTGTTTGGGTGCTGGGAAATTTGTGGAATAGCGTGGAAAGTTAAGATTGTGTGGAGTTTGTAGTTGTATTAAGCTTTCTGGGCGTTCATTTTTTTTGTATGCTTATTGGTTGTTGAATCTTTTTTTGTTTTGTTTTATGTTTGGGAGGTGGGAAAATAATGGTAAAGCATGGAAATTGAAATTTTTGTTTAGTTTGTTGAAATATCACATTGAATAAACTATAGTCCTGTACTTGTTTGTTTTCTTTATATTATTTGGCCTTTTTATTTTTCATATTGGGAATAATAGATTCCTGTTATAGAGTTGATGTTTTGAATAACTGTCTTTTATAAGCATTATATTTGGGGGGTTTTATATAATAGACAACAGAATCAATATTTGATTAAGATAATTAAATGTGGTCGGATTATACCCAAACCTAGCAAATTTATAATTTGAACCTTGTTTGGTTGCTGGTAAGATTCAGAAAATTGTGAATTGATAGTATTATTTCTTTCCAGATATTTATTTGTTCAAGGCAAATTATTAGTATGAAGCTAATCCCTAGCGGCGAAGCTCATTTCTGGTGGTGGTTTAAATAAGTTCATTTTTTAGTCTATCATTTATCTGTGAATGCTTATCATAGTTTGTATTGGGTTCAATTTGGTTGTTTAATTTGCGTTTATTCATATATACTGTCATTTCTCTATTGAAAATTATAATAAGGCTATTCAATAATCTTTTTTCTTGTCATTTCTTGCCCGTGGTGAATGAAGAATGACTCTTATTGTTGTTTATTCTATTTACCATTTAATTTTTGGTTATTCAAAGGAGATAATGATAGAACTTCACATAATTATTGTGTTTTGTGGTATCAAAAACCGGAAATAATTATCAGTTCGACTGTGTCAATTATCTCTATGATGTACAGTTCCCAAATACACCATCGATCAAATAGGATCCTCTAATTCCTATTAAACCTATTACTATAGTACCAATTGAGAAGAATAGCGCTAAGTGTAGTGAAAGGATTTATGGTTTGAAATTTTAATTGTATGAAGTAGTGGTTGTTTTTGCAGTCTAATTTCGGAAGCAATGACACAGGATATCTTATTAAATATATGCTTGGAAGTGATAATGATCATTTATTATGTAGTGGACTTCTGGTTGATGCTCAAAATAAAATGTGCTCAAATAATCTTTGATATTTTCTTAGAACTTGTATAGTTTATTTCTTGATTAATCTTTGTTTCTGCAGAGATGGGTGAAGAGGCAGTCAAGACAGTGATTCCAGAGTCAGTGTTGAAGAAGAGGAAGAGGGAAGAAGAATGGGCATTGGCAAAGAAGCAAGATCTTGAGGCTACAAAAAAGAAAAATGCAGAAAACCGGAAGTTAATTTTCAATAGGGCCAAGCTGTACTCAAAGGAGTATGAAGAGCAGGTATGTATTAGTCATCTGTACTAATTGTTAGTGCATATTAAAATAAAATTTATGTTTTCTATTTAGAAAAGGAAATTAAATTATTAGTAATTTCATACAATTCATACAATTTCGAAGTGATTGTGTGCACTTTAAAAAAATATATATTTAGGTATAATTTAAATTTACTTCGGTGAAAGGAAAAAAAGGATTTAATAAAATGTTGATTGAATTTTTCTTGTTCATAAAATTTTTATTAAAATAGATTAAAACAATTTTTTTAATATATATTTTGGTATCATTGCAAAAATACCAAAAAAACACAAAAAATCCTATTTTCAGCAATGAGATTGCCAAATACAAAAAATGGGTACCAACAATTTCAGCAATACCAATGCTGAAATTGCTTCTCTCTCCTCCCCTTTCACAACATTTCTCTCTTACTTTTTTTTTTCACAATTTTGACAATACCATTGCTGAAATTCATCTCTCTCCTCAAACAACTCAATAACTTTGGACAGTTCATATATCATAAATAAACTCCATTTTTACAAATATTTAGCCAAAAGACTTAAAGTTGAGAGTATGAAACTTTTGTGAATAAGAAGTGTTTGATGTGTCTCAGATGGAGAGAAATAGCTTTTCGTGAATAAAGAAATGTAATAGAGTTGAGTTGCCTATTGTTTGGCTATGCATACTTGTTGAATACATCTTCTCACTTCCAAGTTTAGTTAATTTGAAGAAAGTCCAAATTTTGGAGCAAATATTTCTCTAGTTGTAGTAAATGCATTAGTGTAGGGACCACGTCAACAAGTTGTCTCCATCAACAAATTAAATCTCTTGTGCGCTAGGCGGCCCATCTGCTTGTGAGAGGCTGGTCTCATGCACTTAGCACATGAGATACCACCTCCCATCAACTCTATCCATGAACGTTGCTTGTTCTCTTTATTCTTTCTCATTAGACAGACTTCACTCCATCACTCCAACCTCTTATTTATTTATTTATGTATTTTTTTAAACCATCACTCCAACCTCAGTAAAGCACACCCACCAGTTAAAATTTCATAAATTTCTTCCCTCTTCGTAACCCTCTCTCCTTCCCTTTCCAACCCTATCTGGTGCCGCGTGGAGGAACTAAATCAGTTTGGTGCACCATTGGGTTCCATATAATTAGTAGAAATTTTAATTAACAGGCCAATTTCAAAAATTATTATAAGAGGGCCTCGTGCCACAAGCACATATGGCACCCTTTGGACATCTAGCTTGGGCCACCCTACTCTAGGAGTTGAGGGGAGCCCATTGGGCATTGATATTATGAATTTTGAAATTAAGAAAAAGTTAGCAAAAATCATATAAAATTACTGGAAGTAGTCACACATTCAACAAGATCAAGCTAACAGTCTCGAATTATCACTAAAAGGATGGAAAACTAACACTTTTTTTTTTTCAATAAATTAATAGACGGTATATTTGGTCGTATCTTTCGTAGAATTATTAGGACATTGTTAATAAGTCTAATTGGGCAATCGGACAGAGCATTTGAATGTCATGACTCACAACCAATCCCTTTTTTTTCCCTCTTAAAAAAAATTTCGTCTAATTTAACAACCCGAACTGTTAAAATAAAAACAAAGGTGTCTGAGCTTTAAAAAGTAATATATGAAATTGACCAAGTTCATAGAGGAAAATTGGTGTTCAGATTACTTCCTGAGATAACAAAAAAAAAAAAAAAAACAAAAACAAAACTCACTCTTCCAACTAACAAAATAGTGCAGTAGTCTAATTCATTCTCCTGATTAGCTCATTGATAAAATTCTCGCGATTTCCAGCGTCACCTCCCTCAACGTAGTGGTTCCTCTTCTTCTTTAAACCACCCAAGGGTGCCTTCAGCTTAAATGGCCACAGGAAGTTGTTTGCCTGCTTGAAGTGAGGTCCGACTGTCATTATCTCATGGATGAGATCTTCCGTGCAGATAATGCCATACTTACCCAGAGCCTGTGACAACATCATAGTGTATAAGCAACAAGTTAAAGCAAACACTTCCCTTTAGTCCTTTACAAAAAGGCAGTAGCCTGGAATTACAAACCTGTTCAACGATAGTGTTATCAGTCAGAGCAGTTCTCTGCTGGTTCAACTTTCCATATCCTCTCTTATAGATCAGTTCCCTCACACTCTTCAAGTTGGGATATCTATAAACATGAACATCCAGTTAATGAGAGATGATGTGAATTTTGAACTACAGATGTTTATGCAAGACAAATGAAAAGAGGGAGAGATAGAAAAATACACACCCATAAGTCACATAAGGCTCAACCCTCTGGAGCATATTCACCGTAGCCTTGTTCACTTTCAAAAATACACCATTGAATATCTGTTTTAAAGAAAATTAAAAAAAAAAGAATTAAATTAGCAGTCTTGTTTAAGAAATGTTTAATCAACCAGGCATTTTGTTAAACCATATAGACAAAAATACATCAAGCGAATACAACTTAAAGACATAACAATCACGATTAAATCAGCAGTCAACCAGACTAGGAAATAGTAATCAGTTTGCCATGATTGATAACACTGTTAAATAATTTTACTAATTTCCCTAATCATTCAATTTCATCATTTCAGTCAAAATATTAAAATAGTGAAAGATCATCATAGACTTTGATCCTAGATTAGATTGATGGGCCAATCACTGTACACTGAAGATGTGTTATCACTAATGCCAACAGTAACCCTACTAGAAATAGTGTCTACTTAATGCATATATAAAGATCTAAAAGGTCAAAATAAAAACGTGCTTACACCTAAACACCTTGACACTACATGTTTGAGCTTTACCTCAAAGATTTCTAGGCTATGACTCGAGGAACTTAAACTTAAATAGCTTAAAAACAAGAGTACATTTACTAAAAATACCTAGCAATAAGCATATAATCTGAACCTGCCTTAGCCTTCAAAAGGATATACTTAGCCTCATGACCAAGACAAAAACATAAATAAAACTACAATAACCAGATACCATTTTATAATACCATAAGGGGTGAGTCTCATGTAAATTGTAATACCTGTCTCAAACGCAAGAGCTGCAATATCTTTCTTGTCTTTGGGTGCATGGCATTGATACTGTAATTCCAAATTCCAAAATATAAGAACCTGGTGATCTCCATAAAGATTCATGTAACATAATAATCAAACAGGAAAACTTACCCACGAATGCGAATGATAAACAGGAGCTTCGCCTCTGGGTCAACATAAAACCCACCTTTCAACTTTGCCTCACGCTTCAACCTAATCAGCTCCTTCTCCTGAATAGCCCAAATAGATAAACAATAATTCAGGAATCATCAAAGCATAATACTCCAGTTTTATGAATCCCATCATAATATCCAATCAATATTAACAATATATAAACAAAAGAAAAGACACAAAAAAAATTATTTTTCAATACATTTTAAATAAGTCATTTATCAAAATGTAATTTAGCTTTCTTTTAAATCTTGGAAATTCTATATTATTGATTTTATACTAAATTTGCACTAATTTCTCTTACAATATACAAAATCAAATAGTAATTTAAAAATTCATATTTCCTTTCGTTATAGAACCTAATTTTGACAATTTATGATTGAAAATGCTTGTGTTGTAGTTATAGTACAAACAAAAAGATTAAGTATAAGTACAATTACTCTATAAATAAGAGGGTAAATTGCTGATATTTTAATCATTACCAATCATTTGGCAACATCCAAAAAAGAAATGGTGAAGAATAAAAAGAAGCGTACTTAAGATTTACCTACCATCCCATCAAAATTTTGATGGGAAAAAAGAAAGAAAAAGGAAACACACATTTGACACTGATACATATACATATAAGATCCAAAAACTAATTTAGAATGAAAATAAAATAATAAGTTTGTGTGAAGAACCTTAGGCTTCGTTTGGGAGTTTATAAGGAAATGGAATGAAATGATCATAAGAGAATGGAAAGGAATGAAATATATTCAAGTAAGGGAAATGAATGGAAAAGAATGAAATAGAATTAAATAAAGTAAACTTGATTGGATGTTTTTAAATAGAGGAGTGGAAAATAATGAAAATGAATGGAATGTAAGTAATCTTGTTTGGGAGTAATAAAGAGGCAATGGAATCAAATCGAATCATTTTATAACAATGCTACTATTAGACCTTTGTTTTAAAATAAATGATTGAATATAAAGGGATATTTTGAGAGTTTTAGTTAAAAATTCATTAAATCTAAATTCATTTTCTCCCAATTTCGGGAGAATGAAAATTTGAGGTTAAGGAAATAGAGAGGAATGAGTGATCCTTCTTACCCATTTCATTTCTCTCCACCTTTTCCACCCCCCCCCCCCTTGCTTAATCTCTTATTTCTTAGCTTGCCCTTCATTTTCTAAGGATTAGGAAAAGATTTTTCTTAATAAAGAATTTTTGCTTCACAAAACACAAAAGCACGCCACAAATGATTTTTTTATATAAAACTTTTATTTAGAAAAAGCCCACAAGTTATAACTATAAGCAAATTTTTTTTTTAATTTACTGTTTTAAATATTGTTTACGAAGTTAAAATTGAAATGTATAAACTTATATTTAGTAAAAAAATATTTGGTTTAAAGGGGTAGCCCATTGGACCAGAGGGCCATGGCCCTCTATTGTCTTGCTCTGTCTCATGGTCTGCTGTACGTGTTTTTATTTTTATTTTTATTTTTATATTAAATTATGGAATACAAATCCTCTGCACCATTTTTTATATTCTATTTTATATTCCACCAATCACAATTTGTGATATATTTATTTAATTTTCCTTATAGAATAGCCAAAGCTTAAATTGAAAAAAAAAATTTAAATTAAATACATGGCAAGTTTTAATTAGTGGAACATAAAGTAAAAGTAATATAGAGGATCAATACTATTTCAGCAATCTCATTGCCAAAATACCCACACACAAAAAAAGAAAAAAAAATCAATACTATTTTGGCAATCTCATTGCCAAAATAAAAAATAATTTTTTCCTCTCCCATTTTGATGTCATTGCCAAAATAGAAAAAATAAAATAAAATAAAATAAATAATCTCTCCTATTACGGCAATGAGATTGCCAAAAGACAAATTTTTTCCTCAACAATTTTGGCTTTTCCATTAACGAAATTGCTTTTTTCCTTCCTCTTTCTATCTTTCACATCATTTTTCTCTCTTCTCTTACTTTTTCTCACAATTTCAGCAACACTTCTCGAAATTCATCTCTCCTCAAACAACTAAATAACATTGAACACTACACATCACAAACAAACAAACTCTATCTTATCAATATTTACCCAAAAGAATCCAAGTCTCTGAGTATTTTGTAATATGAGTTTATGCAATGGATTCAGGTCTGTCTAACATCAAACACGTAATGACTACGAAGCAAGGACACACTGTATTTTAGGCAAAATTACAATTTAATTTATGACTTGGTCCATGACAATTTAGCCTATAAACTTTTAATTGATAACTCCAATGATTTTATTTTATAACTCCAATGTGTGATGGACCAAGTCATAAGTTAAATTGTAATTGATAACTCCAATGATTTTATTTTAGTCTCAACCTCATGCAACAAAGCATTAAAATTGAATAAACCATTCCTTAACTTATTAAGCATAATAAAACTCGAATAAACCACTCTTTAACTTATTGCTAAATTGGGTTGCACGTGCTACCCCTTTAGTGAGAAAATTAGATAGATTATTGTAGGGATATTAGGCCCGAAAGTTCGAGGAAAAAGAATTTCCATCATCAGAAACCGTATTACAAATAAAAGAGTTATTTTTGGCCATAAAAGCTCGTCGAGACAAGCCGAGAATAAATTTATCCTCGGCCAACTATAGCCGAGGTAAGGATGGATGGCTTGCTAAAGGCAAGAGAATCTCTCAGGAAGTTCTGTCGATATGAGTAGACATTGTAGAAATATTAGACCAAGAGAAGGCGTCAGATATCTTAGGAAGAAAGCTGTCACCACCGCATTTAATGTTTTGCAGTTACCTTCCTAGCTACATTAATGTGGAGAAGACCCCTGAACAGTGCAAAGTTGGCTGCCCCAAAGCCTATATGACCAAAGAGGGTGTCTGATAGGACAAGCACTCAAGTGGTAACACAGGTGATCAACAAGTGTAAAATCAATATGCTTTAGGAGGAACTATATAAGGAAAGAGTTCCTTCATGGAAAAGGGATTGAAAAGGGAGAAGAAAAACACACTATTATTTAAAGACTAAATTTGTAACCCTACTTGAGAATAATAAACAATAATAGTGTACCTCGGATTTGGCCGAGGACCAATTATCTTCAAGATAACCCTATTTCTTTTCGTTCTCCTATCATTTGAATCTACTCCAATGTTTGTTTGATCAACTATAGCCCAGTTTTCCTACCCATTCTCTATAAATTTATTGTTTTGGGCTTATTTGGGCTTAAGTCCTTCCACATAACGGATTACTAGCTCAAATCGTGCCATCACAATTTTTTTTTGAAAAAGTATGAATTCATGTACTTAAATTTAAAATAGTTATTTGAATATCTATTTATTATGACAATTTATTAGAACCTATTTACTAAAGGTAATATCTACTCACTAAAAAATGCTACTAAGAATGATAATGACTGTCATTATCTTTCCACAATATTTAAATTTTTGCAATGAATGATGATATATGCTACAATTTGAAATTTTTCATCAAATTAAATACTTGCAACCATTTACAACAAAGATTTTGTTATTCATACTTCCTTCTTTATCAATTTGTTTTATGAGCCTAACTACGATGTTTTGCTTACTTATATTTAATGAACAACATTTTAATCAAGAAAAGAAATTAAAAAAGAACAAGATAACAAAAGACATATGTCATCAAAGTTTTTATTAGATAAAATTATAGTCTAGAAGATTTAAACCTAATAAATTAGTGTTCTCTAGGTAACAAATAGAACACCATATATCACAATTCTAACTTTCTAAGTATGACTACCAGTCTACCACATAAAATTCAAAATACACGAAAAAAAATTTTGGGACATTAAAATTTAGTGGAAGTATTTTAGATATTGCACAATGGAATATTTTAAGAATTATAAGATTTCATTAGAATTTAATTAAGAGAATAACAATAGGGGTATATGCTCATTTACAAAATATAAAGGAGAAAATTATTCAAATTTAGTTTAGAGGAGAATGAAACTATCCCAAACATAATGGGGGAAAGCGATTTTTCACCAATTTTGTGTGTGTGTGTGTGTGTGTTTTAATATATATATATATATATAATAAAACTTCAAACAATGTGTTAAAAAAAATCAACCTAAAAAAACTATGCATAAAATAATGAATTTTGTCTCAACAAATTGACTAAACCAAAAAAGAAGTCTTGGAACACAACAAAATGTCATGATATTTTTACAGTACCTTTATTTTTAGCTATGATGGGTTCTAGTCTAATATTTTATTGTTTTATTTTAGAATAATACTACGTCTACAATATTTTCATAATAAATCCTAGGTGGTAAATTGTTACCGGTTTTAAACTGAGCTAATCACTTTAAACCATACATTAAAAAAAAAAAACCCAATTGAAGAAAATTGTGCCTAAAACAATGAATTTTGGCTTACCAAATTTAACTAAACCAAAAAAGAAGTTTAAGAACACAAAAAAAAATGTCACAACATTTACACAATACTTTTTATTTCTAGCTATGGTAGGTCTTGGTTTGATATTTTATTATTTTATTTTTGACGTCCACAACATTTTTACAATAAATCTTAAGTGACAAATTATTACTAATATAAAAATTGTGCATTAAAAAAAAATGGCAACACAAGAAAATTGTGCGTGAAGGCGTGAATTTTGGCTCACCCAATTTGACTAAACTAAAAAAGAAGTCTATAAATACAACAAAATATCATGACATATAACAATACTGTGTAGGAACATATAAATATCTAGAAGAAAAAACATAAAAGGCGCAAACAAAACTGGCTTACTGTGAAAGAAAAAAAAATGTGAGTTTTGCTCACCAAATTGAATAAACCAATGTTACTGTAGATTGAGCTATTAGCTCTTTTTATATAGTTAGTAGATACTACAACTAAAACTCAAAACTTGAAATCATTCAAAACTTTTTTCCATATTCCATGACTCAAACTCAAATTTTTTGAATTTTGAGTTATAAAAACTGAACCAAACACACTGAGTTTAGGTGAGGCTCATGAAATTTGAATTTTGGGCAATGGAAACTGAGTTTTGAGTTATAGAACTTAGAGCTTGTTTGGTTTGCCTTATTTTCATCATTCATCACTCATTTTCCATCACCCATTACTCACTTTTGGTGGGTCCCACACAAGGGAAATATGTTTTGCCAAGTTTTCAATCCCATAACTCAACAAAATGAGTAACGAGTTGCTGAAAATGAAAATAGATTTTGAGTGTTTTCGAGTTATAGAAAATGAGTTGCGATGATACTATTGTAATTTCACTCATCTTATGGGAGCCCCTGCTCTGTCTTTTCTAATCATGCCAACCCATAATTACTCCACTCCAACGGCTCTATCCCTCTTTCCATACCAGACTCTTTTTTCTTTCTATTTTCTTCCCAAATAGCAATCATCTCTTCCAAGAACTGAAGAATGCTCCTCTCGGTGGTCATAATATAAAAACATGACTTGAATCTCCCCATATTTCTCATACCAACTCTCCTTCTTCTTTTCTTTTTTTCTTCTTCACTTCACACTTGCTTCTCTCTTTCTTTCTCTCCTAACTTCCTTTAAAACTTTCTCTCTCATCTCCTTCTCATCTGCAACTACAACCCAAAGTTCCCTCTAGGTTTTCTCCTCTTCTTCTCATCTTCAACCTAAAGGTCCCAAACACTGGCCAAGCCTCCATGGCTAGATATGTCACAACCACCATTAGAGGTGGTCTGATCCCTCCATTTGCTACTCTAACTCTTCTTCTCTTTCTCGCTACTCAACTTCAAAACCCATGGTCAAAGCTTGAGAGCTCCAACCTCTCATCCTTTCTAGATCAATACCTTTAGGTTGAAGCCCTCAAGTTCCCCTCTCCTATCCCCTCTATCTCTATTTCTTTTTTTCTTTACCTATGGTAGAAAATCCCTCTCCATATTGTGGTTGTTTGTGGGTTTGGGGATTTGGTTGATTTAGGTTTAAGGATTTGGAAAATGGAATATTGATTTGGGTATTTGTGGCTTTATGTTTGTATGTTTATGAGTTTTGTATCCATGGGTTTTGATTTGGGTATTTGTGGGTTTATGTTTGTATCTTTCATTTGTATTTAAGGTAGAATTGTTTTTGTTGATATGTGTGTACATGAGATATCTTTGTGTTTATGAGCTGGGATTGTGTTATGTTCTTTATTTTGATGTGTGGGGGAGAGCAAAATGAAAGAGGAAGAGGACAGTTTCAGAGAGAAAAATGAAAGAGAAGTGGGGGGAGAGAGAAAATAACGTATATATATATATATATATATATGTGGGCTCTACATCTTTTGAGTTAAAATTGAGTTTTTAAATTGGAAAATAAACCCAATATTTGTGCCAAACACATTGTTAAGTGAATTAAGAAAAAATAGAGAATAGGATATGAGATATATGTTAGAAGTTTGAGTTATGAGAATTGAGTTTTGAGTGAAATGCACAAACCAAACCTGCCCTTAGTAAACCAAACACCCTCTTATTTTGACACTAAAATTTAGAATCAAGAATTATTCAAAAATATTGATAATTAAAAAATATATAATATTCAAGTTAAAAGAAAGTCTATTTTTATCCTTGTTTGTGATGGTAGGAGTCTAATGATATCAATGGCAATATGTGTCCTTCCAATTTGACCAAATTAAACCCCACTCCACTTATGGTTAAGTTGGGTTAGTTGATTTTTATTTAAAAAAAAAAAATCAAACTATAGGTGGCGTTGGGTTTAGTTAAGTCAAGTTAAATGGACACGTTTGTCTTTTACCTTAAAAAAAAGTTGAGAGGACACATGTCACAATTTTAAAGTAATTTGAAGTAGTTTAGAGAAAATATTTTTCCTATATCATTTTGCAAAAGGATTTATTGAGTATTTAAAAGACCAAAGGCCGTGAGTTCCTGCTAGCTCAACCGGTAAAGTCTCTGATGGTTGAACAAGAGATTAAAGGTTCAATCCTCGCCTATACCAAAAACTGATTAGTGTCTTAATCTGATAATAAAAGTTATTATTAGAAGCGGACGACATAGATTAAAAAAAAAAAAAAACCACCAAAGGCCATGCACCAATTTCCCTTGTACACTTACTTTAGGGCTATGGACCAAATAGACTAACAAATATAAAAAGACCAAAGCCCACGTATCAATTTCCCACAAGCAAATCTGATCTATTGGGCAATGAGCTGCAAAAGCCCATAACCCAAACAAAACATACCAAGCCCACGCATCAACCCTACTACAAAACCCTAGCTTCCCTCTTCGCCTTCTTTTTATCACGGCCGAGAGAAAACCCTAAATTCTCATTGCCTCTCTACGCACACATCAGAAGACCAAACTTCGGTGAGTTCCCTTTCACATATTTGATTTCAACTCAAATCCTAATCTGAATCCTTTCATTTCTTTCTCAATCGAAGTAATGTTTCATTTTGTTCTCGATCTTTTAAATTAGCTTGTGGTTTCTATAAATCCAGGGTTTGTGAATGTTTTAAGCTTTGTGGGTGTTCACATTTTGTTGTATGCTACTTGGGTTTTGATTATTTTTTCTGGTTGGGTGCTAATAGCGTGGAAAGTTAAGATTTTGTGGAGTTTGTAGTTGTATTAAGCTATTCCTACAGTACCCATTGAGAAGAATAGCGCTAAGTGCAGCGAAAAGGATTTATGGTTTTAATTTTTATTTGTCTGAAATCGTGATTGTTTTTGCAGTCTAATTTTGGAAGCAATGACACAGGATGTGATAATGATCATATATTATGTAGTAGACCTATGATCGATGTTCAAAATCTAATGTGCCGGAATAATATTTGATTTTTGCTTAGAACTTGGGTAGTTTATTTCTTGATTAATATTTTTATGTAGTTTGTTGAAATATCATATAGAATAAACGATAGCGTTGTACTTATTTATGTTCTTTATTTTATTTGGCCTTTTTTTTTTGCATAGTTCTTTGTTGGGAATAATAGATTCCTATTATAGAGTTGATTTTTCGAGGACTGTTTCCCCATTTGCTTTCTAGGAGAGCTAAGTGTTCACATTATGTTTCAAGTTTTATTTTGCATTTGGGAGTTGGGAAAATAATGGTAAAGCATGGAAATTGAAATTTTTGTTTAGTTTGTTGAATTATCACATTGAATAAACTATAGTCTTGTACTTATCTATGTTCTTTATATTATTTGGCCTTTTTATTTTGCATAATTCTTTGTTGGGAATAATAGATTCCTATAATCCTATTAGGAGGGCTAAGTGAAACCCGAGTTTTGAATAACTTTATCTTTTGTAACCATTATATTTGTGGGGGTTTAATCTCATTGGCAACAGAAATAATATTTGATTAAGATAATTAAATGTGCTAGGATTACACCCTTACCTAGAAAAATTATAATTTGAACCTAGTTTGGTTGCTGGTAAAATTCAGGAATTGTGAATTGGTAGTATTATTTCATTCCAGATATTTATGTGTTCATGGCAAATTATTAGTATGAAGCTAATCCATAGTGGTGAAGCTGATATCTGGTGGTGGTTTAAATAAATTCATTTTTTAGTCTATCATTTATCTGTGAATGCTTATCATAGTTTGTATTGGGTTCAATTTGGTTGTTTAATTTGCGTTTATTCATTTATACTG
This sequence comes from Quercus suber, assembly GCF_002906115.3. NCBI lineage: Eukaryota > Viridiplantae > Streptophyta > Magnoliopsida > Fagales > Fagaceae > Quercus > Quercus suber. The sequence goes on along the minus strand of NW_027069512.1, from coordinate 843,868 downwards.
TCATTTCTCTATTGCAAATTATAATAAGGCTATTCAATAATCTTTTTTCTTGTCTTTTCTTGCCCATGGTGAATGAAGAATGAGTCTTATTGTTGTTTATTCTATTTTCCATTTAATTTTTGATTATTCAAAGGAGATAATGATAGAACTTCACATAATTATTTTGTTTTGTGGTATCAAAAACTGGAAATAATTATCAGTTCGACTGTGTCAATTATCTCTATGATGTACGGTTCCCAAATAAGCCATCAATCAAATAGGATCCTCTAATTCCTATTAAACCTATTACTATGGTACCAATTGAGAAGAATAGCACTAAGGATTTAGGGTTTGAATTTTTATTTGTCTGAAGTAGTGGTTGTTTTTGCAGTCTAATTTTGGAAGCAATGACACAGGAAATCTTATTAAATATATGCTTGGAAGTGATAATGATCATATATTATGTAGTAGACCTCTAATTGATGTTCAAAGTATAATGTGCTGAAATAATCTTTGATATTTTCTTAGAACGTGTATAGTTTATTTCTTGATTAATCTTTGTTTCTGCAGAGATGGGTGAAGAGGCAGTCAAGACAGTGATTCCAGAGTCAATGTTGAAGAAGAGGAAGAGGGAAGAAGAATGGGCATTGGCAAAGAAGCAAGATCTTGAGGCTACAAAAAAGAAAAATGCAGAAAACCGGAAGTTGATTTTCAATAGGGCCAAGCTGTACTCAAAGGAGTATGAAGAGCAGGTATGTATTAGTCATCTGTACTAATTGTTAATGCATACTGGAGTATTATGTTTTGATGTTTCCTTCATAATTGATTATCTATTTGAGCTATTCAGGAGAAGGAGCTGATTAGGTTGAAGCGTGAGGCTAAGTTGAAAGGTGGGTTTTATGTTGACCCAGAGGCGAAGCTCCTGTTTATCATTCGCATTCGTGGGTAAGTTTTCCTGTTTGATTATTCCATTACATGAATCTTTATGGTAGATCACCAGGTTCTTATATTTTTTGAATTTGGAACTTACAGTATCAATGCCATGCACCCAAAGACAAGAAAGATCTTGCAGCTCTTGCGCTTGAGACAGGTATTACATGAAACTCATCCCTGATGGTATTATAAAATGGTATCTGGTTGTTGTAGTTTCTATTTATGTTTTTGTCTTGGTCATGACGGTAAATATATCCTTTTGAAGTCTAAGGAGGTTCAGGCTATATGCTTATTGTACTGGGTAGTTTTAGTAAAAGTACTCTTATTTTTTAAGCTATTTAAGTCTAAGCTCCTTGAGTCATAGCTAGAAATCTTCGAGGCAAAAAGCTCAAACATCTAGTTTCAAGGTGTTTGGGTGTAAGCACTTTTTTTGTTTTGACTTTTGTGATCTTTATATAAGCCTTAAGTAGACACTATTTGTAGTAGGGTTACTGTTCAATAGTTTAAACTTGAAGCCCTTTGTTGAGAGGATTATAATAAGCTTATCTGAAACTATGCCTGATTCTTTTATTCTGAAAGCTGGGACTTGGTGACTGTGGACTTAAAAAATGGAACCTGTTTGGTATTAGTGATAACACATCTTCAGTTTACAGTGATTGGCTGATTAGTAATCTAGGCCAGAAGTATATGATGATCTTTCAATTTTTTAATATGTTTGACTGAAATGATGAAATTAAATGACTAGGGAAATTTGTAAAATTATTTAACCAGTGTTATCAATTATGGCAAACATGATTACTATTTCCTAGTCTGCTTGAGTGCTATTTAATCATGATGGTTATTTCTTCAAGTTCTATTTGCTTGATGTATTTTTGTCTATGTTGTTTAACAAAATGCCTTGTTGATTAAACATATTTCTTAAACAAGACTGCTAATTTCGTTCATCTTTCTTTTTTAATTTTCTTTAAAACAGATCTTCAATGGTGTATTTTTGAAAGTGAACAAGGCTACAGTGAATATGCTCCAGAGGGTTGAGCCTTATGTGACTTATGGGTGCGTATTTTCCTCTCTCCCTCTGGTCATTTTCCTTGCATAAACATGTGTAGTTCAAAATTTACATCATCTCTTATTAACTGGATGTGCATGTTTATAGATATCCCAACTTGAAGAGTGTGAGGGAACTGATCTATAAGAGAGGATATGGAAAGTTGAACCAGCAGAGAACTGCTTTGACTGATAACGCCATCGTTGAACAGGTTTGTAATTCCAAGCTGAAGCTACTGCTGTTTTATAAAGGGAGGTTTTTGCTTGAACTTGTTTCTTATATGCTATGATGTTGTCACAGGCTCTGGGTAAGTACGGCATTATCTGCACGGAAGATCTCATCCATGAGATAATGACAGTTGGACCTCACTTCAAGCAGGCAAACAACTTCCTGTGGCCATTCAAGCTGAAGGCACCCTTGGGTGGCCTAAAGAAAAAGAGGAACCACTATGTTGAGGGAGGTGATGCCGGAAATCGCGAGAATTTCATCAATGAGCTAATCAGGAGAATGAATTAGACTACTGCACTATTTTGTTAGTGAGGAGTGAGGTTTTAATTTTTATTTTTGTTACTGGCTTCTGGAAGTAATCTAAACGCCAATTTTCCTCTCTGAACTTAGACAATCTCACATATATTGTTTTTAAATATCAGAACTAGTAAATGGTGTCTACCTTTGTTTTTATTTTAACAGATTGGGGTGTTAAATTTCCTTTTTTAAGAGGTAGAAAAAAAGGACTGGTTGAGTTGTGACATTCAAATGCTGTGTCTGATTGGCCAATTAAATTTATTAACAATGTCCGAATAGTTCTCCAAAAGATACAACCAAATATAACGTCTATTAATTTCTTGAATAAAAAAGTATCAGTTTTCCATCCATCAATTTTATATGATATTCGGCTACTTTTTCTTAATTTCAAAATTAATAATTCCAATGGGCTTCCCTCAACTTCTAGATTAGGGTTGCCCAAAGTAGATGTCGAAAGTGCCCTCAATTGTGGCTCGAGGCCCTCTTCTAATAAATTTTGACATTGGCCTGATAATTAATTAAAATTTTCTACTAATTATATGGAACCCAATGATGCACCAAATCAAGGCTTTATTTTTCCTGGGGGCTGTCTTCAACCTCCACTAGCTGGGGCTTTCCTAAACCCTAACCACTTGGAAAATTTATTCTGTTACCAAAATTTAGATTCAAGAATCATTCGAAAATACCGTAAATTAAAAAATATATTATTCAAGTTAAAGAAAGTCTATTTCAATCCTTTTGTGATGGTAGGAGGTCTAATGTCACACCAATGGTGCCATTGAAAATCCGCTTGAGCAATGCAATCAAGGGCAAGTTCAAAACTATTAAGGTTTATGGACACTCTGCAAAAATGATGTAAAACTTCATTGGATTATGGAGAGCCCGAAAAAGACCATTTGGTTATGAATCTTATGATACTAATGAAGGAAAAGGAAGGTATAAATGATTACACATTGAAATAATCAAATTTGGGTTCATATATATAATATATCTCTTGGTAAGATGAAGCAGAATAAAAAATAAAAATAAAAATTCACATGTAGGCGTTATTGCATTGGAATGGGATCAACCGTTGCTCTTTTTTTCTTTCTTTTTTTTTCTTTTTTTCATGTTCTCCCCTATGTACTCGCTAGCATTAACTCAAAATGTTGGTCAAATGTAAGAGAAATAATTACGAGCTTTTAGTTGGTCTCCATAGACTAAGCATTGGGGTTAGGTGATGGAGCGAAATTAATAAAGAGTATGTATGAGAAGACAGACAGTGAATGGTTGGCCATAAGGAGCATTTATTATGTGTGTTATATCTTTTCTGCTTTATCATAGTCTATCCAATGGTGCATTGGGTTGCCACTTAAGAGGTCCAAGCTTATATTCTTCCCTTCTTTATTAGGAATGTATAATGCAGGAGCTGATTCAACTGATATCATGCTGTTCACGTCAATTCCCACATAGTTTAAATTTATATCTAGTAACTCAGGATTCAGAAGAGCATCAAGCTCTATGGCTATTATGTGGTTTGCTGGAAGGCCATCATCTTTGGAATTGAGGAGTCCCAGAAACTGACTTGCTACAGCATGGGTGAAGTCCCAAGAGGGAGTGACGGTGAAGGTTCCTTTTGGCTTTTTGTCCTTTCAAAGTCAGAGATTCTTCTGGTCTTTTGCCCATGCCAAAGCCTCAGTTGCTGGAGTTTTCAAGTCATAAAGCTCCTACACCACCATTCCAATGCATGCTTCTGAAGATTCTCAATATGGTGCATATTTGGTTTCTTTTGGCACTAAAGGACAATAATGATGTGGCCTAGACTCTTGAAATAAAGGCGTAGACTTTTGAGTAGAAGGTTTTTGAACTCTCCGTATTCCTCTCATGATTCTCCAAAAATTTGGAGTCAAAAAGAAAGAAAGACTCACTTTTTCACTATTAACCTGTTACTGTTCACTCCGAATTTTTGCCACTCCGAATTTTTGCCTATTTAAGGGAGGTTGTCCCTTATGTTGAAAACAAAATGTTTGGTAGAATGTTTTAGAATTCTCTCCCTAGAAAACCTTTTTCCCTTAGAAGCTTTCCTTTGAGTTAGAGAATTCCTACTACCTTGTTTCTACTACTACTTCCCTACAAATATTATAACTAGGACTAGTTCAAATTTTGTAACTGTTAACCTGTTCTGAGATCTTGTAACTACTACTACTATAAGTGTTTTGTAGTATTTTCAATAACAAGTATTATTCAATTTTATGTTTATTATACTATTTGTTGTTACCGCCACCTTGAACGGATTACCGCCATACCGAACGGTTTTAAAGGCCATGACCCTTCCAAATTTGGTATTTGAGGAACTATTGCAGAGTTTGTGGAAAATGAAAGAGATGGGGTTAAACTGGAAGTAGAAGTTGTGTTGAATTTTAAAGGGAGTGGGTGGAAAGCATAACCATTTGTTGGTTTGAAGTGTTGGTTAGTTGCAATAGACCATTGGGGTGGATTTTTGCAATTCCATCTAGATGTAGATTGGCTTGAAGGAAGCCATTATAGATGAAGTTAACATCTTGAGCAAATTTCAATGGAATACTAATAAAGTAGAGGATTATCAGAAAAGGAGGTGATGTAAGAACTGTAGCCATTTAAGAAAAGTGGGAAAAGGTGCTGGTTTTGTAGAAAAAGGTAGATTTTCAGAGGCAATTTTGAAGGATTTCAAAAAGTTTAGGTGCTGGTTTTGTATAATACAGTGGGTTGTATAATATTATATTTGACTCACTGTATTTCTTATGCAAAACCCTTTGATGGGAACGCGTAATTGTATTGAACTGAATAGGAAAGTAGTCGTCATATGGGCTTTACACTAGACTGCTATGACCGAGCAAATTTCAATGATTTTTTTTTTCTTTGGATTCAATAGTATAAGCCAAAATGTCAGCATCTTAGTTCCCATAGCCATAGTGAACTTATCAATTACCCCCACAATGGGTGTAGAAAATCAACAGCAAAATATGATTTCTTTTTCTTTTTTACTTTCCAAATTTTATTTTATTTTTTCCTTCAAATGTGACAGATCGACTTCTTATACCAATTTGATCTGTTACAAGCGTTCAAAAGTTAATACAGAAATTTATTTAGACAGTGGCACTTGATAATAGATTAAATGCTTTTGAAGTGAATTCTTTTTGTAGAAATAACTTGTATAGACTGGCAACATGTTAGAAGATGCGGTCATCTTTAATTTGGATTTTTCAGGTAGTGGTCTTATCCTTTTACTAAATGTTCCTTCATTTTTTGAGATTAAACGGTAGAAATTTTTATTCAAAACAAAGCAAACTATACACTAGGAGCAAACTTGCTCAGTACAAGATGGAGACATCTCCAATTGGAAGGCTTCTGAAACACTATCAAATCTCTTGCATATGATCGACATGCTCTAGAGCAGTTACAATATCTACCTAGTCTACCATCAAAAAATCACAACTACGTTCCCATATATTTATCTATCTGTATAGAATTAAGAAGAAAAGGGGGGCATTCCTCCACCCAAATTCCTATAGAATTTCTCTTGAGAGCTTCCTTTGCTATTACATGAGCTACTTGATTATATAAAGAATTTGTAAAACTAAAAACAACTTTTCTGAAAGTGTGATGCTCTCCACTGGATGTCTTCAACCAATGTTCCAAAAGGGGCAAGACATTTCTCTGGATTTTGTAGAGCTAGGAATATATCTGCCCAGTCACCTTCAATCATGATATCATACAAACTCAAGTCAGCAGCAAAAGATAGAGCAAGTAGGGCAGCTTCAGCCATGAGTTGCACTTTGTCTCCATAATTCTGGAATTTTGTACAGCAACCCCAATTGTCTCACCTTCACCATCTCTGATTATAATGCCCATGCCTCTAGTAGTTGGCTCATTCTTCTTTTTTTCAATGGCAATGTTAATCTTGTATAGATGGGATGGAGGGGGTTCCTATTTATTACTTTGAGCATGTGGTACAGCTCTCCTTAAGTCCAGATTATCTAGGAAGTCTGTAGTATACGCTGCTGCTCTTTAGGTGATTTGAGTTGGAGAACTATGCTTTTGGTCCCACACTAGTTCATTCTGAGCATTCCATATCATACATGATATAGTGAAGATCAACTGGACAATAGACTTCTCTAATTTACTCAAAACCAAAGCCACAAAATCAGTAACATTTTTAATACCTGCGTACTCCCTTCCGGAGGCCCCTGGAGTCATCTTCCATACAGCTTGGGCTACTTCGCAGGAGTACATCACATGGCCTCCTCTTGACACAAAGGACATGTTAAGTGATAGACATTTTCCTTTTGTATAGATTTTGTCTTGTTGGCAATCCGTTGCAGCAAGCTTTCCTTACTAGAATTTTGATCCGTGATGGAAGTTTCACCTCCCATATACCTTTCCACAGAAATTGACTGTTATTTGGATTTGAACATTCTCCTGTTGTGTTACAAGTTTCAGCTGCTCCCAACATGTGGCAAGCACTTTTAACAGTGAAAACTCCACGAGTTGTCCCATTCCATATCAATATGTCTTTATGATTTCTGCGGCTTAGGGATGGATTTAATAATTTGAGCCTCATTTGGTGTAAACACAGCATCAATAATTTCGTGTTTCCAGCAACCAGTATTTTGGTCAATCAGGAGGTTTACTGTGGCATTTTCAGGAAGGGTTAGGTGGGGTTTGCACCTTGTATGTGATGGGCATGGTAGCCAGCGATCCTTCCAAATCAGAATCTTCTCTCCTGTATCCACTCTCCATCTAGATCCTTGTTCAATGACATGTTTCGCTCCAACAATGCTTCTCCATGTGTATGAAGAATTTCAGGGTGTATTTGCTGTAAGAAAAGATGAAGGTGGAAAACACTTCGCTTTTAGGACTCTAAACAGCAAAGAGTAGGGATTTTTTTAATCAATCTCCAACATTGAATGTTCCTTCATATGACAAGTAAAAGAAAGTGAAGGTTTTGGATATTATGGATTTGATGCAAAAAAAACTCAACCATGTGCCTTTATTATGTCCAAAATTTCAAAGTGAGACAGAAATAAGCTCTAGAAGACTATTACAACTCTCTCTCTCTCTCTCATGAAAATGAGGGCCACTATTTCAGCCTTTAATTATTTGATTGGTGCGGGTGAGGCTAGCCTACAGGTGAATTTTCCTGTCCTCAGGCTCCCATCAGCTCAAAGCATTGATCAAACCGCTGGAAGCAATGATGAAAATTCTAGAATTGAACCCAAGCTTACTCTAGCCTTTTAGGCATTAGGCCATGTCAGGTTGAAGATGCTTCTTGATCTGGAGGAAGCAGTAATATTGCCACTTTTTTTTCAGAGACTAATATCCTGTAACTCTGGTTGTAAAGGAAACTTAGCCTAATCTTAATGTAATTTCTTATTTTAAACATTATTTAGCAGTGTGTTGCCTTATTATTATTTTGCCTAGAAGAAGGTTCTCTTCAGCATTGGTAAGTAATGTAAGATGTAAATTAATGCTATCCTTTGTATACTTTAATAGACTGTAAACTCATATTACTTACAGAAGCTATTGACAAGTAGCAGAACCTGTATACATCATAAATTCATAATCTTTAGGATTCCTCCTGACACTCCTGAAACTGCCAACATAACAGTCCCCAATATCAAACTATCATCTAGAACCATCAAAGTGTTGCTGTTTCCAAAACACTCCCTAAGATTTCAATGCATACTAGGTAATCAGAAGCAACCTTCTCATACGCTGAAGGCAAAACATAGCAAACTCTGCAGAAGGATCATGGCACCATGAGTAGTATCCCCAGAAAGATGGCTTTGAGGTCCAAATAATGCATTACTGGCCTCATGCTAAGCTAGCTATTGGCAGTGTTATATGAACAAAGCAGGCCTGTCTCATGAACAGCTCTTTTTCTTCCATGGCATCGATTACATTCAAATCTAGGAATTCTTGTTTCATATACCTGCCAGCCTAATACAACTATCATTATCTCGCCACTCTGAGGCAAGCATCCCATCACTAGAATTACAAGCTAAAGCAACCAAGCTCGGCTATATATTGATAACATTAGCACTTACACAATATTGTAACAGATCCACTATTGCAGCTAACTGATTTAGTATTGTCGATACATTAAATCATGTTCATGACTCATATTTGACAATTTAAAATTTTATTAGCATTGAAAATTCATAGACAGGGAGAGGTTCACATTTGTTGCATTAATTTGTACATTTTTTTAACTTACAGAGCTGCAAAAAAAAAAAAAAAAATTTATTGGTGACCATATAAAGCTTGTTCAAACAGAGGAAATTATCTCTGCGAACTACTTATTGATGCATAGAGCTTGTACATGGTTCAGAAATTTGTTTCCTTTTCAAAAGTAGGATTCCTCATATTTAATTGGCTTGGAGTATTCTTCCATGATTTTCTTCCTCGCCAACTGCAATAGAGAAAGAAACATGAGGATGAATTATTTTACCATAAATAAAAAATAAATAAAAACCATAGTACATGGAATCTGGTCAGGACCTTGTTCTAATAACTAATCAGAGATATACATTTGACAAAGTCATTTCTTGCCATATATCAAATGCATCCCATGGTTAGCACAGAGTCTACAAAGATACTTCAATGGAATACTTTGTAAATATCATCTCATGCATATGTAGGTAGGTCCAACAAGATTTCAACATCCTCACATGACCATGATTTAGCAATATTAATTGAAGCTTGTTAATTTGTCTCCACTTACATTCATGATCAAATTTGACAATGAATGGGAAAAAATTACCTTCACGAACATTGGTGGAGATCGGAATATGTGATGCTGAGTTTTTAGCCAAATGTGCATTGGTGGAAATTGGCAGGTGAGATGTTGTGCTTTTAGCTGAATTCGCAGCTGTGTATTTGGACGATTCTTCATGCCAGAGCAAAGAAGTCACAGCCTCTCTCACCTTCTCGACCACACCAATATCACCAGGAGTTCTCCTTGACCTTGGACTCATTGCCTCAGATATCACTTGAGAAAGTGCTCTCTCATCTTCCCCAGGCTCAAGTTTATGCATCAAATACTCCTTCACTGAAACACCCTTATCCCATATTTGCTCACTAGTATTAGCGTGCGTTCCTATTTCAGGAGCAAAAGAGGAAGAATAAGTTTGTGGAACCGAAGTGCCTGAATAAGTTTGTGGAACTGTCTGGCCTGACAAGGGCTGTGGAGCAATAGCCTCCTTTGATGTGGTCTGTGAAGCTGCTGGTGTTGAAACTGTGAGGCCTTGGACTTTTGAGGCCAGCGCATAGGTTGCATCCGATACTGCAGCATAAGCTGGTGCCAACCTCTCAGTCACAGTTTCAGTTATTGTCTTGTTTGGACTAGTAGTCTTCTCTTTTTCTTGTTCAGCATTACAATTGACACTGCTTGACAAAACATGCTTTTCAGAAATCACAGGTATTGCTCTTGGATGCTGCTTGGCAGTTTCCCTATACGTCTCAGGTGCCAGCTCCGATTCATACACTGAAAATGAAATGATATTATATAGCAGAATCTGCCAAGCTAGAACTTTGTTGATAAGGGGCTTTAGGAATTAGGAAACCACATTGAAGTTTTTGCCGTTTACATCACAAAAAGCAATAAAACAATAAAGAAAGAAAAAACATAGGAACATATCTGTTAAACAAAATGAGGGTGTAATGATTTTACTTGGGGCTCCAAGGTATTCAGCATCTTCTTCTTCTTCTTCTTCATAATCATCCAAGCTGACACCCCAAGAAGGTGTGGTGTTATCATCCTCACTATTCCTCTTCTTGTTGCTGAGAGTATTTCTCAATTTCTTGGCCTTCTCCTTCACTATGGTGAGAACTGATTTCTTTTGAGGATGGGCATGATCTTCTTCTGGGTCATGATCCCTCCCAAATGTAGGTGATGAGGAGTTTGCTGACCACTTTGAACCATCGCCTATGAAAAGCATGATCAAGACAAGGATTTTTCATTGCTCCAAGCATTAAATGAAACATTTAACAAATAAAACAAACCAGCAATGTTATATATAGTTTAAAATTCATGGTATGAATATGTACTAACAAACTCTCTACCACTTGGACCAAAGCACAAATTTATGTAGGATGCTTAAAACCAATGATGGCATGGCTGCAATGAATTACCTCTGAGAAGTTGTTCAAAAGTGGGGCTTGTAGGACTTCTAGGATTATCACCGTATCTATGCATGCGGTCAAGACTCATTGTTTTAATTCAGAATAGAGAGGGTCTTAGTGTATTTATGCCTTTTCAAATAACTGTTAGTTATGCTGCTCCTTTATCTCTTAACATTGAGAGAAATTTAAGAGAGAGGAACGGTGATCAATTCCGGGGTTCTTGCATGGACAATGAACAAGAGCCACATTTCATCTAGTTCATATATTTGTGGGCTCCATTATTACACTTGGCAACAGAATGTAGCCATTGACTTTTGCTTGCCACTTGCAACTCATTAAGCATAGGGTCGAAATAGAAATTTTTGACCAGGATGGGAACGACCATTTTCCTTTCCTGAGAATTATGCCTTGTGACAGGAATTTCTTGTGAAAGACATAATTAAGGGGCATCTAAAATAGCCAGCGACTCTGAGGGGACCTGAATCTCCTGATCCATTGAAGTAGGCATAGGATTCTCTTACGTTGCATGGTTAATGGTGAAAGTTGGCATAAAATCTAAAGGATAGTATTTATTACGCACGTCCATACACACATCCTTAACACAGTTTATTTTTAATGGTCCAAAATAAAGTGGGTAAGGACGTGTGTACAACTTTTATCCAAATCTAAATGCTTTAATCGGGAAGATAAAACTTCTCAAAATAAAATAAAATTGGAAAGATAAAATACATCAGAAATTGTGCTCTCGTTGCATTGTTGGGTTTGAAAGTTCTCTTTTCTTTTTATGTTGTTGCAGTGCACTGTAGAACAAAATTTCTTAGAGGAGAAAATCTAAGCCATACCTGTTTTACTTTCTAAGCATTCCATTAGTCAAGTAAACAGAAAAAATAAACGGAAGGAATAAATTATAACATTTAAAAAAAAAAAAATTTTGAAGGACCAAACTTAACGTTTAAAATCGAACCTACCCCATATTCAAAATTGCATTTTACCCAAAAGAATATTTCCCAACATTTTTTTCCCAGATGCAGAATAAAGGAAGAAATCACCATCAGAGTTGGATTTGCAATACAAACTAGAACGTTGTACAAAGATCTTGACTACAATGTCTCACGAGCAATTAAACATGACTTCTTCTAAGCACATAATCCACGCTAAAGGGTGGTTGTTCATTCCTAGTTAGGAGTAGCCTTCGTCCACATAAGCCCAACTAGTAAAGGACTTGAGGCTTTGGTATGCCATTTACAACCTACTTTGATTGGGTCAAGAGCAATGTTCCATCGAGTATTGGCATTTTATAACTCCACAACTACATGCCTAATGGGTAAAGCCATGGTTGCCTTTTTGTCCCACCAATTGGTCAATAAAGCACAAGATATTGCATAACATCAGCAGTATGTCCAGTATGATCAACTGCAAAAGGGTAGAGCAATTTCCTTGTGAACTTGACAAGTTAGAAGAGCTTAAGATTTAACTGATCACCCCGCAGTTGGAAGTTAAAACCATGAGTTGATTTATCCTGAAATTGTTAAATAACCAAGCAGTCAGCTTGACCAACCATCAGCAGAAATACCATTTTTTTTAAAATGAAAATGCAGTAAAAGATGCTCCAAATCTTTAAAATTGTCCCCACAGAGAGTTCACCATCAATCAAGAAAATTGGAACAAGGTGCTACACTGCTACTACTCATACATGAAAAACCTTTTACATATATTCTTTCTGAAGCATAAGATTCAACTGATCATAATTTTCAAGCTAAACAAGTTATAGTTTTTTTTTTTTTTTTTTTTGGGGGGGGCTAAGTTTCTGCTGGAAAAACTAGGAGGTTTCTGGACGCTCTTTTGAGGGATAAGCCCAGTTGTATTATTGTTTAGTGTTTTCTTTCATTCTTTCTTTTTATTCACCTTTTGCAGGGGGAGAGAGAGAGAGAGATTGTACCATGTAATAGGAGAAAAACTATCCTGAGTAGTATGGAATGTCAAATGTGTTGGAATCTTCCAACCCCATTCTCAATATGCCCAACTCAGCTGATCACTGCATGGCATTAACAGAAGTTTACTCTCTGCCTCTTCCTTAAGAAATGAGTTCAAGATCAGCTGCCCAGTGACACCGAGGGAGGATCAAATAGTCCTTTTCTGTCACACTATAGAATCCATTTCCAATTCGTTCACTCAAATCCAACTATAACCAGGAGTTTTCCTCACTCCTGTATCACACATGAGCTTCCGTATTTTGGATGCATCATCCCAGTAACCCCGTCTCCAACACATTTGATAGCCCCTGTCTCCAACACATTTGATAGCAACACATAAGTTCCAGGGTCATTCAGGCACAGCTCCAGGATCCTTTTTACAGAACGTAGAGCAATTTCCTTATTTCCATGAATTTGACAAGCGCTTAGAATAGCTTTGTAGACCGACAGTCCTGGCTCTATTGGCATGCTATTGATAAAGGCTTCTGCCTCATGGAGATTCCCAGCTCGACCAAAAAGATCAACAATTGTTGCATAATGCTCCATTTGGGGAGGTTCAAGAAAATCATCATTTCTCATCAAATTAAAGTATTCAAGCCCTTTGTCCTGCAAACCTGCATGACTACAAGCAGTGAGCACAGCCAGGAAGGTGGTATTATCTGGCTTGATGTGAGTTCTTCTCATCTGTTCAAACAATTGAACAGTCTCTCTACCATACCCATGATGAGCACAACCAGAAAGAAGAGTGTTCCAGGAAATCACGTCATGTCTGTCCATTGATATAAATACTCTCTTAGAATCATCAATAGCACCACATCTTGCATACATGGAAACAAGCCCGTTTTGGACATATAAATTTGCAGCATGTCCACTTTTGAAAACCAAAGCATGGACCTGCTTCCCCTCTTCAAGAGCTGAAATAATTCCAACAGCTTTTAGAATGCTTGTAAATGTGAAGAAGTCTACATCAACACCAGCCAACCTCATTTCAAAGAAGCATTTCAAGGACTCCTCACCATACCCTAAATTAGAAAACCCAGCAATGACTGCGTTCTATGAGATTTGATCCCATTTTGTGACACTCAAACAAATCTTCTGAAATTCCTCCAAGCTACCACCACATTCCGAATATGCAATTGCAAGGGTAACCACTATATATGCATTAGACTCTAAACCATCCTGAATTACACGACAGTGAATCTGCTTGCAATGATCCAAATAATTAGGACTATAAAATAAACTCAGCAAACTATTATAAGTTACATAATTCGGCTTAAGATCCCAATGCAGCATATCTTTTACTAACACCATCGCCTCATCTGGTTGCTGATTTTGCGCATAGCCAGTAACCATGGAACTCCAACTTAAGATATTTTTATCCAACATTTGATCAAATACCAGCCTTGAATCATCCACACTGCAGCACTTTGAATACATATCAACTAAACCTGTTCCCACAACAACATTATAGCAAAATCCTGCTTTTAAACTTAGACCGTGCACCTGAGTTCCAAGCCTTTTAGCTCCCAATTGGGAACAACCCACCAAAACAGCCGAAACACTGAATGGAGCTGGAGCTATCCCCACTCGCAACATCTCCAAAAATAAAGCAACAGCAATTCCCGGGCACCTAACATGCAAATACCCAGAAACCAAAGAATTCCAAGTGACTACATTTCTCTGAGGCATTTCATCAAACATTTTCTGAGCGCTTGAAATTTCACCACATTGACCATACATATCCACAAGAGCACTGCATATATACACATTTGAACCGAAACCCATTTTGATAATAATTGAATGGCCTTGAATTCCAATATGAAGAAGTCCCAATTTGGCGCAAAAGGACATGAATTTGTTGAGAACGTGAGGGTTGAGTAGAGTCCCATACCCATGTACTTGAAACTGAGCCAAAAGGTCCAAATCAACTGGCCTCGATAGCTTCTCGACAGAGCATACAAAATCGTGTTCTGGGTCAGTGTCACTGTGGAAAGTGTGGGTCATGGGAGCGCGGGAAACCACCCGATTGGCTGCTTTTGCTGCTTTCCACAAGGTGCACCGTATTTGAGAAGCGGACGATCGCAAGCTCATTTCCTAACACAAAACTAGGTGAAAATGTTTGAAATGTGGAATCTGTGGATGCCATCACCATGGTCCTCTCAAAAATTTTGAAAATTGTATTAATGTTTTATATAAATATAATTATTATTTTTTAAATTTTTTGATACCCGAAAAATATGAGCTCCCCTGAAAATTAAAAGGGATTTTAAAAAAAATATATTATATAATTTATATTCAAGAGGTTGAAATTTTCAAAGAGTAAAATCTTACCATTTCATAAAAGAATATAAAGGTATACAACTATATTATTATAGAAATAATAAAAATGGTCAAGTCACATTTACTTTTATAAAATTGAAAAATACATTTAGGATGTGTTTTGTAAGCAGGAATAACTCTTGTAATAGAATAGTTATTTCTATTTTTGTGTAATTCGATTATTTAGTTGCATCTTTATTAATTTTTCTTTAAATTGTGATATACAAGTTATTCATCTTTAAAATTGTTGTAATATTGGGTGGCTCTAGGTGTATGTCAGGTGGTTCACTTGCACACCTTGATCACAAATCAGCCTAACCCAAAATCAAATAACAACTTAGATTAGTCCATACCAAAACCAAACAACAACACAAATCACTGATCACTCTCCCTCTCTCTCATATATCTTATCATATTTATCTTCTCTATTTGACAATCTATATATTTATAGCTTTCAAAGTAAAGAGCGAGTGTTTGTAAGTTGTGAATATCTCTCTTTATTATAGATTTAGATTATATATGTGTGAGTGTGTGTCTAATACTAATTGTGTGTGTTATTATTATTATTAAGAGGATTTAGAAAGTTAGTTATGATTTCAGAAAATGTCAAAAATACCCCTAATTTAATTAGATAATCTTTAAAATTGTAATTCAACAAAATTCAAAATTCAAAAAAAAAAAAAAAAACTACTTGAGAAACTTTTTTTCCTAATTAAAACACTCTCTATTTAAATATATCTCATGCACGTTTAATACTTTTTTTCCTAAAAACTAGCACACACTAAATCCAATAGTTTAGTCAATTTCAAATTCTAAATTTTAGTTTCTTAAAAATTCATTCTTGTGTAACCTCACTAAAAATTGAAAATTGAAAAATTATATTAAACTCAAAATTAAAAAAAAAAAAAAAGTATCATCGTACGTGCGAAGCGCGTGTGGTAAGGCTAGTTATTATTATTGTAAGGACTCAAAAAGAAAAGTCCAAACCCAAGCCCACCTAGAATAGTGACCCCTAGTCCTTCAAGTCAAGCCCAACACAATGAATTTTTTTTTTTAAGAAAGTGGGCTTCTGAATCAAGTGCAATGCTAGAATTTACAAACTTAGAACCAACAAAACCAAAGCGATTAGTATGATTGAAAAGAATGACAATTCAATATAAGTTCCTCATCAGGCAAGTCTGAGGATGGTTTCTCATTAAAAAAGAAAAACGAA
Source organism: Quercus suber (assembly GCF_002906115.3). Taxonomy (NCBI): domain Eukaryota; kingdom Viridiplantae; phylum Streptophyta; class Magnoliopsida; order Fagales; family Fagaceae; genus Quercus; species Quercus suber. The sequence continues at coordinate 827,739 of NW_027069512.1, read as the reverse complement.
AAAAGAGTGATATGTTTACAAAATGATGTTGTGCTCTCTCTCTTTATGTCTTTTTTCTTGTAAGGTGTTCATCCCTTATTTCTGTGGGGGTCATTTCTTTATATAGTCCATTTCATTACATCTCAGCCCACCATTCGTACGTTTTAGGGGAACCATTTTGACGCTTGTCCTATCAGGACCCTTCTGCAAGTGATAGAGAGGGTTATGAGCTGTGAAATCACTATTCAGGTATCTTTTCCTCATAAATGCGGCCAGTTCAGTTGGTGTAGTGCATTAAATATGGAGGTGGCAGTCATTTTCCTAGATATTTGCCCTTTCCGTTGCTTGCATGACTATGTTGTCTTCCCTGAAACTTTACTTTCCAGTGTAAGGAGCTACTTAAAGTATTCCCAAGGTGTCTTTACTCCTCAAGATCCTTGGTTGGTGAACCAATTTGCATTTTCTCCTCAGACCTCTCATTCACAACTTTCGTCTGTTTTGGAATGATCTTGACGTCTTCCCTCCTCAGACTTGGTCCACGTGTCAAATTTTAGTTAACATATATGTGTATCTTTAATCATCCTCATACAGGGCCCATAGCCTAAAAATGTGCTTGGATCATTTACTCCCACAATTATTATTGTTGTTGTTGTTGTTGTTGTTATTTGTTATGTGTGTAAATGTGTGCACACATATATAAATTTAAATAACTTAATCATTAGGAAATACAAAGGTTTGTCACATGTTTGTGTATTGTTATCATGTTAGAATAACTTTTGTTATAAAGTTAGTGAGTTAAGAAAAAAATAGTATAAGTTAGTGATTGTTCAAGCATTTAATTAGTTTTTATTTATTTATTTTATAAGAAGCATTTGATTAGTTAAGTAAACACTTAGTATATTATTTATGTATAGATGAGTGTGGGTCAATAATGAATACAATACAAGTGGATTGAATTTTTTCATTTTATATAAACTTAACTGTAGGGACATAGGGTTGGTGACCAATATTGGCCCACTCCAATAGGGATAGGCCCAACCTAGTATCCATAATATATAGACATAGGATCAGTACATGGGGATAGCTTGTCGTTATTGGACTAGGCTCGGCCCATTGTCAACAAATGGGCTGGGGACGACCGAAGACTCAATAGTCAAATATGAGGTCGGTAACCAAACGCTGTTAGTGCCTTGGGGGAATCTGCTACTGAGCGTTGTTTGGCGTCTATTGCAAGTTTCAAGAAAATCTTCAGAGTAGACCAATTTACGAGGGATTCTAAGCAGAAGTGGGGGCCGCATGTGAAAAGATGAAGAAGTAATCATATGGGTCCCCACTAAGGAGAGACTATAAAAAGAAAGGGAGGAAGAATGTAAGGAGTTTGGCAAACACAGAGGGGTGTGAGATAACAAGGGAGAAAGAGGGAAGGGTAAGGTTAAGGCTTGTGAGGAAAAAGGTTAGATGGTTGGGCTATCAAGTAGTGTTTGAAGCAATACCTAGTAGGAGTGTAAGGAAACCCATCAACAAATAAATTGGGAGCCCAAATTTTCCAACCCTAGAGGAAGTACTATTGGGTTTGGGAACCACAATAACAAAATAAAATGGTTAAACCTACATTGACAATAGATAATGAATTATCATATAACGATTTCAAAACATGAACTTATTGAAAGAAATTGCAAAACTTCATGTATTTGCACGTGTGTGTGTGTGTGTGTGTGTGTGTTTTTTTTTCTCTGATGATAACTCAATATGTTCAAGTTCTCTTTTTCTTAATTTTTCTTTTAATTTCACTTTCTTAATGACCCTCTTAAAAAAATTCCATGGAGTCTGATAACCCTAGACTGAAGATGCATGAGTACGAGTACATGGATACAATATTTCTTGAAAAACTTAGGGTATGATATGTCAGGGATACGTTTATTAATTACTTATTAAATATTATATATATATATATATATTGTTAAGCATTTATTTTTCATACATTATTAAACATATATCAATTTAAGAGCAATAATGGATAATAAAGCGAATCTATAGGCATTAACTAATGTTTAAAATACAAACCAATCCAAATAAGTAAATAAAGGATAGCTAGATAAATGTTCAATATTGAAACTAATATATATATATATATATAATATAAATTAAAATTCATACAAGTTTGAGATATCTCTCTTCAAGTTGTATCACAAGTGTATCCTAGATGTATTGACACATTTCTTTTCAAAAAAAAAAAAAGACTTGGATATGTATCTTAGAGGTATCCAATATGATACCGGTACGTTATGTATTGGATATGGGTACGCAAGGAAAAATTGAGTACCTATACATCCATCCTAGCCTAAAGCTCTTTTGAATTGGTAATTAAGAACTTAATTTATAATTATCTATGCAATAATATTATGAGCACAATCATTTCAATACCAAATTTTACAATTTTTTGACTTATATAATTGTGAATGGTCTATGAAAAGAGTTAGATCACGTTCGAACAAGTTAATAAGTTGTGAAATTGTGTGAGATATTAAGTGTGTTGATAGATTGAAAGAATTATTTATTCTAAAAGAAAATAAAATGTCCTGACAAACATTGTAGATCTCGCCCCAAAGCCAAAGAACTCTCATCCACCTTTTGAAACACGATTCAGACCCACAGGAAGTTGACTCAAGTCATCAAAGGGTGCAAAAAAAAAAAAAATATGATAGAAGAGATTACTGCTCTCCTCTCTCAAGTTTTTTTTTTGAGTTTCAATCTATAGCGTCTGCTCTTGATGATAGCTCTTTATCATTAAACCAATATACCAATCAGTTTTTGATATAAGCAAGAATTAAACCACAAATCTCTTATTCAACCATCAAAAACTTTATCAATCAAGCTAAGTGAAACTCACCTCTCTTCTCTCAAGTTTAGGGGTGTGCATGGGTCGCGTTGGGTCGGGTTGAGGGGATTTTTTGACCCAACCCACCATGGTGGGTCAAAAAAAAAATTCAACCCAACCCAATCCATCACATAAGTCCAACCCAACCCACATGAGTCGGGTTGGGTCGAGTTGAACCCATGGGTTTAACAAATTTTTATTATTATTGTGGGGCCCGTGGGCCTAACAGCCACAACCCATCGCATAGTAGGCCCAAGGCCAGCGCCGAGGAGGACTGACCAGCCAAGGCTAAGTCAGACAAAGCCCCTTTTTGACCCACGCCGAGGACCTCTCCGTCCTCGGCATGCTAGGGATAATTTTTGGGAGGAAACAAGCCCAGAGCAAACTGTCACATTCGCACTTAATGCATTCACCTAACCCCTCTGGCCGCATTAATGGGGATATAACCCCTTAGCAGGACAACGTTGATAAGAGTGAACCACTTGAGTACTGATAAGGCCTCTGATGGGACGGATGGCCAGAAGGAAGGCGAATGGATGATCAACAGATGGAAGAAGGGGATAGGAAGATGAAGACTATATAAGAAAAGCAAGTAAAGTAAAGAAGGGAGGGAGAAAAAAGAGAAGAAAAGGGGCTCCTCGGCCACGGGCCGAGGAGCATTCTCCCCGTTGCAAATCAATTCTAAGTCTTTCTTAATAAAAGAGAGTTCATGCTTGGTGGACGACGGCCAGCGTCTAAACCTTTAACCCACTCTCTACAAATTTATTGTTTGGGCTTGTTGGGCTGAAAACCCATTCATACTCAAGGTCAGATTCAAATTGAGTCCCTACAATTATCATTATTAAATATATTATTATTAGTATATATTATATATTTTTTAAAATATATAATATTATTATTTTTTTTTTCAATTAAACAAACAAACAAAAAACCCAAAACCCAAACCCCAAACCCTGTCGTCCTTTCTCTTTTTTCACTTCACAGTCCCACTCCTTATCTCTTCTACTTTCTTTGTTTCTTCTCCTCTCTGAGAAAACAAAGAAAGAAAGAAAGAATGCATTCCTTCGCCGCTCCGACAACCCACCTCCATTCCACAACCCCATCTCTTTCCTCCCGACGGCGTAAATTGCCTTCTCCTTCTCCCTCCTCCTCAAAACGCACCGTTCAATGTCACATTTCCCCTCCCTCTTCTCAAAACCCTAATAATACTAAACCCCTCAAATCCTCTTCTCCCTTCAAACCCCTCTTTAAAACCCTCGCCGCCTCCTCCACCGCCGCTCTCCTCTTCCACCTCCGCTCCCTCCCCTCCCCCTTCTCCTCCGGAGGAGGTGGTGGCTCTAACGGTGGTGGCGGTGGTGGATTTGGAGGCAACGGCGGCGACGGGAGCGGAAGCGATGGTTTCAACGATTTCTGGAACAAACTCTTGTCTCCGGCGACAGCCAACGCCGACGAGCCCCAAAACCAGGACTGGGACGCCCATGGCCTTCCCGCCAACATCGTCGTCCAGCTCAACAAGCTCAGCGGCTTCAAGAAGTACAAAGTCTCCGAGATCCTCTTCTTCGATCGCCGCCGCTACACCACCGTGGGAACCGACGACTCTTTCTTCGAAATGGTCTCTCTCCGGCCAGGCGGAACCTATACGAAATCGCAGCTCCAGAAAGAGCTCGAAACCCTAGCCACTTGCGGCATGTTCGAGAAAGTCGACATGGAAGGGAAAACCAATCCGGACGGCACGATTGCCGTCACCATATCCTTCGCCGAGAGCACTTGGCAATCGGCCGATAGGTTCCGGTGCATCAATGTGGGTCTAATGCCGCAATCGAAGCCGATAGAGATGGACGCCGATATGACCGATAAGGAGAAGCTAGAGTACTATAGGAGTTTGGAGAAGGATTACAAGAGGAGGATCGAGAGGGCGAGGCCGTGTTTGTTGTCGCCGCCGGTGCATAGAGAGATAATGCAGATGTTGAGGGATCAAGGGAAAGTGAGTGCAAGGCTTTTGCAGAGGATAAGGGACCGGGTTCAGAAGTGGTACTACGACGAAGGGTATGCGTGTGCTCAGGTTGTGAATTTTGGGAATTTGAATACCAAGGAGGTGGTTTGTGAGGTGGTGGAAGGTGACATTACTCAGAGTAATATTCAGTTCTTGGATAAGCTTGGAAATGTTGTTGAAGGGAACACCCAGGTTGCTGTGGTGAAAAGAGAAATGCCCAGACAGGTATTTGCATTTTTATGTTCTCTACTTCTGATGTAATGGGTATTTGCCTAATTGGTTGTTTTCTTGGATTTTAGTATGAAAACTTCGCATTTAAAGTTGGTGACTTTTTATTTGTTTGAATGTTTCTGTGTAATGGGTAATTACCTAATTGTTGGTGTTTGGATTAGCTTTTTGTTGAAAGTTGGCAAAATTATACAGTTGTAACTAGAGTGAGGCTTTAGAAAGCTGTACATAAGCAAATAAACCAAAAAGCTAACCCAAATTCACACCTTGATTTCAAGTCACGACCTTTTTCTATTTGGAAAATGATTTTAGAGTGACTGATTTCAAACTTTAGGAGGGTGATTGGCTTTAAAATTGTGTGCTTTTGTTTTGAACGTTAAATGGGCGATTCATAGGTAAAAGAGATTGGATGGATGATTGATTGGTTGTTTATTTCTGTTGGTGAATGTTTGTATCGGGATGACAGCTTCGACCGGGCCAAGTTTTTAACATTGAGGCAGGGAAGCAAGCTCTAAGGAACATAAATTCTCTAGGTCTGTTTTCAAACATTGAGGTGAACCCACGGCCTGATGAGAAGAATGAGGGAGGCATAATTGTTGAGATAAAGCTTAAAGAACTAGAACAGAAGAGTGCCGAAGTTGCTACAGAATGGAGTATTGTTCCTGGACGTGGAGGGCGTCCCACTCTGGTATACTTGTCTGTCTGATTATATCTCTGCTCTCTGCAGTCTGCCCCCCACAAATCATCAAATTTTTGGGGTTACAGTTTTGAAGGTCTCATTGTATTTTCTTCTTTCTTGTGTATGTCGCATGTTTAGGCTTCGTTACAGCCTGGTGGAACTATTACTTTTGAACACCGGAATCTCAGTGGGCTAAACAGATCCATTATGGGTTCGGTGACTACCAGCAACTTCTTGAATCCTCAGGTAAGCTTACTTTAATGTAAACTATCCTTCTCTATTTTGTTCTATGATTGATTTAGTTTCATCTGTGGAAGATCCTGTACTGTGCAATGTTCTGATATCTTCTCTCCTTAGGATGATCTTGCTTTCAAACTTGAGTATGCACATCCTTATTTGGATGGTGTGTATAATCCACGCAACCGAACTCTGCGAGTGAGCTGCTTCAACAGCCGGAAACTGAGTCCGGTCTTCACTGGTGGGCCAGGGGTGGATGAAGTCCCCCCTATATGGGTTGATCGAGCTGGAGTTAAGACTAATATTACAGAGGTATTGTTTTGTGGTTTTATGTTTATTGGTTTGTTATGTGAGCAATTTTCAGTAAATTTTATGGTGATGACTCAATGTATATTATCATTATATGCCTAGCAGAATTTCACCCGGCAGAGCAAATTCACTTATGGACTTGTAATGGAAGAGATAACAACACGTGATGAAAGCAGTCATATCTGTCCAAATGGCCAAAGAGTGTTGCCCAGTGGAGGAATTAGTGCAGACGGACCTCCTACAACCCTCAGTGGTACTGGCATTGACCGAATGGCTTTTTTACAGGCAAACATTACACGTGATAACACCAAGTTCTTAAATGGAGCTATAGTTGGGTCAAGGAACGTATTTCAGGTGAGTTTAGCGTCTAGTAACATGTAGCTTGATTTTTATTTGTGAATGCCTTCTTCTTCTATTTTGGTTTGAAAAGACCTTGGAAGGAAGAAAAATGCATAAAAGATCTTTAGGAAGGAAGCCATATTAGCAGGATCATCTTATTTCCAATCAATTTTTGTCAGGAGCCTTCTTTTTCTGTTTGGTATTTTGATAGTTTCTGATGAGTCAAAAGGACTTCTGTCCTTGTTTCCAGCTATTTCACAAGTGTTCAATGGATATCATAGTTATTATGATGGTTGGAGTTGTGAACAATTTGAATTAGAAGTTTTTGCTCTATACATGAACATTGCTGTCCGCCAGTTTGCCAAATTTTCTGTACTACACATCTTGGTTTGTCAATTTTTCTACACTTCATCTTATTTCCTATCTATTGAGTATATTTCATGTATAAACTGCAGGTAGACCAAGGCCTTGGCATTGGCAGCAAGTTTCCATTCTTCAACCGCCACCAGCTAACATTGACACAATTTTTCCAGTTGAAGGATGTGGAAGAAGGTGCTGGTAATCCTCCACCACCTGTCCTTGTCCTTCATGGTCATTATGGTGGCTGTGTTGGAGATCTTCCAAGTTATGATGCTTTTACCCTTGGAGGTCCCTATTCTGTGAGGGGTTACAACATGGGTGAGATAGGCGCCGCCAGAAACATCCTTGAGGTAGGAATTATGGGAGAGATATTTGATTAAGCAGTCCTTTAGATTTAGTCATCCTAAAATGCTCAAATGTTTCAAAGAGATAGATTATAAGCAATTAAAAGAGCTTACTATCTATATCCTATGGATGCAAAATATGATTATGGTTATGATATTTGTACTGCTACATGGGTAAAAAAATACTGATTCCGTGTCCTGACATTTCCTACAGCTTGCAGCGGAGCTACGGATACCCATAAAAGGTACACATGTGTATGCATTTGCAGAACATGGCAATGATCTGGGAAGTTCAAAGGATGTCAAGGGAAACCCAACAGAAGTCTACAGACGGCTGGGTCATGGGTCTTCATATGGTGCTGGTATAAAGCTAGGTCTAGTCCGAGCTGAGTATGCTGTTGATCATAACTCTGGCACTGGTGCATTGTTCTTCCGATTTGGGGAGAGGTTCTGAGATGCGATTGGTTTCAATTTTTTCCCCTGATTACATTTTGGTCGTTAGGTTTTGGTATAATTTGGAGTTGTACGTTAGCAGAGGCTTTTTAAGATGCTTGAAACTAATATATATGATTCAATTAGAGTGGAAGTATGTATTTTTGTTTTTGTCTTTGTTTTGATTTTTATTATGTTTGGTGACTGATTTTGATGAACTATATCTGGTTCTCAAAGAACTAAGTGTTGTGAGAAGATCAACATGCTGGATAGTATAGATGAGTACTTAATAAATATTGTTATTTTACTGCGGTGCTCTGTATGATAGAAGCCTAAACCATGTGAATAAGTTAAAGAAGTATATCACTGATGCATGGTCGTTCTCATTATTGAATGCTTGGGTTGAATCCACTGGTACAATGTTAGCAGCATGTCATAAATATCCTTTCTCAGGGTTACCTTCCTAGAACTAGAATATGGATTGGGGTGCTGTCACTTCCTTACTACCCTTTTTGTTTACCAGCAAAAAGAAAAATAGGGTTTGGGATTTGGGAGGGTTAACCGTCTGGCTGGAGTGAAATCAACCTTCATTTTTTTGGTAAACAGCTTCTAGAAGCCTGTTTCGGTTAGATGCTGTTTTATTGGATTCAAAGTCTCAATGCAGCCCTTTGTTATAATTGAAAGTTGAAACGATAGCAACACGTTAATAGCCTTAGAAAACAACCTTGCCCTTAACACAAAAGGGAAGAGTCTGAAAGAGAGAGGAATGTGGGGAATACCATTTGTGAAACAATTTTCATTGATATCCTCACTTGCTATCTCTTAAGAGTCAAAAGCGGAATTTTATTTTCAAATTGTTCGACTAGGGTCTGAACATAACATTGTAGTAGCTTTTGCAAGCGAAAAAAAAGAAAAAGAAAACAGCAGATGTACAATTAAGTACAATTAATGCTTAAAGAGAACAGCAGATGTACAAGCTTATTTCTCGCTAGTCCAATATCTCAAGTCTATGCAGTCCTTGCATATATTACCTCCAAAACTCTTTTATAAAAAAATTATAGCTGTAATATTCGTTACTTCAAAAAAAAATTATATCTCAAGTCTATGCAGTCCTTGCATATATTCCCTCCAAAACTCTTTTATAAAAAAATTATAGCTGTAATTTTCGTTACTTCAAAAAAAAATTATAAATAAAAAAGAAGAGAAATTAAAGCTATAAATGAGTCAAGTCAAATTGAGTATTAAAGTTAAATTAGTTCTTTTTTTTTTTTTTTTTTTTTTACGAACACAAACCAAATTTAAGTTCATCACCATCATCTTTTTTTTTCCAAACACAAACCAATTCAAGTTCATCACCAAGTTAGCTTGCATGTTCAAGTTTAATCCATTTTCTTGTTGAACTAACTTGAGCTTATTTATTTGATTAAATTGTTCTTTCTCCATATATAGTGTGCGTTTGGATACCGCTAATTTTGCTGAAAATTGAGAACAATAAAAAATCATTTTTCGGTTACTGTTCACATGCCTATTTATACTCTTTATGTCCCATGAATAGTGCAAGAGGCACTGAGCTAAAAAAAAAAAGAAAAAAAAAGGCAAAAGCAGGAGAAAAAACGCAAACGCAAGAGAATCCAAATGAAGCCATAGCAGACACCATGACTCAAATATCCCCTTCACAAATCTATATTAATAACTAAAATTTAATTGAAATTATATTATTTGAGTTAAATAGATAGACTAATTTTCGTCTATACTTATTGTGGGAAGTAAAAGAATCCCCGTCCAAGCCTTAGGCCCAATAATTGATTGGGCCACGGGAACGAATTGGCCCAAGCCTATATGCTTGAAGGAGTCCCAGAGGGCAACCAGTTGCGAGAAAGAGGAAGCTAAATCATTCCCCATATCCAAGAAAGGAAAACATCACGGGAAAAAGGCTCCCATGGTGAAGGTGAGGGACAAACCTTACTAGAAGCAAGGCACACAAATGATCCACATGTAGCTCCTAGATGGTGCCTATTTCCGCGAGAAACTTCCAGAACACGCAAGAAGGTTGAAGATTTTTACCTCTGCATCAATTTGGGAGCCCTCACCTAACCTCTGCCGCATTAATTACATCTGAGACAGCCTAAACAGAGAAAATATCCCCCAAAAGATAGAGCTCAAGAATAAGGGAGTGGAGGAAATCGATCAAGTAAGGAAAAATATCCCTGAGTGTTTAGCTGGCAACAGGACAGCTATAGGGATAAAAATAAGGAGGAAGAAGCAGAATAGAGGAGGTTCTTTTTTGGTCTGGAGAAAAAAAGAAGAAGTTAGACAACCTAAGAAAAAGAGAGAGAATGTATAACACCGCGGGGATATGTGAGGAACCAAAATGTAATACTAGTAATACCATGGAAACATGTAATTTGTCAATGAAATCAACTGTTTGAGCTTCCCATTATAGAGTGTTTATTCCCAGTCGTTCTATTATAAATAGATTGTGTGAGACTTGTTAGCTGTAATACGTGTAGGTCCACAAGGCCCAGTTTTTGTCTGCCCACACTTATAAATTAGATTTATCAACCTTGTATTATTAAAAATTATATGTGCACTATTTATATTATTAAATTATTACAAATAATAATCCGATATGTTACATGCTTATTTACAAAATTGAAAATTACACAATTCAATCTCAAATCTATGTATATGAGATTTCTCAACCAAAAAAAATAAAAAATCTATGTATAATACATATTATTATACTTAAAATCAAGCTCATACTCACAAGCTTGTACAAGAACATATTTTTATATATTTTTATATTTAAATTGAAATCGTTTCAAAATTGAGCTTAAACCTAAGCTTGAGCATGGATTATTTGCTTAATAAATGAATATAAAAATGCTTATGAGTTGGGCCTAAATTGTTTATAAACAGTGTGATTCATTTACAACAATATTTGAGAGGAATATGATTTAGGCCTTAAAAGCCATTTTAAGATATTTAAAAATGACACTGCACAACATTTCCTCTACATGTTTAAGGTGGCAAACAAACTTGGTCTTCACCTTTAACATCTGCTGACCATGGTTCAATGTAAAGCTGCACTTCCTGCTATAAACCCAATTCCTTCTTCAACTGAGCAAGACTAGCTTCTATATCGTTAATATTGTCCTCAATGCTGCTCTCCTCTCCTGCTTTCTCTTTACTAACATTTCCACTTCTCTCTGTCCCAGATGTTCTAAAAGAACTGTCTTTCTTAGGTCCTTCACTTTTATTATATGCTTCTTCATCAGTTATGTTGAGTTCCTTCTCAAGAAATTCCACAAATTCTTCTCCAATTTCCTATCAAGTGCAAATTTACAGAACATAAGATAGTTTTCCTCCACTGGGACTCTTCCTTATAGATTACACAAGTTTTCATGAATACATCATATTTTAAATATATATATTGTGCGTGTGTGTTTTATAAATTAAATCTGTGAAGAAAGTTTTGAGATAATTATGTTCATGTATACATTGTAACTGATAAAGACAATAATGTCTCACCGCCAATTCTTCCCATAGGCTTTTTGGCTTTCCTTGTGAAGCAGCATTCACTTCCCAATTCCGGAATTCTTCTTGAAGATCTTTAAAGAAGTCCTCTGTAACATCAAATCCAGAATTAGAGCACCTTGATGAAGTAAAATTGCAGCATCAAGGGGAAAAGTAAACACATGCCAAACAAGATTTATGGATAATGAAAGTTGGCTTTATGGCCTATATGATGTCTAACAGAGAGGACAAATCTACCTATTGTTATTTGAACATCCCTCAAAAAATTACCTGCAGCATAAAGGGCTTAATTATAAGAACATAGAGAACAGAGAATAAATCTAACTCTGAAAAAGGATTAGATAGACAACAAGGAGAAGGGCAGAAAATCTTTTCTTTGACCATTTGGAGGACTAACAAAGAGGAATTTTTTTTTTTTTTTTTAAATGGGTTTTGCAGAAGACATAAAAAGGATGGATGACATGCAGGGAAGCCAGGTGTAATGGCTATGCAGAAATCAAAGGTAACGCGGACATGGACCACTAGAGTCCACCAAACAAGAAGAATAATATGCAGATGACATAAAAAGGCAGCGAGTCTATTGATCTAAAGTTTCATTAGGAAATTCCTTTCATTATAAATTTGTTCAAGTTGTTGATCCAAATATAAGTCAATCTCAACACTCTTTTAAAGCCTTCTTGTTGAAGAATGCAGTTACTTGGATGGTTAGGATAAATTTTACAGGTCCATTGCAAGTTATCTCCTTTGGTTAAGGTTCCACTTAACCCGCATGTCACTCTGCCAGCCACATAGTGACATGTCAGTGGCAGAAAGGCCAATGACATCTAGGTCAATTGGTAATTCTTGGTATTTCCAACAGAGATTTCCAAGGTTTAAATCCCCCTTCTCTGCAGAAAATGTACAAAAAAAATTTTAAAAATGAAATGGTGAATTTCATTTTAAAAAAAGGGCAGTCTTGCAACCATTGAAAGGGAATGCATCGAAGTAGACACCCTTCATCATGTAAATACTAAGTATAGAAAATAGGCTTCCATGTTCATACAAACTTTTTAAATCCTGCCAAATCAGTTAGATTTTAATAGGATTATAAGTTTTTACCAAAACCATAAAATTCTTCATCTTGTGTTTTTGTAGTTTCGCTTCTTTGAGCATCTGAGTAGGAATAATCAGATCTGCGATTTCCAGTGTTATATTTCCTCCTAGATTCAGAACTCATCAACATATTGTATGCATGTTTAATCCTCATAAATTTCTCCTTTGCATTCACCTGTGCATCAAAATTTTTATTAGCACCATCTATCAACATACACGTTAAAGAAGCAGATTTAGGTTAGAAATTTAAACACGCTTTACCAACTGCATGCAAACTATGAACTGGTGTAGTGTACTCTTAATTATTTGTGTCAAGAAATAATAAACTAGAAAAGGTAGCAGCACAGTAAAACTCAAGAATGAAAAGTATTGTGGTACAAGATAAACTGCCAAAAAAAAAAAAAAAACACAATATGCTATGAAGAGGTAAGGACTTTTTCCTTCATCTTTTAAAGCATCCAAAATATACAGTAATAAGAAACACAAAAAGGTATGCTGGTAGAATGTAAGTCCAGTTGAAATCATCAAAGAACGGTCAGTTAGTTTCTCATGCTAGACCTCCAAAGCTAACATCATTTGTGGTCAGGAGCAGCGCCTGCTTAAAGTCTAGAAGCATAAAAATGGTTAATGATATTTAGATAGGTGCTCATCCAACTTCTTAACTACAAACTGAGGTAGGTTAAAGCAATAATAACACGAGGTTAGGTGGAGATTATTGAGCACTCCACAAAGGAACATGGAAACTTAAAATGAACTCCTTATTAACATAATATCCTGGCCGGTTTCTACATAAAAGGAGATTCTGTATAAGCTTGTCTCTACCTGTAGGGCTCCTAGAGACAGTTAATAAATCATTTCAAAAATTATATTTTAAAAATAAGACATATGTATGCACACTAATTTTTGTAAGTCTTTAGTTTGCCTTTGCATGAATAAACCCAGTGAATAAACCCACATTTCTTACTCATTTCAAACTCCACATTACAAAAAGAAAAAAAGGTCCATGGTGCAGATAAACTAGAATGCAAAACACAGCCAAGGTTATGTAAAAATATTCTTCTTCCTAGTGAAACACGCATCAATCTTAACTATATAAAGAATTTACAAAACTCTTCTCTAAAATTTGGAACTGGATTTACTAATGACTTTTGTTAGGCTTGGAGTATAAAATTGACTGTTCATTCTATCTTCCTAACGGATGGCATATTGGGGAAACAGGTGGTTGAAATTACCCTTCAAAGAAAGTTTAGTGTTTGAAGTAGAAGTGATCATCTAAATTACATATCTACTCCCTTGGATTAGCAATTCACAATGAGGTTTTGAGTCTCAAGTACTTCTATGAATTGCTCTCACAGAGTTCTAGGTGTGATCATAGTTGTTAAGGCATAATTATCACAAAGCAAGACGTTCGGCCATTCCAATTTTCTTAAATCGTTCAAGAGAGAAGTCTGGATGGTTTTACTAAGTTCAGATATATATTTTCATGATTTATGCAGTCACCAATTAAAAAGGATTTATTTATTTAACAAATTGCCTTTAGTCGTATCCCCAACATGTGATATACATATATAATGTGTCATAATTGTGTGGTTAGTTATCTCGTGTTTCCAAAATTTTCATTGCCATTCTTCTCCATAATATTTCTCAGGCCAAAACCACAAATTTTTTTCACCTAATTATTTCTAACCAAACTCCTATAGAATACTAATCAAACTCCTTAGAATAGAACTGCCGCCACCAACAATTTCACATTCACTTTTTCAAGCAAGTAAAGCAGAAATTGAATAAAAGAACATAATATGACACAATCAAAATAAAATTCTTACAAAATCAATTAACACAGGAAAAAAAAGTAAAGATAGAGTCTTACTTTTCATATATGTTGAACAAGAAAGGGGAAAAAATTGGATAGAGAGCTTAATTTAGTAATTTACCTCCTTATTGACATCAGGATGATACTTGAGAGCAAGTTTTCGATAAGCCCTTTTGATTTCATCCTGAGTTGCAGAGGGAGACACCCCCAAAACCTCATAAGGAGACTCTCTGAAACTCGCTCTCAAATAGGTAATACCACTTCTTCTTTTCTTCTTGTAATTCCAGAAACCTGGCGTGGAGGACTTCGGAGCTAGAAAACGAAGATTAGATTCACTCTTAGAACTGAATCTGCAAATGGGTATCGAAGATTTGGTTTGGTTTTGCAAAGAGAGAAACGAAAAGTGAGGAAGAGATCTGGAACAGAGGCCAGAGAAACAGGAGAGGGTGTTGTGTGGTGTGAGAGGCAGAACCAACCCACACATGTTCGTCAAGTAAACTAAATCTACTATAATCTATGACAATGATTCTCGTTGAGACATGTTGCTTTGGATTTGGTTCCTGCCTTGTTCTGTGACTAGGGGTCCGGTTTTCTTGATATACTCTGTTACAGATCAGGTAATTATTCACGGTCGGAAATAGTGTTGTTTAAGGTCACAAGATTAGGATCCTCAATACAGTTTAGGTAATTCTTTAAATGTTATCGTTCTATTCTTCAAACAAGTGAATTAAATTTTATAGATCAAATAATCCTAGGATCACACACATTTACCTGTCTTAGTCCAGGGAAATGGGAAAAGTTAACAAATGGTAAGAGAATTGGTTTTAGTTTAGAATATAATTTTAGAAATTTTTTATAAGAGAAAAAAAAAACTAATTTTTTAACAACTTTTTATATTTTTCATAAAAATATTATTAGAACTTTCATAAAAAGGACTTTCTTAAAATAGTTAATTAACAAATAAACTTAAGGGTATCCATTAATTGCACTCTACTATATACTAGTAGTCTAAGGGTTTTACTAACACATTTTCTTAGAGTATACATTAGTAAACTATTTTAAGAATTTTTATAGAAAAAAAAGAATGACTAACTTTTTTTATAGCTTTTTAAATTTTCCATAAAATATTTCCTAAAATTAATTGTTAATATATGTCTTAAACTCCAACCAAAACCATAGCCTAATATCAATTAGTGAACCCTATACTAATACCATTTGTGGTTCACTAATTGTAAATGTGTCTAGAATACAGTTCTCTATATCATTTATTTTAAATCAAAAAATATATAGAGCAATGGTGATGATGAAGTATATTTTATAATCTTTTCACAATTTATTATCTAACGAGTATTATTACATACACAATAATTTTTACAATAAATCTTACACTTGTTGAGTTGATAGATTAATATTGATTTTCATATGGGTCCACTATTAATATTACTTTATTATTCATCGTTAATAATTTGCCACCTTAGACGTGTGAAATTTGTTGTCAATTTTGGTATGCCTCTAAACTTATTGTTATCTCAATAATTTGAGATTGGTGGGGATATGTACCCACTACCAACCATTATTATTCCTTTTAGTAAAAGTTAACGAATACCCTGAAGTCAATTTAGAAAAAATATTTAGAAACTTTTTATAGGAAAAGAAAAATGTGATTAATTTCTATGAAAGCTTTTTATATTTCTCATAAAAGTGTTATAAATCTTTCCTAAAATAGTCAATTAACAAGTATTCTAAGGTTAAGGGTCCTCAACCCTCATTAACTAGGCACTTATTTTTTTTATCTACAAATTCTATCTTGTTACCTCAATAAATTGTGTATCTAAATTAGTAAAAACAAACATGCAAAGTAACATCCTCTCCCATTTATTTTTGAAATGGAGGAAGATTGCTTCACTATGAAGATCTTTTTTTTACGTATTTAAAAATATACATAATATTGTTTTATTTTAGGTTATATATCATTTTTTATTGAGTAAATGAGATTTTAAAAGAAATACAATATGTACTTTTAAATTTGTAAAAAAATTATTATTTTTATGATGAAATAGATCGTATCTATTTTTTTTTTAAAGAAAATAATCCTAATTTAAGCCACAGTCGTTCACTAACATGTCACTACGATCATCAAGTAATGATTGATATTCATGTTCATCACTTCTCTCTACTTCTTTTTCTTTATGATTGTCACGCTTCTTTTTTTCCATTATCTTTATTGTTATTGTGGGAGCTTAAAAGCCTCATGCCAGCGGCTTAGGGGTCACAAGCCCCAAGCGCAATGGCTCAAGCCACAAAAAGCATCCAGTCCTTAGTACGACCTAACCTCTTTGGAGATTAAGATCAAGTGCAATATCAATTCTTATAAATTGTTGAGATTGATAGATACAAAAAGTAACTTTCAATTTCAACCATTGATTCAAAAAAGTTAAGAAAAAATTAAAAGAAGTAAAAAGTAAAAGTAAAAAAAAAATTTATGAATGATTTTGGTGAATTGCATCCGGTGCAATACCTTAGGTATTGCAACGAATCCTAATCCCTTCTTTGGCAACTAGAAGCCATCCATGCTGACCAAATATGTGCATAAGAGAACAAAATGGCAGTGAGTGTAATTATAAGTAATGATAATCAAGTCTTCAACTATAGAGTATAGAGGTTGGCGAGTCCAAGTTATTGTATATATAGGTATATATACAAGGATAAGTTGTAATAATGATGATGTTTGAGTTTGGAAAATATTGTTTCATAAAATTATTAAAGTGAAAATTCAAGTTCTGGAATTTTCTGGTGACTGTTTAGTGTGTTTGAAGAGGTTTTAAGCCTTGTGAATGGTTTTATGAAACATTTTAACTCTCTATACGTGCCTTTTGATAAAATATAACCCCATAGGTACATATCGAGGCTTATGTTCACTTGAAATATAACCCTATAGTAAGTTAGAGAGAAACACATGAAATTTTGTTGTTATTCTCCAGAATTACTATCTATAAAACTCAACACTTTGGTTGTATCCTGTGAACAAATTTGTAATAACCCTTTAGCAACAATAGTATGGGAGGCAAATATTGTCTAAAGAAAACGATATTGTGCCTCCAAGTTATTTATTTTCAGTTTGTCTTTTGTGTTAACCTTGTTTTTCCATTATTACTTTGTATAATATCTCCAACACAAGTGAGTCTTGCAGGACTAATAGAGCAGATGGGTAGCTTTGGAAACTCTTGTAAGGCATAGAACATCAAGATTTGTACACTATTAACTGCAATTTTTAGGGACGATAAAAATAAAAATAAAAATAAAACTATTGTATGGATATTTTGTAAACGTTAATATAAGTAATACATTGTTCTATAATCTCATTTGCCTGATGAACTATTGGTAAAATCTTAGTTTTAAAGCATTTGCATCAGCTTATGTAAATTTTTTTGGTCAATTTTAGCATTAAGACTTATTTTTTCTATTTTATACAATTACTTCTCAAAAACATCTATATTAGATTATTTATTATACACTCTATTTTACTTAAATAATTATTTTATTCTTTTTTATTATTATTTTCATTTAGTATCTCTCTCCTCTCATATCTAAAAAATAATTCTCTTGCTTCTCACCTCTGTATCATCCCAAACCCACAAACACCCGCTTCTCTCACCTCTTACCTTTCTAGCCTCTCTCCTCTCTTTCATCCTTTGTTGTTGCTCTACTTCTTCTTCACTTCTGCTTCTTCTTCACCGCCTTCTTTGCAATCAGGGTTTAATGATTCATGTAGATTTTGCATATGGATTTGATGAGTTGGGTTCTAGATTTAGGATGAGTTTGATGAATTTGCAAAGCATTTTGCTAGGATTCAAGAGGAAATAGAGTCAGGGAAGACAGTTAGGAGAAGATAAAGAATTTGATGGGAGAGGTGAGAGAAAATAAAATACAAAACTACACTAGCCATTTATATTTATATAGTTATTGTAGTAAAAAGGTAAATATATAGTATTATGGATTACTGATATGGGTAGCTTTTGAGCAAAAATGTATAAAATTAACACATTTTTCTATTATACACCCACTAATGTGAGTGCTCCTAAAAGCAAAACTGCAATTATAGAATGAACTATTCTTAGATTGAAAATTTGGTTTGAGAATTTAATAAGTTATTATTTTGGGAAAGTGATTTTATTTTTTATTTTATTTAAGGGAGTGTGATGTTCATGGGTGGTCTAAATTATTTGAATATTCATTGATGGTACTTGTAGGGATGAAGGGCCCGAATAAGGATATTGGGCCGTAGGCCGCACCCGAGGACGTCAATTAGCTCGAGGACAGATAAGTACTAGCGAAGGTAGGAAGATTATTGGGCCGAGGAAGAGATCTGGTCATAATGAACAAGTGACATTGTCTGAGGAGCAACCCCTCCTCGACCAACAGAGTGGAAGCCTAAAGTCCGACCACCCATCAAGTACTGGGCAATAGGCAACTGTGCTTGGGAGGATAAACTTTAGAAAAAGATGAGTCAGCATAGAATTGAGAAATATCTGGGAAGAAAGTTGCAACCACAATATTAAATGTTCTGCATCTAACCTCTTAGCCGCATTAATGTTAAAGTGATACATGAACTGTGACTTTCAGCTACCTCACAAAGATTTTAGGAAGGTGCTAATGGGACAAGTATCAAGGAGATTAGTAATCTAATCTATGCGTGGAGGGTTGAGATGAAAAAGGGGAAGGGAACATAAAAGGGAAGGACTCCATTACAGAGGGGAGGGGAGAAAACCATAAAAGAAATCACGGTGTAACCAAGAACTTGAATATTTGTATAAGTCTAAGAGAAATATATAAGAACATACCTACCTCAGACTCGACCAAGGAGTATTTTTCCTTTTCAAATTGTTTGTCTTGTTCATTCTAATACCAACTAGCCGATTGTGATTTACATTCTAACTCTTTGAACGTTCAATAACAAACCCACTCTCTAATAAATTTATTGTTTTGAGCTCATTAGGCCATTGTCCAAATCTGATGGGCTGTGAACCAAAACGTGTCCTTACAGTACTTTTTAAATTTTATTTTTTAATGATGCTTGTTCTTTATTTTTAGGCCAACATATTAATTGACTTTTCTTTTTATATAGACTTATTTGAAACCAGAAAAACTTTACCAATTGCAATTTTTTTTTTATTTATAAAAAGCTAATTAATTAAACTAAGGGTCCATTTGGATACAGCTGAAAACTGAAAATCACAATAGCAAATAATTTTTAAATGTATAAATAGTACTGTGGGACCTATTTTTAATGAAAAAGTTGTGAAAAAGTAAAATTTGTGGGTTCATAAACAGTGCACTGTGTGTACTGTTCACGGAAAAAGTTAAATATTGCGGCTACTATTCATGAACAGTAGCCGCAATAGTGAATGAACAGTAAAAAATTGGCCTAAAATGCGTGAAAAAATAAAATAAAATAAAAAAATAAATGCAAACTTGCGTTTCAACTGTTTTAGGCCAATCCAAATGAGCACTAACTTGAAATCCACCTTACATCAGTGGGTTTTGGTCTTATTATCCGCAACAAGGGTGAAGTGCTTGTTGCATCTTGTGACCGAGTGGAGAAGAGTTTAAACCCCTGTGCACAATGACTTTTGTAATGAGGAAAGCTTTACTTTTCTGCCAAAGTACTAGTTTTTCTAAAGTGGAAGTGGAAAGAAACTTTGCTGAACTTGTGGATTTTCTAAACTCTGACAGATTATGCTCTCTTGAGGCGGCATGGATTCTAGAAGATATTAGTTTAATTTGTGATAGTTTTGATTTTATTTATTTTACTAGTATTCCCTTACGATATAATCGTGCTGGTGCTGCAAAAGAGAAAAATGAGGCTATTATTTGATTAGAAAAATGCCCCTCTTCTCTTCCCCATTGTACAACATGATTTACATTAATAAAGTCTACTATTGTTTCAGCTCAAAAAAATAAATAAATAAAAATAAAAATAAAAACCTTGAAATCCACCTCATTGTTTTGATATGTACGTTCACAATGCTTTTAGCTCCAACCTAAAATGGTTTATGTCTCATCCCCACTTCTGCACCTGTTGCAAGGATGCAACCCCTTAAAACCCCCAATCATCTACCGTTCATTTCAGACATCACCCGATGCCTACACTAAACACATTGAGATGTACGCTCAAGATCGAGCGTTGCACTCAGGAAAAAAACTACATGCCCACCTGATCACAACCGGCTTTGCTCGTTTAACCCATTTTGCCGCCAAACTCATAGCCCTCTACACGGTTTGTGGAGAACTATCCCATGCACGTAAACTGTTCGACAAAATTCCCACAACAAATATACACCGTTGGATCGCCCTTATCGGAGCCTATGCTCGGTGCGGCTTTTACCAGGAGGCTCTGGGTGTGTTCCGTGAGATGCAAGGACAAGGGTTGAGACCAAACAAGTTTGTCATTCCCAGCATTCTCAAAGCCTGTGGTCATGTCTTAATCCGGGGAGAAAGTACATGGGTTAGTTTTGAAGTGTTCATTTGAATCTGATGCTTTTGTGAATAGTGCATTGATTGATATGTACTCGAAATGTGGCCAAGTTGAAAAGGCGTGGCGCGTATATGATGGAATGGTTGAAAAGGATTTGGTGGCATTGAATGCTATGGTTTCGGGCTATGCTCAACATGGGTTTGCCAAAGAAGCATTGGATTTGGTGAAAAAGATGCAAGCTTTAGGAGTGAAGCCTAATGTAGTGACTTGGAATAGCTTAATTGCAGGGTTTTCACAAAAGGGTGATCAAGTAATGGTATCTGAACTGTTTAGTTTGATGTATAGCAATGGGGTTGAGCCTGATGTGGTATCTTGGACTTCAGTTATATCAGGATTTGTGCAGAATTTCCGTAATGATGAAGCGTTTGCTATGTTTAGAAAGTTGTTGGATCATGGGTTCTATCCGACTTCTGCTACAGTAAGTAGTCTCTTACCTGCTTGTGCAACTGCGGCTAATGTAAAGTGCGGGAAGGAGATTCATGGGTATGCATTGGTGATTGGAGTTGAGAATGATATATTTGTAAGGAGTGCTCTTGTTGACATGTACTCAAAATGTGGATTTATAGCTGATGCAAGGAATATGTTCTATCAGATGTCTGAGAAGAACACAGTTACTTGGAATTCAATGATATTTGGGTGCGCAAATCATGGGCACTGCAATGAAGCAATTGAGCTGTTCAATCAGATGGAGAAGGAAGATGGAAAGAAGCCTGATCACCTGACTTTCACAGCAGTTCTAACTGCTTGTAGCCATGCAGGGATGGTTGAATTTGGACAGAGACTGTTCCACTTGATGCAAGAAAAATACAGGATTATGCCAAGACTTGAGCATTATGCATGCATGGTGGATCTTCTTGGTAGAGCTGGAAAACTTGCTGAAGCTTATGATATGATTAAGGGAATGCCCATTGAGCCTGATTTATTTGTATGGGGTGCATTACTAGGGGCATGCAGGAATCATGGGAATGTAGATCTTGCTGAAGTAGCAGCTGAGCATTTGTCAGAGCTTGAGCCTGACAGTGTAGGAAACAATTTGCTACTGTCAAGTTTGTATGCTGATGCTGGAAGTTGGGGGAATGTTGTAAGGTTGAAGAGAATGATGAAGAAACGAAAGTTAAGAAAATTTCCCGGGTGCAGTTGGATAGAGGCCAGCTGATACAAAAATATCACTCTAAAAGGTTGTACAACGCTTCATACAGAACAGAGAGATATTTTGTGGGATCCTTCAAGCGATCATCAGCCACATTCTTGCTTCATGCTTCTAATGTTTCTTCACCATAGCTGCCTTTTGGATCTTGTTACACTTCTGCTTTTGGGTCATCCATGGTTCGACTCCTCATTACAAGGTAGTTGAAAATTATTGCACAACCCAGAATATGACATTAGTTACCACTTTTGGAACAGGATGGGAGCTATGTTGGAAATGGACCATTTAAACTCGGAAAGAAAATGAACTGCATGCTATCAATGATATCAGGAAAGGATGTAAGATATAGCAGATAAACTTCTGTTATTTCCAATTAGATCTATAGTAGGATGTTTATTGTCCATCAGCTACTCTTGGGGACAATCAATCCTTTGCAACCAGATCAAAAATAGAAGACAGGAAGTTTGGAACGAAGATCATCCTCCGCCACCAAATTTATTCTCCTCTCTCTGCCTTTGAATTAGGGGGAGAGTAATAGGAGCCACGGTTCTAATTATTTTCAGATTGCCAATTCCATAACTCATAATTATATATAATTCTATTGTTAAATTGATCTCACACTTGAATTTGAAGAAAACATGCCCCATATTTTCTCAATCTTAATCCACCAACCAATGGCTCGGTGATAGTTAGCATAGTGAAAACATCTAACATTAGCAAGACGACATTCCACCACACACACACGATGTTAATATCCAACTATCAATAAGTTCAAAACCAAAAAAGAAAAGATACGTGTGATTGAGGTCGAGGCTTGATGTGATGGTAAGGCTCCGTTTAAGAGTTCATAAAAAAATGGAATGAAAGTAAATGATTATAAGGGAATGGAAATAAATGGAATAGAATGAAATATATTTAAGTAAGGGAAATGAATGAAATGGAATAGAATTAAGTAACCTTGATTAGATGTTTTATATTTTAAAATGAAAGAATGGAAATGAATGAAAATGAATAAAATGTAAGTAATCTTATTTGAGAGCAACATGAAGGAAATTGAATAGAATCATTTTATGATAATATTACTATTAGAGCAACCACATTAGTGGTAGCAAAACATTCGTCTATTTTACAAAAAAAAAATATATATATATATATATTTTTGCATAATCAATTTTACAAATCACTCATATCAGTCCATCTATTATACACTATATTTTATATAAATAATATTTTTATATTCTTTTTTTAATATTATTTTATCTACCCATTTCGAGTCAAAAGAATACGAGGAGTGTTTTTGCACCTAAAATATCAATCTCTCCAAAAGAATACGAGGAAAAGACTAAAATATCAATCACATCTCTCAAACTCCACGAAATAAAAGTGAGAGAGGTGACTATAACAGGCATCCAATATGGAGGAACGGATCTTGCTCAACCAATGTACTGCCTGACTGCATAACGCACATTTCTAAAGGAATGGATCCTGTTAGACCAACGACGCAAGCATCAACCCCAAAAGGATAACAAACAAAGATAATGGGACCTAACTCTAAAGCAGGCCCACTTGACAACCGAGGAAAAAAAAAAAAAAAAACACCAATAAAGAGAAGAGCAGAAAGAAAGAAAGAAAAGAAAAAGAGCAAAAACCCCACTTGGATTCCTTCAAGCATTGTGCCCGGCCATTCGTCCCTTTCAACTAGTAATATTTTATCTCTATTGCACGAGCTCCTTTGTAAGTGGCACTGGTTTCATTAACTATCGAATCACAGCATTGCACAGCAACTAAAGAGGAAGATTCAGTCACTAAAAAATCAGATTACAATCATTAAAAAAAAAAACCGTATTCTTTTTGTGAAATTAGATAACAGACCTCTATGTGGCTTTGGTTCATTTGATAGTAATATAATGATCCAAAGAAGGCACCACCAGGGAGAAGCCTAATCAAAAGGCAATCATGAAACGATGATCATTCAATGATATTGTTGTTTAGAAACCAACCAAATCTCGCACAAGTTCAATTCGAGTAAACTATCTATTAAATAACCTTCAGTTTGACTTGCCTTTTAAGCATGTACACTGAAAACTGAAAACCATCTTGATTCGCAACATGACATAAGTTGTTAAGAGTTCAGTACACAGAGAGGCCTCAAAGACTTCAGCAAACTCCATCCAGAGTAAACTTGGAGCCAGATATCTCTGGCTCTGCAAGTGAGGTGCATGTGGGTGTAACTCAACATCAACCGAAAGTCCAAAGAAAATAACATGACCTATCCGAATAATAGTAAAAGGAACCATGAATCTCAACCAAAAAAAACTTTACTACAATGTCATTCAAGACCACTTATCATACCATTTGAGAGAAGATTAAACAAATTCTGACCATCAAAAAGCTATGTTTTTAATGCCACCCAAACAAATGCTAGTAACTCACAATGAAGTTAAAAAGTCTTTTCAACCAGAAGTCATTTTGGTTTATCAAAAAAACCAGAAGTCATTTTCACTTATGCCTTTCTTCGATTCTGCACTTCTTCTAACACAACCGCATCTAGAGAAAATTTCTTCATCCTTGCAGGAGTTGGTTATTCTAATATTTAGCCCTAAGGATTCTCTAGTCTTTGCCAAAGCCTTGATACTGCAGCAAAAGTTATACATCTGCAAGTGCAAAGAGGAGGTTCTAAAGCCACTAGAGCTTCTCTTCGTGTTTTAAATAGTTCAACTCTTCCATGTATCCCATACATGACGTGAGATGAATTTTTGATATAAATAATAGACCATGCTCTATGTAGAAATGGCCAAATGGGTGGCAACAAAAAGCACAAAGGTGGGCAATCACAGGACATGCTTCAAAGCTTTCTTTTCTTGAGAAGGAGGACATGCTTCAAAGTTAGGTAGATAAAATGCTCTTCCATTTTCATATTCAAGAGAACATATTCTATTCCCAAATCATCCTCTTACTAATCCGTTGGTCATTCTCCTTTTCCCAAACTAAATCCATCTCATAAAATTCGATTCAGCCAAAAACGTTCAAGAAAGATAATTCAATACCACAGCCATATATTTGAAAGACACATGAACGATAAAATTAAATTAAATAAAAAATAAAATAAAATAAAATGCTTTTCCATATATTTGAAAGGCACATCAACAGACATAAATTACTCCCTATTTGGTAGTGGAAATCAGGCATTGAGGTCCTCGCCGGGGAGCTAGTCCTTGAAGGAGATGTTGGCATGGTGTCAGCACCATCGCTGAGGGCGGAAAAGCTTGGAGATGAAGGCAATGAACTTGATGTTGCAGTCTATGGCAAGGATCTTTGTCTTGCTGACAATGTAGTAGAGCTGGTTGTCAGGCGGATAAGGGTGGATCAGACCTGGACATTCTCTCTTTGCCTTTGATTGCCACCTTCCTCAGCTTGGACCTTCCCTCATACTCAATTGCTCATTCATCCCTCAAAGCGTTCCCACCATCTTCCTTGCCAACACCAGCGCCTTAGGCACTACTGATGCTTCATTTTCAGGCCAAACAGCTTGGTGAGTCCATGTCATGCTATGCAAGCGCGAGAGATCGCAATGCCAATACTTTGTGTGTGTGGCATTCTTTTGACATTTAGATTTTTTTTATTTGCCATGTCTTACATCCAACTAAAAATGGGAGATAATGAAGGGGTTCTTAATGGGAAAGGAGCCAAACCAAAACGTCAGAAATAGCATAAAAATTACAGAGGGAGAAACAGAAACGATGTTATGGTGATTAGAATAATGTGAATAATAAATATAATTCAATACAATAATTGCACTTCTAATTCACTGTGAACTTTCAAGAAGAAGTACAAAGTTGTTCAAATACTCTATGAAAAAAGAAACAATTACAAAACGGTGACTGAATTTTGATAAAGTTCGTATTCAAAACATTGTAAACACTCCAATAGTTCTGCAACAGAACTTTCCAACAGCTGCATCAGAGTCACTGCAGCTAATACTAATAAAATATATAAGCCAAACATCATGCATTGTCAAGACCCATGAAGTTGCAAACAAACGGCCCTAAAGTAGCTTCTGCAGAACTTATAAATTGCACTTCACAAAACGAAAAGCATAACAGAGCAGATGATATCACCATCTCAAGTAAGGGACTTCTTGAGTTTAAACATCAAAATCAATCTGCATAGCGAATTATTAGATCCACATTATTCTGACGAGCATTTGGAAATATATATATATATATATCTAATATCTTAAGAGATTACAAATGTAAACGCAAATTAAGAATTAAAACCAACTCTCTCTCTCTCTCTCTCTCTCATGAGTAAGGAGGCAAAAAGGTGACATTGAACCCAACAATGAAGGACAATTGACCCAGTTTTGCTAAGTTTTTTTTTTTTGTCTTTCTTTTTTATTATTATTTTACTTTTGCTTTTCAGCTGAAGAAGAAGAATTAATACATCCAATCAATACTTGAGAAAAACACTTTATCAATAAAAGAATAGGTTAAGAGTGTACTTGATGACTTGGTGTCAACTAGGGACTAAAATTAGTACCCCATGAATCTCCTGCTGCTACCAGGAAACTAAAAAATGGCTATGTATTATATACTGAGGCGAAAGTTCAAAACTTAGCCTGGTTGGAACAAAATTCCAGATCATATAGGAAGAGAGTATGCAGTATGGGATTCAAATTGTCTGCATATAAATTCCTAAGAACACCTCCACGTCTGTGAGGTTCAAGATTATCAATGAAGCAACCTCGGGTTGCAAGACTTTTAGCTTTGACCCACTTGATGAACATCTGGATCTACACAAAAACATACCATAAATCATCTGACAATAACTTAAAAACCACATTACATACAGGCCTAAAACTTAGCCATAGTTCCTTAAGCATTATTATATATTACGTTTCCCAATTAAATTCAATCACATAGCTTATTTTCTAGCTCGACTGACACCTCCTCCTTTTATAAGTTCTCGGTTGTAAGTTGTAACTCTCCAACTAAAATACCAAAAAAGCTACCTACATAAATGCAGTGTGGGCTAGAGAGACATATTTATTGGAATTACAATATGGGGGAAATAATAGTAAAAAACTGATCATTGCTAAACAAATTAAGACAAGACAGTTAAGACAGTTTTTAAGCAATAAAAGTAAAACACAAATAGTACAGAGAGAAAAAGATCTTTTTTTTTTTTTGGTTGGGCTTCGACAACCTCACCTCTGTTAATTCAATTCTCATTAGGCGCAACAGGATATTGATAATTACTATTCCCAGACTGTTGCTGTTGCTGCTGGAACATATTGTACTGATGATGATGATGATGATGACCCATGGGTGGCATACCCATGTGGCCGAGCATTTGAGGCATCATGGTGGGCATGTGGTAATTAGGCAGGTGAGGAGTAGTGGAAGCGAAGAGATGATCGGAGGTGGAAGTGGAGGTCGACGACGGCCCATCGGAAAACAACCCACCTCCTCCTCCTCCTCCTCCTCCGCCGCCGCCGCCGCCTTGCTGTCGCTTGAGGTACAGGCGATACTTCTGGAGATGACTGGCGACGTTCTCGCGAGTCAAGCCTTCCACGTTCATCAGCTGCATGATTGTTTTCGGAACCGCGTTTTTGATCCCCAGGTGGCCCACCACGTCCACGAATCGCTTGTGTAGCTGTGGGGTCCAAACCAAACGCGGCCGTTTCACCGCCCTCGCCGCCGCCGACGACTCGTCGTTCTCGTTGTTACGGAGTGCCGAATCGACTTCTTCTACCTCTATCTCCACACAACCCTCGTCGTCTTTTCTCGATCTTTTCGGATCCGACCCGGACCCGTCTCGATCGGTAGTCTCGTTCTCGTCCGCCTCCACGACCATCGGGTCCTGGTCCGGGTCAGGATCCGGATCCGTCGTTTCGAACAGCGACCCCTTCGCCGTCGAGTGGTTGACCCCACGGAGAGTCGAGAACGTTGTTTGCGACGCGCGGTTGACTTCCACGGCGGTCCTGTAGGGTTCCGGCGAAATACTGAACGCCGAAGCCAGCTCCGGCGATATCAACAGCTGCGATAACGGCGTCAAATCGTCGACGCTCGGTAGCCCAACCTCCCACTCCGTCACTCTGTCCTCATCGCCGCCGCCATTTTCGCCGCCGAAGAATTCGTACTCGCTCATCTTCATCAACATCAAATCATATCCGAATACTCTCTGAATTTGTGAATTCGATATTTGGATCCAAAAGAAAAGAAAGAGAAATGAAAAGAAAGAGAGATATTTTCGTGAGATTCAGAGCTTTGTTTGGTTTATATTTCTTGTTTGGGGGAAAATTAAAAAAAAAAAACAAAAAAAAAAGAAAAAAAGAAAAGAAAGAACAAACTTTTTTTTTTTTTTTTGAAATGAGAAAAGAAAGAACAAACTTAAAAAGTGCAATATCTGATTCCAGATCGGTCTTTCTTTAGTTGCCCACGTGGACGACTTAGCCTGGTATTTTAGATCCTCTAAATATCTAAACCTCGCTCTTTTTTCTCATCCCCACTCTCTCACTTCATCATTCCAATGCTACTCGCTTTAATTTGACTACACGTGGACGATTCCGGCCATTTTGAGCTCAACGCGCGAAGATAGTGAGTGTGGTGGATATGAGTTGTGAGATTACGAAAATAGACATTGGGAGAAACGGTGTGTGATTTGCTGAGAGTGGCCACGTGAGCAAAGTGCGTGCGCTTTTTATGGCTTTTTGGTAAGTTGGCAATAAAATAATGCTTGGAACCGACTTTCTATTTTGCACTTTACAAAATTGCATTGCCGACCAATGAGGAAAGGGAGTGTTGGTGGACAGCTGGAGAGAGATAAATAAACGTGGCCCTTTTATGACGGGTCGGTACTTAGTTTGTGTTACGTCGACTTTTATTGTAAGTAAATCAATCGCCGTTGAATTGTGGTGATGGGAATTTTGACCATTTTCCTAGAGTATGATGGATCATACGAGGACGGAAATAGAGGAACACAATTTGACGAATGAGTGGAAGAAAAAAAAAAGTGTGGGTTGTGTTCACCAAACATTTGACAGTTTACCACGTAATTGACAATTTCCCTAGGCCGATCCAAAAATACCGAAGGGTAAAAGAAAAAGGAAAAATTTTCGTAGGAGCGATCCACACGTCAGTGAGAGAATTGTCCTAGGCCGATCCAGAAGAACCGGAGAGTAAAAGAAAAAGGAAAATTTTTCATAGGAGTGATCCACATGTCAGTAAGAGAGATGTTGTACAAAACGGGTGCAAGAGATACTTTCTCAAGAAAAAAGACAACGAATTTGTTCTGTATATTTGTCTTGAGAAAAAATGTAGCTAGAGATACCACAAAATCTCACTCACATTTTCACAACAATTTAGCTTATTTAGAAATTATTTTATCTTAATTTTTTGTTTCGATTTATGATAGGATTATATTTTAGCTTGTTATGAAAATGTTGTGGGCTTTTGTTTGTAGCTTAGAATAATTTGTTTGTCTTATTGTAAATTGTAACTCATTTAAAAGATGGATTTAAATTTTGTAGAATTTTTAGAATTATATTATAGAATTTCTAAATTTTATTAATTCATTTTAAAATAAGTGAATTTTATGACATTATCAACAAGTTAAACAAATATAAAAAATTATGTTATGGAATTTCTTCAACCATACAATGGGCTTTTTCTCTTTTCTTCTGTTGCTATAAACATGGATGTAAATGTTGAACTCTCATGCAAATACTATCAAGTGAATGTTAGCTTACAACAAGTCAGTATATGTATTCTCAAAACAATATATATATATATAAATATGTGTGTGTGTTTTGTGGTGAGGGGGGGGAGGGGGGTACAAGATTTTCGGCCTCAATACTCATAACTTTATTGCTTTATTTCCAAGGGTGCACAAATCTGTGAAGCTTAGGACTCAAATATAATTGGCTTCGCTAGAATAATTCTTTCAAAGGGATTCTTTACTGAGAGCAACCGTATCAGTATATCTAAAAAGATTTCGTCTATTTTACCAAAAAAAAAAAAAAAAACTTACTTTTTATATTGTACACAATTATTTTTACAAAACACCCACATTAATTTATTTATTATATACACTTTTTTATTAAAATAATATTTTTCCTCACTTTTTCTATTATTTCCCACCTACCCCCACCTAACACTTACTTCTTTTTTCTCTGAGAGTTTGAATACACTCCCTTCTTCTTCCTCTTGTCCTTATCTCTATCTCCGCCTCTCTTTCTTCTTCTGCTTCTTTTCTGTTTATTTTTTTAAGAATCTTTTTCTTTCCTCTTCTTCTTTTACAATTTGGGTTTTATACTTTTTTATAGATGATGATTTTGGGTTGGGTTTGATTAAGGCAGTGATTTTGGGCGGCGAAAGCAAAATTTCGGTTTAGGTTTTTCTTTCCTCTTCTTCAGCATCTTCTTCTTTTTTAAATTTCTGTTTTGATTATTTATATGAATTTGTATATGGGTTTGATGAATTTGCATCTAGATTTAGAACGATTTTGATGATTTTGTGGTGTGTCCGTATTGTTGTGGTCGTGGTTGGTGGTACTGGGGTGCAGTGGTGGTGGTTAGCGGTGTTGTGTTGTTGTGATGGTCGGCTTCTTCTTCTTCTTGGCATTGAAGAGTGTGTGAGAGAGAGTCTGACATGGCAAGAGAGAGGAGAGAGGAAAAAATATAAAATAATAAATAAAAGAGCTACAATAACCATGTATATATGCACAATTACTGTAGCATTTGTGCATAAATACACAATTTTACACCAACTAATGTGAGTTTTTTTTTTGCTCAAAATGTGTAAAATAAGCAATTTTTTTTTTCTATTTTGCAAGATTTTACACATACTGATGCTCTAATTTTTCATTTCTCCTTTTCTGTCTCTTAGCCCTCTTCTCCTCTTACTCTGTTTTGTGTTTTGAGTTGGCCAATAAGGCTACCTCCTTTTATACTTGGAATTAAAGGAGTATTTTTCCCATTTTTACCTTCTTCCTTTTTACTTCTTGGACTCCGTTTTCAGTGAGCAGTCCACTGATTTGTCTCAATTGTTGCAAGTTATTTTTTCCCCTATTTTTGAGTAATTAGTATTGTGAAAGTGCTTTGTGCTTTGTCCTTTGTGCCTTGAGAGTTATCGATAAATTTTAAAAGAATGAATTATATGGCAATGTTTGTCATCGGAATTAGTTAGTCTTATTAGTGAATTAGTTATTTGTATTAGATGTAATCAGTATTAGTTTAACACTTGGCAAGAAATTAATGGTTGTTAATTGTAGGACATGTTGTAAAAGTACTCTTGTACTCTCATTTTTGTAATCAATTTTTGAGAATTAGTAATTTTAAGCCTTTGTGTGATTTTCATTGGAACTTTAGTATTCTTACAGAGGTACCTAACCACCTATTAAATGTTCTAATCAACTCTCATTGCTAAACAAGTCCAAAACAGTTGAGTCTACACACATTCCCTACACCAATTATTTATTAAAAATATAATGTAAAAAGTGTTAATTGTTCAACTAGAAATTCAAGGACAAGATGTCCCCATATGTATGAGATAATTATTTTATGAACAGATATAACGTGTTGTCTCTTTAGCAAAGGATTTGGTGTGGGCCTTGAGGAATGTGGTACTTTTTAATAAGGATGTCCTTTTTCCCAAGCATACAATCTGAGTATATAATATGATTTGAACACCTATTAATGAAATTTCGTCTGTTGGGATTCAGGTTGGAGTTTCACCAGCCTCATGAAAATGCTCTGAAGAATTTTTTTTCACATCAGATAAATTATAGAGATCCTCTTAAACTAGGTATTTCCTATAATATCATGGCTTTTGTTGGTATCAGTATTCATATTTCGTTTTTGTTTTTTTTTTTTTTTTTTTTTCATAAGCCTTTGGTCATGTTTGTGTCATGCTACATTAGCGGCTACTTTCTCAGTCTACAAGTAATTAAGCAGAGCAGCAGCTCTTTTGTTTCATGAGTTGTCATGAAACATTTGCTATCTGTCTAATGATATTAATGTATCTATTAAGTTCATTACCATTTAATAGATGAATCTATTAAGATTCTGTGCATACACGGACACTTGGAATATTAGGGCGACGAGTTTCTAAGCTTTCTACTACATCTTAAACTTTATGCAATTTTTATCCTAGGTTTTTTAAATTAAAAAAATCATAACGAGGCTTTTGGTTTCATGTAGAGATCTTGCTCCAAAATATGCAGAGGAAGGTAAATTACAACTAGGCATTAATGTCTTACAATTGTTTAGGAAACATCCTCAGCTAGGCAGTAGGAGTCGTATATTTGAGATAGGTAATGACCTTTAATTTTTATTAAGTTGGTTTTGAGTACAACTTTCTGTAATTACTTCTTATAGTGATTTTTTTTATTTAGCCTGATTTTCAGTTGTTTTGGTTTAGATTGATTTTCAGGTAGCTTACTGTAAGCAAGTCACTGGAGAGTAATCAATATAAGTTTGATCGAGAGAAGTTATATCTCTCTCTCAAAAAAAAAGAAATTTTTTTTCATTTTTTTGTGGATTTTTTTTTTCTTGCATCTCTACTTTAGGCTGATGATTTTTTTTTTTTTTTAAACTTTACTTTGATTTGATGTGATTAAGATGTGTTTTTAAGTTTTTTTCTTTCTTCTTCTCTTTGATTTCATGGATGGTTCTTGTTGCGTTATATATAAAGATAGTATATAAGAATATAATGTTATTTTATTACATAACATGACTTTGATAACTTGGTATTTATTACAATATTCTTTAATATTATTTTTTATAAATTTCTTATTATTCTCTCTCACATTCTCTCTTAAAAAGTGGTTCTTCTTCTCTCTCTCTTCATTTTTTATTATTTTTTGCAACTTTACTTTATATTGATGAATTGTTGTGATTTTTTAAAACTCTATTTTGGGTGGTTCATACATTTTGGTGTTGTATTTTTTAGTTTCACATTACGTGTAGTATCTCTCTCTCTCTCTCTCTCTCTCTCTCTCTCTCTCTCTCACACACACACACACACACACACACACACACACACACACACACACACACACACACACACAGAGTTTTGGTTGGTTTGATTTTGTTTGATTTAATGCTTGATTATTTTGGAAGTATGAATTTAAGTTTATATCAAAATACAATCTTGGCTATGCTAATAATAGATCGACATTCGGTCCATTTTAGTTTATCTTAGTCCATGTCATCAATTCGGTTCAATTCAGTCCACTTTGGTCAATTTTTGGTCCAATTCAATCTATTTCGATTCACTTCAGTTCAATCAGGTCCATTCAGTCTACTTCGATTAATTTAGTTCAATTCGATCCATTTCAGTCCATTTGTTCTACCTCGATCCAATTTGTCTCATTTCCACTTTGCTCTATTCAGTCCAATTTGGTCCATATGATCCACTTAGGTCTATTCGGTTCACTTCAGTCTATTCGGTCCAAATTGATCCACTACGGTTTATTCGGTCCATTTAGTCATTTCAAATCACTTCAGTCCAATTTGGTGTACCTACTAAAAATGGGAAAATATAAGTCTGAGTTGAGAGTACTACTAATTATTTGAGTTATATCAATTGTAATTGTTATAATAGTATTATAAGCTTTGGTGATCATAATAATCTCTTTAAGAGAATGAGAATTTGAATAATAACTTTCAAACTTAAAATTTTTAATTGTACCCAAAGAAATTAGTGGAAAAGAATGAAACATTTTACCACGTGGTAAGAGATAATATATACAATAGCATGTGAATATATATTTACTACGTATTTAGGATGTGAATACACACATGTATAACATGAGTATTTACAACGTAAAAATAAAAGAGGGGGGAATAGTAGTGCCAAAAGGAGGGAATATGTTAGCTTGATTAGTGCCTATTGGTTCGATGAAATTAAACTATAGGCACAAACCTCTAAAAGATGCCATTCTAAGGAAGAAAATGATTCAAAACAACTATGCATGAATGTAAAGATAGATAGTTTAAAAGCTCACCTAAAGGAAAAAGGCGCAAATTATTTTGATAAAAAAGGGTTGTTTGGAAAACAACATTTGCCTATTTTTTTAGTATAAGACTTTAAAAAAATTTCTTTTAGGGTTTATATATATATATATATTGATAAAAGATGTGAAGAAAAGTATTGGTTTTGAAGTAAAGAGATTGGAAAAACACGTTTCTTCATTTTTTTTAAATGGAAGGGTTTGAGATAAGGTTTAAAAATCATTTATTTAAAAAAGGATTTCTATGGTTTTAGGAAATTATGAGATAAAAATATGATTTTGGAAAATCATGGGATCAAAATGTAATTTCAATAAAGTTTTGGAGTCAAAATATAATTTTGAACAAAGTTTTTGGGTCAAAATATGATTTTGAAAAGGTTTTGGGGTCAAAATACAACTTTGGAAAAGTTTTAAGGTCAAAATAAAATTTTTAAAAAAATTTGGGTCAAAATATAATTTTGAAAAAGTGTTGGGGTCAAAATACAATTTTGAAAATTTTTGGGGTCAAAATATAATTTTGAAAATTTTTGGGGTCAAAATATAATTTTGAAAATTTTTTGGGATCAAAATATAATTTTAAAAATTTTTGGGATCAAAATATTATTTAAAAAAAATTTTGGGATCAAAATATAAATTTGAGATGTATGATGGCAAATTAGCAAATATAGGCAAAGCATGCTATCGGACCCATTTTTTTTTTCTTTAGGAAAACATTTTTAAAGGTTTGTTTACCCAAACTTTTATTTTATGGCAACAATGTATATTAGGAAGAATGTAAAGCAACAAGAGTAAATATAAGTGCTAAAAATTAAAAGGCAAGAAAGTAAAGTGCATTAAAAGTAAAAAAATATAAAATACAAGACGACAAAATAAATTGCTTGAAATTTAAAGGAATTTAAAGACAACAAAAGTAGGCTAATTAATTAATGGGCTTGCTTTGTTTTATTGTTAATTGTTGTATAATTGTCTTATTTTTGTTGCTGAGAGGGGCATCTATGTTCAAATTTTAGTGCTTTGCTTAGGCCTTTGCTGAGCTCTGTTTTGTTAAAAGAACCTGGTGGTGTTGGCTTTAATTGTAGAAAAAGAAATGCGTGTGTATGGGCCATGGCAAACTTTGATACAAGCAGAGTTTCTTATTCTTCACTTTCTAAGGTTGTTGAAAAGGACAATAATAATCTATCTATATATATATATCTAAAAGCTGAAGCGTAACATTTATTGTTGCTACGCTCCTGTTGAGCCACATCAACGTCCACGTCATTATCCTATTTCTTTTTAATTTTTTCTATAATTTTTTTTTAACATTTACTCATTTAAAAAAAAAATATATATATATATTTTTGTGAGGGAAAACTATGCAAAGAATGAAAGAGAGAATGACGAATTTATAGTAAAATGGTGTAAATAAGAAGAGACAAAATAAGGGAAAATGAAGAGAAAGATGAATAGTGATATTAAAGTAGAAGGTAATGGAGAGATGAAAAGGTAAAGAAGGAAGAACGTATAAATATANTATTTTATTTTATTTTTTTGGATATAAACATGAGTTTACTCTTTTTTATTGGGTTTTTTTTTAATGGTTTATTTATGTTAGACTCTTCGTCTTTTGCACAACATTAACATACCTAGAAATTAAAGAAAAAAAAAAAATATATATATATATATATATATATATATATATATATAGGACATGTGGCACAAAATTAGACAACAATTAGAATCTAATTTGAAATTTATTTTATTTTCTCTCAACTTTACCTATTAATATATATAGACTAGTTGTAGATCCACGCAATGCGTAGAAATATATAATTATTTTCTAATATGGTAAAATGTATAATTTATTCTCTAAAATTTATTGAAGATAATTTGTTCTCCTTAAAAATTGAACTATTTTTAAAAGTATTATCCATTTTCATTCTATTATTTTGGTTTTTTTATTTATTATTATTATAGAAACTTGGGGGTGCTTGATCAATATTATTATTATTATTTTTTTTTTGAAGTGGTCTATATTGTTCAAACTTTTGTTATAGTGTTTTATGTTTTGCTTTTCTTTTGGTAAAACTAAATGTTTTTAAGTTTCAAATAATTATTCAGATTTCTCATTCTCTTAAAAAGATTATCATAATAATTAAACTTCATCACAAATATATAATTGATAGTACTCAAATAATTGATAGGCACATTCAAATACATAGCCATGTAGATTGTATTTTGATATAAATTCAAATTACTTTCAAAATATCTAAGAATTAACTCAACTAAAATTATAAGAGGGAGAGAGTGTGCATGTGATGGGAAACTCAAAAAACACACCACCTCAACCAAAAGTAGAGATAAAAAACAAAACCAAAACAAAACAAAACAAAAATTCATCAATCTAGGGGAGGGGGGGGGGGGGGAGAGAGAGAGAGAGAGAGAGAGAGAGTAATCACATTTTCTTAGGAATTGAACTAAAAAAATGAAAGTCTCAGCTTGATTAAAATTAGTAACTAAACATATTAGAACCAAAGTATATTATAATGTAAAATCATCGAACCAAAGAAGCAATTATTGAACAACAATAAAGCCACCAACAAAGGACTTAAGACTTGTTTTATTTATTTAAAATTTACTTTATTTTCTTAGCAATCAAACAAATAGGTGTATAGGCTTCTTTATTTATTTATTTATTTTTTTAAATGGTGTATAAGCATGTGAAGTGAAAGAAACCCACCGTGCAAGCTTAAAGTGGTTTAGAACTTCTCTTTGCAAAGTGACATTATGGACAACAATTTGCCACTTCCAAAATTCAAAGAAAGAGTAGGCTTTTTGGTAGAGTAGTCAAAACAAAGGAATAGATTGTCAAAATCATGAAGATCTGATTCTAAAATCTAATTCAAGTGATGGGTGATTATGAAGTGATTATTTGGTAGGTTTTAATTACATGGTCTAAATGGTTGCTAGTTGAAGCTCTGTTATTGATACAGTAGTTGGGAGTCAAAAGTGTTCTAATTATAATTAAGTTGTATCAATCTAATGTTATCTAATTAGATAGATTTAGCCAAGAGTATTCACTTGTACATGAACGATATCAAAGTAATGATGGTGAACTCAATTTATTTGTCTTATTGTTTCAAAAACCACAAACAAGAATGTACTGGATTTATTTGCTGGATTTTGCATTGCTCTTGCTAAGGACATCATTTGTTGCTTGAGTTTTTTAGTCTCTTTTAGCCTTCGTTCCATTTATTGAAGGTATGCTCTTGTAGTTTACTACTTCTCTCCGAGCTTTCCTAACTTAGAAATGTCTCTAGCCACTTAAGAAAACTTCATTATCAAACTCCATGTATTTGGATCAATGTTCGTAAACCCTACAAGAACCAAATTCCACATTTAGCATTACCATAATCGGATAAAAATTAAACCCTAATCATGTTTTGATATTTTCTATTTCCTTGTGACACACAAACCCATCAAACTTTTGAGGCAGATCTATTATTTTCTATTGGACTGCAAGATCAAATTATTATGTACTGCACATAGTAAGATACAGTATGTTAAAAATAGTATTTATGATTGTTAAAGCCAAACAGAAATTGAGAAAGTTCCAATTGAGTTAAAAAATATGAAAGTAGTAGTTGGAATAAAACTACAGCATATACTATATTATTGTTTCAAAACTATTAGAGGTAATTACATCGAACTTTATTTTTCTTTTCTTCTTTTGTTTACATAGAGTTAAACAAATGTCAGATGTAAGAAAACTAAAATGTAAAAGATAAAAAAATTGAATAGGTAAAGCACAAATAGTAAAAATTGTACAACATGAATATAAAGTAAGAAGTTCTTGTAGAAATATCTAATCCTTGAAAACCCTTCTCATAATCGACAAACCAAATCCTAGCCACCCATAGCCATAAAGTGATCACATTGTTGGCAACCCACAAAAAAAGCATATCAGCCACAAACTTTTATAAGGAATCCAATGGAAATTTGAAGTTGGGAAAAAGAAAAATAAGATAGAAAAGAATACACCTCAGAGGACTTTCCAAATCTGATGCCACATTGGCAACTTTTGAGGAGGTAGAAAAGGAGCAATTGGAAATTTATAGTGTTAAAAATAACTTAGTTAATTTTAGGAGTGGCAATTGAAGGGTTTGAACTTCAAAAGAGCTAATTGGTTTTGAAGGGGAAAATGAAGAGTTGAGAATTAGAAGAGGCTGAATTAATGGTGAGTTGATTTAATGAGTTAAAGAATGTGTAAGGTGTTAATAATGAGTTGGATTTAATGAGTTAGAGAATTTGTAAAGTTGCACTATATATATATATATATTTAAATGAGTAAATGTTAAAAAAAATTATAGAAAAAATAAAAAGAAATAGGATAATGACGTGGACGTTGATGTGCTCAACAGGAGCGTAGCAACAATAAATGTTACGCTTCAGCTTTTAGATATATATATATAGATAGATTTGATTGTAGATTATCGCCCCCCCCCCCCCCAAAAAAAAAAAAAAGAACTAACCATAGTTGCAATAATCTATTGTTAAATGTTTGATCTACTCATTTCCTTCTTTTTGCTTTCCTATATTTTTTTACCTGCCTTTATGCTGTTTGCTTGACATATTTAAAGAAAAAAAAATGAAAGAAGGGACGGGAAGAGAGAATATCGTGAGTGAGGGCAACAAGAGCACTATAATTGTCCGTGTGGGCTTCACCTTTTTGAGTTTGAGTTCTTAAGCTGAAAACTAAAGCAAATATTTGAGCCAAACACATTGTTGGGTAAGTCAAGAGAAAAATAGAAAATAAAAAATGAGATATGAGTTATAGTTTTGAGTGATTGGAACTGAATTTTGAGAACTGAGTTTTAAGTGACTCTCAAACCAAACACCCCTCTCTTCGCACTCTTTTTATGTAGTTAGTAGAAAATTGTACTTTTACACTACTTATTTTTCAAACAAAACAACCAATGAAAATGAACTCATCCAAAAACTAGACAAACCATTTGATAATTATTAAGTAATATTTGAAGTTAAAATAATTTATTCATGCCAACTAAATTTAATTTTTATCATTCTGTGAATATATACATGAACAAGTCCCTACGAATCTTAGTATATTTACATCATATTATACTGAACGGTTTGACAATCACAAATGAATAGGATTAAGATAGAAACAATAGACGAAATTGCTTGTGACATTAAGTATATTCCTTTATATAGATAGAAGATGAAACAATCCGAAATAACTTTTTTACATTTATAGATCTAAGATGAGAATTTGTATTAGAATCCAAGCATGTCTGAAAAGTGATCTACACCAATGCCCATGGGATAATTTACATGCATTAGAAAGATGCCAAATTGTAGACAATTGAAATCATCACCGTAGATTGAAGAATAGGTCTTCAAGTGCTGCATACAAGGGCTTAGCAGCCTTTGGTCTGCTCACCATCCCAAGAAGAATATCTGATTTGGTGAGATAAGAATCACCATAAAAACATAAATTGGTATCCATCCTTGTTGCAACACCATTCCCTTCCAATGACACTCTCATAAATGCACCTGCCATAGTTTGCAAGTGCCGGCAGTTATCAACTTTCAGACTACCACAAAATTACTTTCAAATGCACAAAACATATTAGAATGGGGAAAGTGCAGAAAACAACATCTTTGAGCAGCACTACCTTGCAAAAATGAATATTGCATTCCCCCTCCCCCCCCACCCCCCCCACCCTCCTAAATATATATGTACATATATATATTTAATTATTTATTTATTTATTTATTTTAGGCTAATCTTTGAAACTAAAGATTTTGGCATGATTTTAAAAAACCAGACCGGGAGCAACACCGGATTTGCCTCGGTTCTCGGTTTTTGGCTCCTTTTTTGCGGTTTTTGGCCTTTTTCTGGACCCGACTGGCCTCCGGTTCCCGATTCAACCGATCGGACCAGCCGGTCCGATCCATTTTTAAAACCATGGATTTTGGAATCTTCCTCTAGTCTCTTCACTATTTGCATTTATTTTAGGCTCTCAATCTTTAAAAAATCCTTACGCTTCCAATTCAGTTCAAAACTTTAAGATGTTGATTACGATAAAAACAAGCAAGAAGATTTAATCTTAAAAGAATCAAAGGTATAAAGCAAACACAAACAACAAGAATAAATTAAGTAATGCTGTTATGGTCGCATAGGATTAGAACTATGACATATATCTTGCCTCCCTCTCCTGAAAGAAACTGTCCTAACAGAACCATGCCTTCCCCCACCCACCCACCACCAAATGCTAGCACAGACACGTGAACATCTAAATGTTGAAATTCTACCATAAAACACTGGAATTCAGGTAGATCAGTATTGACTAATGTGCTAGCATTCACTTAAGACGTTTTTCACAACAATTTCTTTAGTTTTAAGTCCAGCAATTCATGGAGCCAATGTCCAACCTTAATCAATTGGATTAAGGCTTAGTAAAGTCACTAATTGATATGAAGCCATAAATAGGAACCATCTGAGGAAGCAAATTCCAATGTTCCCACAATTTTTCTCCATTTTAAAGAGATTGCAAAATTAAAAAAAAATAGCAGAAAATGATTGAACAAAAGAAGCCTATGGCATGCTTTCAAGAGCCCAAAGAACAATCCTTAGCCATTTGGATGTCAACTATCAGTAGATTCCAAAGATTTGAACAAGATTTTAGGAACATTCAGTGCTGCTTTTCTCTCTCCCCTTGTTTTTCTTTCTTACACTTGTTTGATCATTGTATTTT
Organism: Quercus suber; assembly: GCF_002906115.3. Classification (NCBI taxonomy): domain Eukaryota; kingdom Viridiplantae; phylum Streptophyta; class Magnoliopsida; order Fagales; family Fagaceae; genus Quercus; species Quercus suber. Next base: position 787,064 of record NW_027069512.1, on the reverse strand, counting down.
GAATTGATTGTACTTCTCTCTTAGTGCACCACTAGTGTACTATGTTTACTTTTTTCTAATAAAATTTTTCATTATCAAAAAAAGAAAAAAAGATTTTAGGAACATTCAGATCACAGCCAATGATACTATAATAAAAGGTTCACAGTTTGTAACCTCTAAAGATCTTCATTTTTTCTTTCATGTTAAGCCATCATACATGTATTTTAGCATGTTAAACACATGTATGATTCTAATTATTCATGTAACCAAAAGTTACAGACACACACAAAATTTAAATCCTGACACAATACGTTTGCTACAACTGTGCTCTCCTTCAATCTGGGAACACGTATTAAGTACAATTATTCGCTGAAACATAAATTGAGGAAGTCTTGATAAAAAATTAGAATTTCACAAATAGTTAAAAGGAACTCTCGCCAAACTCATGCATATCCTGGATTTTTTTTTTTTTTTTCAGGCCTTCTACCTAAGATTGACACTTACAGACATAGTAATAATAACAAAAGAAATTAACACTAGAAGTAATGAAAATTTTGTTGTACCTGAGGCACCCCATCCTAAACCAACAGAGAATATGGCCGATGAGGCAGACCATGATCCATCTGACCTTTGAGAAATGACCAAGCCTATGCCAAGTTTGTAACCAAGCAGAACACCAGCTTTTGCTACAGTTAAAATTGCCAGGCCTTTTGCTCCTTTCAAAATTGCCAAGGGTATCAACTTGTCAGGATTCAACCTGTCAATTCCAACAAAAACTATAAAGTCAGGGAAAAAGGGAAAACCGCTTTACAAAGGACTGCATATTTAGAATGTTGATGCAAAGTATGAATTTCTAAAATACCATTATAGTCCAGTTGACATGCATGTGAAAAGAAGCAAAGAGTAAACAAAGAAACAAAGCTCCAAAATAGAATTTTACAATCCTATCTCTTTGACATTACAAAGCAGGAAAGAGATGTTAGTTTTACAAAGATAAAACAAGTTGACATGTAAAAGCAAGCTGAGATGCAAATGAAAATCACACCTGGCAACAGATTCTCGAAGTATTGGAGGCCTTGTATATCTCTTGGTCCATAGACAAACCAAGTGGAAGATTCAACCATCCTCTTGTGCAAGTCCAATCTATCACATCATGCTTTGCTACTTTCTACGGCATTGCTGATGGTGTTAATAAGAACACCTTGTAATGGATCAAGCCTATCATGGTAGGCATCACAGACCCTCTGGGGATCCCTCTCCTGAACATCCTTGTAAACACCATAATTAACACTATAATTAACCCCACTTGATCCACTGGGCTCAAGAAGTGGGGCACTAGGTATGTAAATGGAGGACAAGAAGGTATCGCCATTCTTTGCGGACCCAACAAATGAAACATTTGAAGTGGGGAGTAGCGACTGCTGATTTGAAATGAAACTCTGAATTTTGTTCCAGCCAGCCAAAATGGCAAATATACCATTGAGCACATTCTTCAAGTTAACCTCAGGATGATGTATACTAATATTATTATTATTATAAGGTTGCACCAAATTATGAGTGTTATCACTTGAATCATATCCTTCTCCATCAACAGCAAAATCATCATCTTAAAACGCGTGATGCGGTGGAGAGGACTTTGAGTTTGAGTCCCATGGAGAGTCAATGTAGTCATCAACATAGCGGAATTGGGCATTATTATTATTATTACTAGTCGCGGTCCCGCGCACTGCGCTTGATAATTTTTTTTGGGTGGTTTTTTTGTTATCAATATTTATCATGTTATTACGTCTCAAGCTGTGTTATATATGTATTACCAATATATAGTAGGATTCATGCTGGCAAGAGCTTTTGTTCATGGAACTATATTTTTTTTTTAATTAGAAATTACTATTTGGAAAAAATGAGGATAATTTATAGTAGAATTGATTTTTTTTTTTTTTAAATGTTAATTCTACCATATTCAGTTGACTAATTTATACATTTTCAAGTCAATTGAACACATTTTGCATGTTACATGTAATTCCTTGTTTCCATAAGGGTAAGGACATTCATAATCCCAATGATCCACTCCAATATTTTTACATGCTTGGTTTCTTTGAATATGAAATGTGTTTGTTACGAAAATTGTATATTGAAGGATTTGTCAATAGTTTTGGAGAAGGTTTTTTTTTTTTTTTTTCCTCCTTTTGGTTGATTTATAATCGAAGATAGTAGTTGTATTCCCTCGTTATTTGATTCACATAACAACGCAATTGCTAATCCATATTTTGCATTTTTGTCCCCTTCTATGTTGGCTTGAAGAAGGATTTCTTTTCCCCTTGTAATTTGATCTTGTACAAAATATTTGTGATCATGTTGTGTACTCATTTTGTGGTTGTGTAGTTGTATCATGTTTTTAGTTTGTAATTTTTAAGTTGTTTAGAATTGTAATTTATAGTGTTGTGTGTGTTTATGGATTAGTGATTGCTCTAGTTATTAGCAATAATTTTTCATTGTCAACTAAGTGAATAAAAGCTTTTCATATACCCTCCACAATAAAGCTCAAGCCTTATAGTATTTAATATATTTTTCAATTATAGTTGATGTTTAATGTTCTCCTCAATGAAGCCCAAGCCAAATAATCTTTCACGCTACAATACCTGTTCAACTGCCACTTTCCTTAAGAAAATCAAAAGACAATAATATTAACTTACTGTCTTTTATAATATCAAAAGTCTCTTATAATTAAATTATTAATAATATTGAAACAGCGGAAACAATCATTAATATCTAGTTCTTTGGCTCTTCCTCTCTTTATTTAACTGAATTACTTCTTCATACGTATTCAATTGCCACTTTCCTTAAAAATAAATAAATAAATAAATAAAAGACAATATATCTGAACTATCAAAATTCCAATACAAATTAATTATTAATAATTTTGAAGTAGCTAAAAAGTTATTAATATCCACATCATTTATTTTACCTACATATAGTAAAAGGTGAAATGAAATGTTGGAAAATGTGATATTTAAATTGGGTAACTATTTTTCATGTTACTTATATTATTACTGGAGGAAATATCCTTGGTAGCTATGTTATTTTTATTTTTTTTTCTAATGCACTGTAACATTTCAGAAGAACACTTTATGTGGATTTTTTTTTTTTTTTGAATTTAAGTGCTTCCAACAATTGTGTAAATTTCAAACAGTAATTCAAAAAATAATTGATGTTATATGTTCATGCTTTGATTGTGTAGTTCTATTATGGATTTGGGTTTTAACTTATAAGTTATTAAGGAACTCTATATATTCTACTTCCTTAGATTTTTTCTTTAATTTCTAGGTATGTTAATGTTGTGCAAAAGACGAAGAGTCTAACATAAATAAACCATTAAAAAAAAACCCAATAAAAAAGAGTAAACTCATGTTTATATCCAAAAAAATAAAATAAAATAACAAAACAAATAATAAAAAAAAGAGTAAAATTCATGTATGTATCTATGACTTAAACAAGGTATAATTTGAGTCTATATATGTGTAATTGTGTTATTTTTAATTGTACCGTACATATGTATGAATTATACACTATTATATATATATATATATATAAAAGTAGAGACCTCATACGAGAGTACATGAACTCCTATCATGTGGCGCTCTAATATTTCATTTTTAGTCTTTTTAACCTTTTTTCATTATGTTATTTTTACTGTTACCCAAAAGATCACATTAACCTATTTTTACTGTTATCCAAAAGATAGGTTGTAGTTCAAAATTAAATTAAAATCATAACAAACCTTATGAAAAGAACAAGCCCACTTATTATTTTAAATAGTATAACCCAAGTGTGACCCTTACATATTAATTTCTTCCCACGCATTCTCCAACATATGGGCTAACACCATATACCATATCCCAATTATTGCGCAAACCCATCTATTCTCACCTTTTGACGTTCTACTATTTTTGTCTCTTCTCTTTCCCATACGTTGATTGTTATTTGGCTCAAAATGATACCCATCATTTTCTACCTACTACAAACTAGGCCAAATGTTGTTTGCTCTCGATATTCTTTTATAATTCTCTGTTGAGTGACAAATATTTTTTAAAGTAAGTGGTATCAAATTTGTATCAATCTTGCTTTTATAGACTTCACGACACATTTTTTTTTCTTTTTTACTAAGCGTAAATAGGATAATATATCTTTGCAGTTCGATTAAACCATACTATTACTAATTCTAATGGGTCGGTCCATTTCCTTAATACTATTGCAGAGATAGCAGGTTGTTCATGTGTATTGTTGAAGCAGCCTGTATGTCAAGTATAGATCTTCAATGCACGAGACCCACCAAGAGTTGTATACATTACGAGAATGAGTTGATAAAACCTCACATGTTAAGGTTTTGTTGCATTGCCTATATTTCATGTTTATTTTCATAGTAAGTAATATCTCAAAAAAAATTTCTTAAAAATTTTATTGTCAAAATTATGGTTTTTGGTTTTTTATGCGGTCTTCTAAGGTTGTGGTTGAGGCAATTACTATCCTTCTGCTCTATGAGTAGCCTGGTTGAAGTGTATTCCTTTGGCAAGGTTTAGACATTCTTGCAAGGGCATGCTAAACTCCTTGTTGCATATGTCACTGTCACATATGCCGACATGAACAAAAAATGCCATCATTAATTAATTCAAATTATTAAATTTGGTTTTAATAGTCATATAAACAATCTAGAGTACGGTGTTGTAAGCTGGTCGTTCTGAAAGTGCTGTTGGCCAATGCTTGGTGACACTGATTCAACATGAGTTTGTGTAAATTTGTCAAAAAATACTAGGCTATAATTATTTAGTCAATAACTTTGAAGGATAAAATTATCCCCAAATAGCCGTTAAAGCAAGCAGAGAGGTCAGATTAGTAACGTCAAATTTGCTGTTCCATAAAGTCTTTCTGTATTGTGCTTCACCATGCAGTTAATTTCCGTACGAGTGAAGCTTTGGCAAATATGGTCCAGAGCTTACTCCCTTCATAAAATAATAGGTACAAGTGATCGTGTGAGCTGTAAATGTCAATTCTCTTGTTTATTTAATACAAGTAGTTTGATCAGGGGCTCATCAGTCTTTTTCTTTTTTAATCTTCAGAGTACTATTTTAATTTCTCTAATTAGTTGGGTTTTATTTTTATTTTTATTTATTTTTTATATATATCAGATTTGAAGGACAAATTTCGAGCAAGAACATTGAGACTGGAATAATTGGCACCGACAAGAAATTCAGGTAAGCTTCGTTTTCCATTCTCATTAAGCTTGTGGCTGGTCTTACACTTGATGTGAATTGGTCTTGGTTTGGGTTGATATTCCAACTTGCATAAATTTCCCATTTATAAACTATTTTTCAAGCGGATATAAACTGGTAATGTGTTTGCATGTTTTAAGATTTTTGGGAGAACGTCTCTACATCACCATTCTCCTTTTTCTTTTTCTTTTTTTTTTTTTTTTTTTTTTTTGTAGATTTTGCTAGGCTGCTATTTAAGGCCTTTGTTGCACCAAGTTGGCTTTTGTAAATCGGTTTGATTCTGTTCTATAGTAGCATATGTATACTTTATTGCCCCTTTGATTTGTATAGCTGGTAATAATAAGTTGCCAAATTTAAGTTCACTTTGTTACTAAAAGTATGTGCATCCATTTTGTGTATTTTTAGGCTGCATTTGTGGATTTTATTTAAGACAAAGTTTAGCTACAAAATTGGTTGTAGCCTAAGGCAACAAAATTGTTTGTACTCAATATCTTTTTATTGATGGTGAATTTTGACAAATCCATCATTGGATTACATCTTCTTCTTAGATCCTCCATGCTTGCAAAAATTTTTAAAAATTAAAGAACAATAGCTATGTCATTAATAAATTATTTATGTGGTTCCCAAACCTAATAGTACTTCCTATGCAGGGATTGGGCTCCCAATTTATTTGTTAGTGGGTATCCCTGAACTCCTACTATGGCAAGTTTTAAATGCTACCTTGACAGCCCAACTATATAACCCTAATACATCTTGTGCTTAATTCCCTCTCTTCCCTAGTATCTTTCTTCTCACGTTCACTCCTATTTCTCACACCCTAATTTTTACCAACCAACCCCTTTCTGCCCTCCTATCTTCCCTTTTATAACATCTCCTTAGTGGGGACCCAAATAATTATCTTTCCATCTTTTCCCATGTGGTCCCCACCTTTGTCCAGAATTCTTAGTAACTTGGTAAATTCTAAGAATTTTCTTGAAACTTGCACCTGAAGCCGAATGGTGCTCGATAGCGGATTCCACTAAGGCACTAACAACGTTTGAGAACCAATCCGAGTATTGACTACTACCCCTTCAATCATCCCCAACCCATTCATTGATACTAGGCCGAGCCCAGTCCAATAACAATAAGCCACTTCCAAACACTGATCCTATGTCTCTATGATATTGCTACTGGATTAGGCGCATCCTAACAACAATGGGCCAACACCGGCCACTGATCCCATGTCCCTATAGTTTAAATTGCAAATTTTTGTAATTTAAAATTATGCATAAAATATAAGCTTATAGATCATATAGTAAATAATATCCTATTAACACAAAATTTGACATGTGTATTAGGAGCATAAAAAATATGCAATTCAACAATTAAAATTTTAAAATATGTAGTAATGTTTATTTAATCCCAGTACTCTTGGCATGTTTTTAGTTGGCTACTTTTTAAGGAGTTTGTCGTAGTAAACTTGTCTTCTCACAATTTGCTTGTAAGTGTTTTATATATTGTTCCCTTAATCATGATAGTATCCTTTATTAAATTTATTTTATGTATATTGGTGCTCAACAGTTTTTTTTTTTTTTTTATTATATATATATATATATTTAAGGTAATTTCTTCCTCCTTTTATACTTGAAATTAAAGGGGTAATTTTTTTTTTTTTTTTTTTTTCTTCTTGAACTCAATTTTTGTGAGCAATTTTGATTTCCTTATTGTTGCAAGGTTTTTTTTTTTTTTTTTTTCCCTCCCTCTTTTAGAGTAATTATCATTGCGAAAATGCTTTGTGCTTTGAGAGTTATCAATAAATTTTAAAAGAATGCATTATTTATTAAAATATAATGTTAAAAGGGTTAATTGTTCAACTAGAAATTCAAGGACTAACCACATACATATAAATTTAAGGATGAGATTTGTAAAAATCTCTTCGAAATATTGCCATTCAATTGGTTTTTTAAAAGCAATTCCTTTCCTTGTTCTTTATTCCTTTTTCACACTTGGTTTGAGAATACGCAATAGTATGTACTAACCCTTATCCACATGTCTTAGCCTTAAATCCTCTTTTTTTTTCTTTTTTTCTTTTTTTTTTTCTTTTTTTTTTTTTTAAATAATGCTAGAGAAACACCTAACTATACACCCCATTGCTTTCCTTGTGATTGATGCAACTAAATTTTTTTTCAGCAAGTACCCATGGTGGTTTGGTGTGTAAGTGCTAAAATCCATTCTCAAATTAACCCCCACTATTTTGTGAAATTAGTTGTGGGTGGCAGGGGGGAAAAAAAAAAAAAAAAAACCATTTTGTACACAACCGTCAACATACTACCACCAATTTGGCAAGTTGTTGCTTCCATTTTTGTAGAGTCCATACTCAAATAACAATAATTGGTGAAATGATTGAATAATATTATTTATAGTCTAATGGAACTGTTAAATGGAGACATAAGCTGATATGCATAACAATAAGATTAAAGACCTATCATAAATCACATTTTGGAGTGCAACACCTAATCAACTAATCTGCAAATATTGGAATATACCTCTAGGCAATAAATAGACACCATATGAAAAAAAAAAAAAAAAAAAAAAAAAATCCTCTCATTTTAAGTGCCTCTTTTTCCTCTACTAATTGATGTATGGCAAGGTCTGAATTTTATTTTTATTTTTTCATTTTAAACTTTGGTTATTTCAACCAAAAAAAAAAAACTTATGACAACACACACATAATATAAAATGGAACACTAAGAATAGAATTTAGGATTTTTATCCATAACATAGTAATAGGACTAAAGCCTAATTGCTTATCTCAAGTCTCAGCAAAAAAAAAAAAAAAAAAAAAAAGTAGGCTTACCTCAAGACATGGCTCTTGTACACCACTCCCCAATCCAGTCCAATTTTAACTTTCAGTTTTTAAAGGTTGGAAGCTAGAAACAGTCTTGTAGCCCAACCTTCCATAACTTGGGGTTGGCCTGATGGGCTTTAGGCCTGGCATCCAAAAATTCAGTGGAACACTAGCAAATATGTGACGACTTACCTTGGAGTTTCCTTCTCTCTCTCTCATCCATCTTGGCACTCGAGGCTGGAGCAGCTTTTGCCACCAGCAGAAAGAAAGATAAGTGGCAGCAACAGATGAACCATGACTACCACATCTTTATCTCTATCTCCAAAGCTTTTGCTCTCCATTTCCAAGCCCAAGCCTTACAATTCTGTTAGCACCCATAATTCCTCTCTACCATTTACCTTAACAATAACCAAAAATTCCATTCTTTTACACAATCCAGCTCACAGAATTGCTCAGAAAAGCCCTCAACTTTGGAGAATCTCTTCTGCCTCTGAAGGTGAAGTAGTTCTACCACCAGAAGCCACCCCACTAGAGAATTCCCAGGAGATAGTGTCAACCAGTGATGATGGTGTCTCCACCATCATATCAGCTCTTCTCTTCATTGCTTTTATTGGTCTATCTATTCTCACTATTGGGGTAAAGTCCCTTCACAAAAAAGTTCCATTTTTTCATGTGTAATTACTTGTGTTGTTTGTTCTAGTTGCCTAAAATTGTGACTTTGCGTTGTGGGTTGTTGCTAAATTGAGTTGGTTTTGGGTCCCAGGTTATCTACATAGCTGTGACAGATTTCTTGCAGAAGAGGGAGAGAGAGAAGTATGAGAAAGAAGAAGCAGCTAACAAGAAAAAGAACGGGAAAAAGAAGAAGGTGAGAGCAAGGGCTGGGCCAAGGGGGTTCGGGCAAAAGATTGATGATGGTGATTATGAATAGAATGTTCAGTGTAAGTTTTTCACTGGCTTTGTGTCTCCAGATTGAAATGGGTGTTCTTTAACCTCTTTTTCTTTGACCAAAAGGAATGGGTTTTCTTTGTTCTTTTTACAAAAATTTTATGCTCATTCCGTAAAAGTGAGAGCTTTTGTGTACTGCGTATGACAATTTTATTAATTCAAACATACATGATGCTCAATCAAAACAATGGAGCTGATATTGATTAGCCTTCAAGGCTTTATGGTTCTTTTAAAAATTGCAATAGTATTTGGCATTAATTCCCTACTCTACTCCCACTTGGATATCTAAAGCAACGAACTTTCTGATTTTAGGACATTCTTGCTTAATGGTTTGATTATGAACCATGAATTCAAATACAAGAGATGGAGAGAGCTTGATGCATATGTGATAAAATTTTCTTTGGCCCAGTAGTTGGATGTCCACCTTTATTTTTTGCTCCCCCTCCCCTCTTCTTTTGAGAATATCTAGAGTGGATGAAGTTTTTCATATTGGTCAAATTTAATTTTTTTTCCCTCAAGTTGTGTTAATGTAGTCCCTAAAGTTGGTGGTTTAGTGTTCTAAACTATGTGATTAATTAAATCCTCTTTTATCTCTTCGGGTCTGAGGACTCTCCATAAAGAAAATCTACATTCAGTAATAGAAAAAAAATCTAGTTTGCATCATATTTGGAAGAGCCGAAAAGGCAATATCAAGGGTTGCGCTTCCTTGTGAAACTTAACCTAGCATCTTACAACACAATGTGACAACAACCATACACTACCGATGTCTGCATTCAAGGCATCCCTCTGGCTCTGCCTCAAGATGGAATGATGAGTGACGGTCATCCTCACTTCATCTTGCTCATTGCCAACAATCTGCACATGTTCCAAATTTAGTGGTTGCAACTAACCATGAGGATTGAACTTTTTGTGAGATTTAATCTTAATCCAATACTAATGACATGAGTTGACAACAGCCATATATCACATGTATCCACGTTTTGGATGGCATGCATCTCTTGTAAAAGTATTCACATGTTAAAATTTGGTGAGGTTATTCACTTTGCATCGAATTCAATTATGTGGAACTCGTGTTGGAAATACATGTGTGAGTGAAATCCCATATTGAATAAAAATGTCAAAAGTGAGTAATTAATATAAACATAGTTGGGTCCAAACTCACAGACTTGATATATTTACTATGGGGCCTTGGCCCTAGAGTGTGTAAGGGCCTTATCACACTTTTCCAACTGTTCTTTTAACATATTGATTTGCTCTTTGAATTTTTGTTATCAATTAAAAAGGAAATGCCTCTTAGGTTGTTCTTGAACCTTTGCATGTGAAAGTGTGCCCAACACAAAGATCAACACTATAGTTTCATCATAGGGGTTGTTCAATCTAAGAATTGTTAAGTGATTAGCTTTACTCCCAACAACATGAATCAACTCTTAAGGGCAACACATTCACCCAACTCTCTAGCTCTAAGAGATTGTTCCTTAACTTATTTTAACATTCTCTTCTTGTTTGTTGATTATTTCCATTAAACTTGTTTTCTTGGCTGAAGATTTTGTGTATTAATAGAAAATATTTCCAACATATTCATCAAAGTGAAATCCTACAACATCTAAAATGATGTACTCCTAGCCTTGGTTTTGCTCCCATGCGGTGGCGGCTCTAGCATATTTTTCTAGAGGGGTCAGTAAGTACTAAGAAGATGAATCTTGAGTAAGAGATGAATTTTGCAATTTACGTGGTTTTTTTATTACAAATCTATCCATAGTGTGGGCAAGAAAACAAAAGATAAACTATAGGCTAAAATGCAAAACTCACCCTTTAAGTTTCACAATTTTTCATTTCAGTCCTTTAAGTTTCAATCCTTCTCAATTTAGTCTTCCGTTAATATTCCGTCCATCACTACCGTTTATCACCTTATTTTATCTTTTCTTAAATTTAGAGAAAAATGTTAGTTTAAAATTTAAAAAAAAAAGAAAAAAAAGAAAAAAAAAAAGAAAGCAAATTAAAGGAACCCAGTAAAGCTCTAATACCAGCAGATCTTGAGGAAGAAAGTGAGAGATTGACGCGCATTTAACCCTAATAGAAAGACTCTTCCTCCAACCTGGAATAAACCAAGGAATCCACTGTGAAATCGGGTTAAAGAACCCATAAACCCAGACTAAACCCAAGTACTCAACTCAGTGATACTCAAGCACCCAAGGTTCTCTAGCCTAATGGTCCGTGACTCCAGTGGCTGAGAACACAGGCGCTGCATAGACCGAGAGGAAGAGGAGGTATTTTGGTTGAAGTCAAGTACATCTCCAGGAGCGGAGTGCCGAGGATTGGCATGAGGCAAGCTGCCGAGTAGCTTCTCTCCCTCTCGATCTCTTTTTCTCCCTCTGGATCTCACTTTCTCCCTCTGGATCTCAATTATTGATGGGTTAGGCAGTTAGGCAGGAGTGGGTAGTGGGGTTTCTCCTTATTCTTCTGATGGTTCGTGTTCTTCAGATGGGGGATGGACTGGGTTTTTTTTTTTTTTTTTTTTTTTATTAACGTTTTTTAATTAAGAAATAAATAATTAAATATAAATTAAATATTCAATAAAGGGCAAAATGAAATCTTTTTTGGACAAATCAAAGGTAGTGATGGACAGAATATTAACAGAAGACTAAATTGAGAAGGATTGAAACTTAGAGGACTGAAATGACAAAATGCAAACTTAGAGAACTGAAATGAAAAATGGTGAAACTTAGAGGGTGAGTTTTGCATTTTAGCCTAAACTATAAGTTCATTTGATATATTATTTCTTAATACTATAAACATATTAATTATTGTTGATAAGATTAAATTGTAGAAATTATCTATTGTTTCTTAATATGTTTAGATCAAATTGGGTTTTTTTTTTTTTTTTTTTACTTGTTTAAAAAGGCTAAGATATTGTCAAGGGGATCATATTCAAGCTTATTTTAATTTGAATTAAAAAAAAAATGGGTCAGGGGTTCGAAACAAAACTATTGTAAAATTAATATACATAATTCTCTTCTTCTTTTTTTTTTTTTTTTTTTTTTTTTTTTGGCCAGCTCAGGGGGTTCATCCCCTAAGCTTCACTTGCCACTATCCATTGGCTTTGCTATAATAAGGATTAGAAGGAATACAGTGGTGGAGAACTGGTGATTAGATTGGAATATGATTATCTATAATAGAATATCTCTGTCTTTTGCTGTTGACATTGAACTTTCTATTGGTTGGACAAACTCAAATTCTCTATCAGCTTGAAAATAACTGGTGTAATGCCAAGAGAAATCTGCTAAAGGGTACAGGCTTTTAGTCAATCGAAGTGCTTCAGAATTGCATGTGTAAAATCCTGAAACTCAGGTAGGCGGCAAGGACTTTCATAAAATTTGAGATAAGGGTCGGCATGATTGGTTGCATCCAATGGGTCCTCTTCATCCCAGATTCTGTTTTAGGGTGATATGCGATGCAACTAGCAATGTTGATGCAAAGATCTCTATTATTCTAAGGAGAAAGGATTGGATTTGGTCCCCTACTCAATCAAAGGACTTAGTAGAGAGATTTAGAGTCAGCTACATCCACCTAGCTGATGAGAATAAAACAATCTAGTGTATAGGTGGAATTTAGGTCGTCCTTTTCTTTTTAACAAAGTGAGAACCACTATGCATCAGTTTTAACATAGCTATAAGAATGACCAAGAACTGAGTGCTCATAATAGAAGAGGAGGCCGAGCTATCTAGAAGCACAAAAAAGGTTAAGGACGTCCATCATGCTGAGTTCAAGGATGGCTCAAGCGAGAGTGGACAATCTCATGATTTCCAGAATACATGGGGGGCATCTAAGAGAACCTTCAAAGAGAAGCTGGTGGGGGAGATTCCAGGAGCCTATGCCAAAGCATTTGATTTTTCAGATCTTATGGACATGGAGGTAGAGTTGTATGACGAGGTAGAAGAGCTTCGTGAAGGACTAGCAGCAGTGAAGCTAACCAAGGAAACAAAACTCCGGATCAGGAAGTTGTGGTCCAATGCTTTGATTATCAAGTTGTATGGCAGAGCAGTGGGGTTTAATTTTCTTCAAAGCAAGCTCAACCTCCTATGGAAATTGGAAATCGTCTAGGAGGATAGACTTTGTTGATCTTAGTAAAGATTTCTATTTAGTTAAATTTTCGGTGAAGACATGGATGCAGTCCTTAAAAATGTCCCGTGGTTCATTGGAGGCCACTTCCTATCCATTCAACCATGGGAGCCGTTTTTCAAGCCGGCTTGTGCAAGTGTCTCATCCATAGCAGTTTAGGTTCGGTTACATTATCTTCCGATGAAGTTGTATGAGCCTGAAGTGTTAAAATAGATTGGAGAATCCATAGGAAAAGTGCTCAGAATAGACACCTACACAGCCATGGAGGCCAGAGGGAGGTATGCAAGACTTTGTATATAGGTGGATTTAAACGAGCCATTAATTGATACCATTCTTATAGGGAGGTTTGAACAACCTGTGTCGAAGGTCTTCATAATTTGTGTTTTTTCTGTGGAAGAATAGGACATAAGATTGAAGCTTGTCAGTACACCATTAGACGACCGGAGATGCCAGCGGAGGGAAGTCCAGTGAAAACAGGAGCGGATAACGTTTCAGATTAGACAACTAATCCACGTGATGTGCATGATTTGCCCAGTACAACCATAGGTAGTGGCACAACGAATGTCAGGGAGATAGGTACAATAGACGACAGATACGGTCCTTGGATGCTAGTATCACGTAGAAAACCTGGGAATAATAGGACAAAAAATGTCGTTACCCTTGAGGACTCGACAAGCTCTGGAATGCGCTAGACTCCTCTTGGACTTAGGCAAGGATTCAATAAGGGTCTAATGGGATGGGCTGAGACTAATAGGAGCTTTAAGGTAAATGGGCCATTGAGGGTGGGCCTAGAGAAAAAATTTACTAAATGAAGGATAGATGAATACCTGGGAAATACAACCAGCCCATCAGTTAAGGGCAAAAAGGATATTGCAAGAAAGAGGGCATTAAAGCTATTGACCAAGTTAGACTTAGTTGGGAAACACTTACAAAACATAGCTAACACTTACTCTACTCGAAGTATAAATGGTGATGGCGATCCTAATCATGATCTCTTCTAGTTTAAGGCTGATGATCGAGTTGATATGGGTCATCAACCTCAACGGCTGGGCTGTGGTGATTCCGGAAGTGGCGAACCCCCTGTTGACAGCGGCCAGCGCAAGGAGGACGATCCCACTGTGGATGTTACTGGCCGATGGCGTGGCTCCAGAGGAGGAGCAATAGTGTGTATAGAGGATGTTTTTTCACCTGCTCAAGGAATGAAGGGGGTTAGAAACCCAACAAAGATTCAACTCTTGAAGGGGGAATTGGCACATCACCAACGTTTTACTAGTGTCCAAACCATCTTTAGAATCCAGCAACAACACCACAGCGAAGGAACTGAATATGGAAATGTTGGAGCATAGATTGATCCTGTCTTAAGGGAGGGGGAAGACCAGGTAAATGCTGGGAATGTTGATAATGATGGGATGGAGCTTGAGGAAGGAAGTATAGCTTTTACTTACTCCTGTTGAGTGTCTTAAACCCTCTTTATCATCCAATCATGAATATTTTAGTGTGGAACTGTAGAGGTGCTCTGAAACCTAATTTTCAGAATCATGTCATGGAGTTAGCTAGGAATCACAATCCTGCTATTTTGGTGGTTATAGAAACCCGTATTGGGGGAGTTAGAGCCAGGGAGATAACTGATCGACTTCCCTTTGATGGTGCTATTCACACGGAGAAGATTGGCTATTCTAGGGATACTTAGCTTCTGTGAAATTCAGATAGGGTGGAGGGGATTCAACTCGCTAACACGGAGCAGGAGATACACGTCGAAGTGAAGGTACTCCCTTTTAACCTGTCTTGGATTTTTACTGTTGTATATGCTAGTCCCAAACATGCTAAAAGACAGGTACTGTGGGAAAATCTATCTAAAGCTGCTGATCTTCATAATAAACCTTGGATTATAGCTAGGGATTTTAATGAACCTCTTGCTAATGAGGATAAGTTTGGGGGTAGACTAGTAAGCATTAACAGATCTCTGCTCTTCAGGAATGCCTGGACAAGTGTAATATGGTGGATATGGGTTTTAATGGTTTGAAATTCACCCGGACTAATAGAAGGGAGATTAACAACCTTATCCAAGAGAGGATAGATAGGTTCTTCATGAATCCCAACTGGTGTCTGTTGTATTTGGATGTAAAAGTGTCCCATTTAACAAGGTGCCACTCGGATCATTGCCTTGTGCTAATGGAAACCAATCCCAGTAGGCTTATGCAGCTGAATAGGCCTTTCAAATTCCAATCATTTTGGCTATCCAACCCCTCCTTTCCAACTGTTGTGAATCAGGCATTGAGACAACCAAGGAATCGTAGGGAAGCAATTGATATTTTTTCCACTCAAGCCAACCTATGGAACAAGAATCACTTTGGCAATATCTTTTTACAAAAAGAAGAGAATCATGGCTCGGCTTAATGGGGTGCAAAGGGCTATGGCCAATCAGCCGTCATCCTCATTAGTAATGTTGAAAAATCATCTTTTGAAGGAGCTGGAGGTTGTTCTAGAGCAAGAAAAGGATCTTTGGGCCCTTAAATCCAGAATCAAGTAGATGATTTTGGAGGATAGAAACACTTCTTTTTATCATGTTTCAACGCTTGCTCGTAGGAAAAGAAACCTTATTACTGTAATCAAGAATGAGGTGGGGGAATGGTTGACCAAGGAAAGGGAAGTTGCAAGCCACATCAGAGAAGGGTTTATGAAGCTCTATACTACTTCCCAGGAGACAGTAACCTGGGATATAAACCACAACCAGCACTGGCAAACCAAGCTCTCAAATGAAGAGAAGGATAGCATAAGTCACATGGTAACAGATAAGGAAATTAGAATAGCCCTCTGGTCTCTAAAAGCTTTTAAAGCTCCTGGCCCTGATGGTCTACACGCGGGATTTTTTCAGAGGTTTTGGCTCACTGTGGAAGGGTCGGTCAGAGAAGAGGTGCACTATGTTTTCAGGGAGAAAAAAATTCCGGATTACCTTAACAAAACCAGCATTGTTCTCATTCCGAAAATTCAGGGTCCAACTATTGGTAACTACTGGCCCATAAGCCTATGTAATTGTGTATAAGATAGTCTCCAAGATCATAGTTGGAAGAATCAAACCCTATTTAGACCAGCTCATCCCTTCTTGTCAGGTAGCCTTTGTTCTAGGGCGAAAGGGGGTGGATAATGCAATCATTGTTCAGGAGATAATTCACACTATAGGGAAAGCTAGGGGAAAGGGCATAAGGCAGGGGGACCCTTTATCCCCATATATTTTTATCTTATGTATGGATTTCTTGGGTCAGCTCATTCAAGAAAAATGTAAGGCTAAAGTATGGTGTCCGGTTAAAGCCTAGAGGAGTAGTCCAGCTTTTTCCCACCTATTCATTGCCGATGATTTATTGTTTTTTTGCTAAATCCAATGTAGAGAACTGTATTGCTGTCAGGGAGGTTCTTGATACCTTTTGTAATCTCTCTGGGCAAACTATGAGTGAAGCTAAATCTAGGGTCTATTTCTCCCCGAATATCAACCAAGATAGTAAGGAGGCTTTTAGTGACATTCTTGGTTTCCATCAGACGGAGTGCTTAGGGAAGTACTTAGGTTTTCCCATTAAGCACCGAGGAGGCAATAATTAGGATTTTGGGTTTGTTTTGGATATAGTGAAGAGCAAGCTTGCGGGTTGGAAAGCTAGCCTCCTATCCATGGCAGGGAGGGAAGTGTTGACCAAGCTTCTTCATCAGCAATCCCGGCTTATGTCATGCAAAGTAACTTGCTGCCTAATAAGGTATTGGATGGCATTGACAGGGTCAATAGAAAATTCTTGTGGGGGTCAGTTGAAAACAAGAGGAAAATGCATTGGGTGGGTTGGAAGAAGGTAACTAGGCCCAAAGAAGAAGGGGGTTGGAGCTTCAAACAGCTAAAGGAAGGAATACAACACTCTTTGCTAAGTTAAATTGGAGATTCCATATTGAGGATAAGGCTCCTTGGGCGAACGTGCTAAGGCTGAAATACTGCAATCACCAGAGGCTAAACTCAAGAAATGTGGATAAGGTTCCTAGCTCTAGAACTTGGAAAAGGCTGTTGAAAGGGGAAGAAACCTTTAGGAAAGGGATCAAATGGCTGCCGAGATTCAAAAGCAAGATGGATTTTTTGTATGATAACTGGTCTAATTTTGGTCCCTTGAGGAACATCATCCATGGACCCCTGTCTCCAGAATCCTCCAATCTGAAAATCAAGGATGTGGCAGATTACACAAGTAGTTGGAATTGGTCTATAATTCAAATGGAATTCCCTGAGGAGATCATTAGAGAGCTTAAAGCCACCCCCATTCCTCTTTCTGTTAGTTTGGAAGATAGGTTGGTTTGGAAGTGTTCTCCCAAATGAGCTTTTGACCTTAAAAGTGCTTATGTTTTAGCCACCAAGCCCATGAGGGTTATTCCTTTTAAAGGGAATTGGATTTGGAAGTTGAGAATCTTGCCAAGAATACAAGTCTTTGTGTGGAAAAGTATGCATCACAGCATAGGGGTCAATCAGTGCCTATTGGCAAGAGGAATGCAAATTGAGCCTAACTACCCCTGTTGTCACAGAGAAGTGGAGTCCATTCTGCATGCATTGCGTGACTACCCTTTGAGCAAAAATGTTTGGTATCAACTTGGGAGGCGGACAATAGATTTCACCTTCTTCACCCAAAATTTGCATGACTGGTTGAACACCAATGCTACCTCAAGTCAACGCCATACATCAAGTCAAATTCCTTGGAACCTTGTCTTTCTCTTTGGAATTTGGCTACTCTA
This sequence comes from Quercus suber, assembly GCF_002906115.3. Lineage (NCBI taxonomy): Eukaryota > Viridiplantae > Streptophyta > Magnoliopsida > Fagales > Fagaceae > Quercus > Quercus suber. The sequence continues at coordinate 769,175 of NW_027069512.1, read as the reverse complement.
GAAAGGTAGGAATTAGCTTCTATTCAATAATAAAAGCTAAAATCCAAACTTGGCCAACGAAATTGTAGATCGTGCATCAAAGTATCACTTTTGTGCAAACAATTCTTTAGCCAAAAAAAGAATGGTTCTGAAGAGTATTAAATGAGAAAAACCGGGGAATGGCTGGTTAACTTTGAACACGGATGGCTCGGTAGCAGGTCATTTCGGGATAGCTGGAGGAAGGGGCTTAATTAGGGACACCAATGGTGAGTGGGTCACGGGCTTTGCAAGAAGGATTGGGACAACTTCTAGCTTCCTGGCGGAGCTATGGGCTCTCCATGATGGGCTTCAACTTTGCTTACATATCCAAGCCCAAGCTGTGCTTATTGAACTGGATTCTAAAACCATTGTGGATGCCTTTAATTCACAAGCCCACTCTTAACACTTTTGTCTCTTCTATTATGGATGATTGTAGGCACATGATCCCTCGGATTCCCCAAACTCGTATTAGACATATTTACAGTGAGGCTAACAAATGTGCCAATTTCTTAGCTAAATTAGGCACCTCGATTGAGGGTGATTTTATTGTTTTTCCCCACCTGTGGACTTAGCTATTGTTTTGGAGGCTGATGCAAGTGGGCTGTTTGTAAACAAGCTCTATCCTGAACCTATTTTTGCTGTTTAGCTCTTAATATAGTTTTCCAGTTTAACCAAAAAAAAAATTAGTTTGGCTCTCTACAACAATTCCTTGGCATGCCTTTATTCTGCGGTTGGCCTTTAAAAATAGGCTTCCAAGTTCCAACTGGAGATAGGCTACTGCAATGGGGAGATCATGGTGATGTTGTGTATTTTATAGAAAGTACATTGAACACAAGAATCATATTTTCTCTAAGTGTGGTATTTTCTAGTAGAATATGGAAAGCCTTTATAACTATGTCCTCGATTGATAACCCAGTAATAGAGTGGGACAGATTGGTGGCCTGGAACTTGCAAAATTTGAGAGGAAAGGATATTAGTGCTGTGATTTGTAGTCTGGTTTATGACAGCAGCTTTTTGTAAAATCTGGTGTCAAAGAAATGCGAGAATTTTTGGGGGCAAAATCCTGAATGAATAAAGCCAAATACAGGATGTTTGTTGGGAAAACAGGAACAGGCATTGTGGTTTTGTTTTGAAGTGTCTTTTGGGAGTTTGTGCTCTGTTGATTGTTTTTGCTGAGTTGGGTAGTATTTTGGTTTTCTTTTGTGTTGCAGCTTTGTACTGCTTTTTGGGCTGTATTTTGTTCTTTCTATGAGTAGTAGCTTTGATTTGTTGTTTATTCTTCTTTTGTGTTTTAATGAAAGTGAGTTGTTCATAAAAAAAAAAAAGACCTAGACGTTTTCGTAGGAAACATCAGAGAATTTCAATTGAACTACAAGACTCTTGACATTAAGTAATGATCCAATTAGCTTCTACAAATTTGAGAGAATGAACAGTGCTTTTGCTTATCTGGCCACTCGTGGCAGATTGGACAAATAAAAATTGTTAATATGAGAACATGATCCTTGCAAAATTGGCTAATATGAACCCACTAACCAAGTGATTTACCAATAAACGACCAACTTGGCAGAATGGCTAATTAAATTTTGTATTACACAAAAATTATAGTTTTTTTTTCCTTGGCAGATAATCTGCAAATAATTTAGAAATTCCATTTAGGTCAATCAGCAACTTAAAAGTAATCAAGGTCTCCTAAATCTTATATTCAAAAAGTAAGCACTAAGTTTTGCATGGAACACCCGAAACTAATTTTAGCGTTATACTCTGATTGAGAAACTTTACGTGAAAACATAGGATTGGTCCATAAAATTTGAAAAATTCTTTATTAGTCTTCAAAAAATTATAATCACGCTTAGTTAACCCCCGGAAGCCTTGTTAGTCATAACGAAACACCAAAAATGTCTATCACATTTTGCAACGTCATAAAAAATTTAATGGAAAGGATATGAAGGACTAACTTGATACGTTTGTAAATTTTTGAAGACTAAAAAAATTCAACTTTCAAGAACTAAAATACAATTTTTGACCCATTTTAGAATTTAATGTATATTTTTACCATAAACTTTATCACCAAAATACACACATTTTTAATGTTGGCTTCAGAAATTGTCAATTGTTATATAGCCTAGTGGCATTTTGTATCTTCAAATATGGTCAAAATCACGGTTGCTTAAGGCCTCAACTTACAGTTAGCACACAATTGCTGGGACAAAAATCAATAAAGTTACATTTGCATACTTGAATTTAGATTTGGATTTTAAATCATAAATACCTTGATTCTAAAAAATTAGATTTTGAAATTTTGTATTTGAATCTGTTTTATATACATTGGAGTATTTGAAATTTAGAATTTTAAAATCTATTGTTTGGATATTCTATAACCTATAAATTATGATTTAAATTGTTGTGCTCTATTTTTTTTTAAATGAAACATTTTTCAGAATTTTTTTTTTTTTTCAATTTTCAAGTGTTTGTTTACAGGTGAAAAAAAATATGATCAAACTTGTGAAATATTTTCTGTTAACCATAAAATCATTTATAAAAAGTTGTAAAACGTTTTACCTTTGACTTTTAGAACTTGATAAAACATTTTACAAAAACACATTATGCTCTCCCTCCCCCCATCTAGTGGCTAAGTCGTTGATCCAATGGGCTAGGCAATCGGTGTAGATGGTCTGGTGGCTGAAGTTGTCTTTTTGATGACTAGTGCCAGCTATCTAATCACTAGAGACATCATTCCAACGGCCAGAGCAACTTTTCCAATGACCGAAGCCGCATTTCGATGATTAGTGTCAATAGTACGATCACCAAAATCGTTGTTCCAATGCACTCACCGAAGCTTGTTGTCATTCCGATGCACTCGCTAAAGCCTCTATTCTAACAGCTGGTGTCAACGATTTGATTATTGGAGAGACGAGGTAATTGAAGCCCCCGTTCCGACAATCGATATCGTTGTTCCGATTGCCATTCCAAAAGTCCAGTCACCAGAATTCCAGCACTAACGGCTATGCCACCAATTTTGTGGTTTGTTTAAAAAATTTACATGTCACACCCAAACACTTAAAAATATTTTACTAAAAATGTGTTTTACATGTAAAATATTTTACTTCAAAACAAACATAACAAAATCTCTTTTTTACTTTCTCATTAATCAATAATAATAATAATAATAATGTTTATGCTATTAATAACTTCACTCATTTCCTTATAATATTATAATTATAATATATCATTATTATCTTGCTAGTTTATTTCCTACATAGACAACATGGTTGAATATTCACATTGTTTGGAAATAGTTTGAATTAGCTCATCATATACGATCAACTTTTAACAGTGTAATACTTATAATTTGATGAAATGACCATGTATCTTAATAAAGAATGAAACTGCATAACAAATGCAATAATCAAGTATTAAATAAAACAAAACCACAGAGAGAGAGAGACAGAGACAGAGACAGAGAGACAGAGAGATGGGGTTGCAGTGTTGGACTTTAGCACTAACTTGTGAACTTTGTCTTAGACTGGAATACAAGAGTTAGGTGGTCAGCTTTGAATAAAGGTATGATCCCTCCCCATTGTCAAATCACTTCTTTCACTGTCGCTATAAACCAATTTGTCACCAACAGCGCCAACAAACCCAAACTAAGAATTCACCAAAAAGAAAATCAAAACCCATTAGATTTGGGCAACCTCCATTCCAAGGTGACTTGGCCTCCTTCGATTTCTTCAAAGAAGCTTCAACCAGAGGTCATGTTGTAACCCTTTTGAGAATCTTAGTGCCCTAATGAGCTTTTTGTTACAGGCGAAGGGTTTAAAAATAGGTCTAAACTCCCAGTAGCCTCACCCCCAGGTCGGGGTCTCAAGCATACCCGAATCATTGAAGGTCTTCAGCTCGAGCCAAACCCTGGTGTTTAGAACCCCCAATGACAATGTTACGAAAGGCTTCATTAAGGACCTTCAAATGTTGTGGTTGGACTCGATGTAAAGGCCTAGAAATTTGGGGTGGAGGGAGGGGCGATTTCTTTGTGAATACTAGACAAAGTCAAATCGACAAAGCGAGCCGACTTGGTCTGAGTTGAGTGTGGCAACAAAGTCATGGTTTGTGTCAATGCATGCATAATAGAGAGAGCGGAGTCAAAGAGGGAATAGAACAGAGGGTTTTTGAAATTTGGCTGTGAATTTATTTGCAACCAATGGATTGTTGTCTAAAAATCCTAGTTGTATTTGGCCAAAATTCAAGTCCATATGGTCCAAATCTTGCCATCCAAACGGACCACAAGTAAATTTAATTCTATGAGCACGCCTATGTAGTATTCAAGTAAATTTAATCCATATGAGCAAGCCTTCGAGCATATTCATCCATGGTACAAAATAATCAAACTAGGAATACTTCATATACTTGACAAGTAACAAGATTGAACTTAGCGAACTCAAAGAAAGAGCACGTGACAAAAAATATTGAAGACATGAAATGAACGGAATTAACATCAAAGCTATTGCAGAATATAGAATAGAAGAAGATACGTGATTGCATGAGAAAATTGTTCTTATAATCAAAGAAAAAACGTCAATAACCATACGTCAAAAATATCCCTGGCCTCAACCTAAACATAAACAGCTCTCCACATGGCAACATTTGTACAGTCGCGTTAACTTAAAATCTACCTCACCATTCAATAATTTTTACACCCTTAAAAAACTTGTATAGTCATTTTGTCTCCTCTGCAGGGGGGTCAGGTGCATTCAACATCTGAGCCTCGGCTTGCTTGATTTTATGTATATAAACCTTAAAACTACATAATGTACAGTTTTGCAGTACAAGCAACAACTTTATTTCCAATCAGCCCATACCTATCACAAAAGACAGGTAGAGTAGTAGTAGCTCTAGACATGGGGGGTGAAAGAGAGGAAAAGAGGAAGCTCACACTGGCCTCAGTTAGCTGTACAGAACTTTTTCCTACGCTGCCTAAGCAGGGTGTGGAGACTGAGCTGCAATTCTCCTTTCTGCAATCAATTTAATTGATTGGTTAGCAAGCTATTTCATTATGGAAGAATCCTAGCATCAACAGACAACAATCTTTTAAAGCAGATGATTATAAATAAATAGATAAAAGCTAAATGCAATATGACATTCATGTTGCATATATAACAACATTTGAAAGCCCATGTCTCTTTTGAAACTCAACGACACATAAATCATAATGATATAGCACAAAATTTAGGGGGTCAAACCACAAAAGAGTTAAGACATGCTCAATAAGTTGATTTCCTATATTAAACCGAGTAATCATTGGCATATCTACTGCAGTGAAACCTTGATCTCTTCTTGTTGGGTGGTAAATTCCAACGATGCATTTATACAAATGGTCCAATTAGAATGGAACCTTTTTTTTGGGGTCATAAAACTAATACAAGGCAGAAAATTTGTTCCCTACAGATAGAAAAGCTGGACATAAGAACGGATGTCTCTATACCTACATATCCAAGAAGTGAACCAATAGGAGTACAAAGAGGAACTATTGGTCTAAGAACCAGGGAGCATCATAAGAAACCTCAGCATGTGAGATCAGCAACGTAGCTCAAGAAAACACTTGTTACAGTTTGCTTACTGGGTGTGGAAAAAAATTATAGAAATTCTAACATGTACCTGTATGTACATACATGCAAGCCAACACAAATACATATAAAAGTATCTAAATCTACATACATGCATACATAGAAGTACAAACTCATATATATATAACAAGGGAAGAATGAATGAATACCCCCGGCAGCAACAAGTTTCTCTACACGTGCAACAATATGCTTTCCGTAAGTGTATTTTTTCAATGCACTCAAATGAACTTTAATACGTGAGAGGATCAGCTCACGCTGCTGGTCATCACAAGTCTCCAGAACTTTTTGAACAACGTAGTTTGCGAATTGATCTTTCATCATTGCCTGGATAATAAACAAAAGATAACAATAATGAAAAGACAACCAGTGTAAATGGCAAGCAACAGACCATAAAATAAAGATTAAGACAGGTAAGCCTGATAACTAGTTAACCATCATATCATGGCATCTACAGATCTATTTTTTGTCATCTCAAAAAGGTGTGAACCAAAGCTCAGAACTAAAATCTCTTGCTTCACATTCTATAAAATATCATCTTCTGGAATCCACAAGACTATAGAACAGTATCTTTTTGCAAGTTTACAGTGAAACTGCAGTTGCAGCTGCAAGAAGATCAGGTCCCACCACATTATCATTTTACATGTCAAAGGGCTTACATACCCTCTCTAAAAGCTCCCACATTTTGATTAGAAGACACTGAAGGCCAGGCCTACACAAAAACTCAATGTTTCAACGCTAAGGCATACCTGAAGCGGCTCATTTTCATCGGTAGAGCCAAGCATCTCATTCACTAGTAACAGGCGTTCAGAAGGACCACCAAAAGTCAAACACTTCTCCACAACATTGGAGGCAAACTTCTGCTGACTCATTTGAACTATCTTTCCAGCTAATTCTTTAATAATAGCAGAACGCTCATGAGGCTTTCCATGCTCCAGCACATGCTGTTAGAGAAACCAAAATTGCAAAAGATCAATTAAGGACACATCCCCAAATAATGAAATAGATTATATGAACTAACGAACTGAAGACACATTTAGAAGATCCAAAATTCAGAGCTGGGACTCGAAAGCAGCATTAATACAAAGAACATTTGAATTGTTCATTCATGAAATGAAACAAATGGAGCTGAAATCTGAGACACAAATGTAGATGACAATCAAACCTCTAAGAGCAGAGTTCCACATCAGAACTCTTCTATGCCAAACAATCAATGTTATTAGCACAGATTGTGGTTTCAAGTCCAATTGACACTAAAAGTAAAAGATGGGAAAGAGAACCATAACGTTTTTGAATAAAGAACAAGGAAGACTGAGAAGCAACAGTGTTAACTAACAGAGTAGAACTTTGGGAACATAAACTTTAATTTATAAGAATTAGAAAAATAAAGTACTGGAAAAGCATGCTGGCAGGCAGTGAAAAAGGAAATAACACACTTGAATGACCTAACAGTAGTTAGGATGGTGCTTAATAATAAGAACCAGGATTACCAAATCCAACCATATCAAGAAAGCCCGCATCCTGTTAAACACATGAATCCTATAGCCCAAAATACAAGACAGAACATGATATCATAATTTATATTGCCCTCATAATAATAACTACCACACATAAGGGTCCAAGCAGAAAGTATTCAGGAAAGATGATTATCAACCTGAACAACATAATTGCCATACTGATCTTGTGCCAACATGCTAACTGCACCTAAAATTTCATCCATAACTTTACTCTGCGTTTTTGGGTCGTTGCAGTGCTCTAGTACTCTCTGCAAGACAATGTCAGAGCATACAGTTCTTAACAGTTCAAACAAAATAATCAAAACTAGAACAGCAAAAATTTTCTCAACCTGTATAACCCGACAACCATATGGATGGGTGGAGAGGATGACAACTTGATCAAAAAATGTTGAGACAATAAAGTGTATAGCATCTTCAGGAACACATTCAATACATTTCTGGATGACATGGTTCCCATTCTGATCACGTACACAGCGCATGACATGACCTTCAAGCTCTTGGACCATTGTGATCTTCTGATCCAGATCAACAACTTCAATAGCCTGAACAGTTCAACAAAGCCCATTACTGCAACAACCTTCTTTGAGGAAGAAAAACTCATATTTTAGTCATTAGCCCTAAGAAAATTGGGAAAAGATACAGTTGTTATCAACATATACCCTAAATTTGTGTCAAAGTAACTATTTTTCATGCCTGACACAATAAAATAATTATACCATAATTTCAAAGATTCAATCTCTTAAATTGACCAGAAAATGGAGTCCACAGAAACAATCAGAAAAAATTATTATTCCCAAACTACCAGAACAAAATATTTCAGTCAAACCGAAGAAAGATGACAGAAAGTTTTAGCAGAACACTGCAGAGCATAAAAGATTGAGATCCATATATGAAAAATGCTGGGCACAAAATTAAAACATCAAAACATTGTTACAAAATAATTGATACCTTCTGGATCACTCGACAACCATACATTTGAAGGCTCAGTGTAAGTACATGGCTGAAAAGCTTGTTGGCCAATTCTCTTCTCTGGGATGGAAGTCCATGCTCAAAAAACTGCATTCAACAACTGTGTTAGTTAAAGCAAATACACTAGACTAGAGGGTATTGAAAACACAACTATAAATTGTTTGCAAAAAATAGTGCAGGTTACCTTCTGAACAACATAATTACCAAACACATCAGTCATTAAAGCAAGAGCTTGGGGCATGATTTCCTGATAAACCATGTTTTTTTCTTCTGTTGTGGCTGTTTCAAGTTTCTGTTGAATAAATCGGCTCCCATACTGATCCGCACTGCTCATAAAAGATGTAAAACCACAAAAATCAACTTTGGATGGTAATAAAATAATGGAGTACAACAAATCAACTAGTATTACATACCTGAATTCAACAACGTGACCAGCAATTTCAGAAAGTTCAAAACACTTAGTTTTATTGCTCTTAAACTCTTCTAAAAGTGAGGATGCAAAGCTTTCATCAATGTTAGCTGGATCCAGGTGCCAAGGCCCCATGATGCCCCCAGCTAAGTTCCTCATGCCAGTAGGAAGACGCATAGGACTTCCAGGCCCAACTGGAGAGTTTGGCATAACAGAACCTGCCATAGGACTTCCAGGATAAGACATGCCAACACCAAATGCAGGATTTCCATAATAACCATGATGATTAGAGACACCAGATTTACTTCCCAATGGAACACTGTACTGAGACTTCTGCGGGGATAGCATAGCCCCAATATAAGCTTTCTGCAGCTCGAGTAAATTCATGTATGAGTTACCTAAGTAGTTCCTATCCATAGATGGGTCATTAAGAGCAGCAAGCTGTGCAGCATAATCAGATGTCCTCAAGTACTGATACATAGGATCAACAAATGGCGCTTGAACAGCATTCCCTGCCATTTGGTTACCCATTCTACTAAGATTATGTACTTCAGATGCAGCAGCTCCAGAGGGCAAACCTCCTCCAAGAACTCTTGAGTCCATCCCAGGGGCGGCCATAGCAGAAGCTGCAGCAACATTTTCATACAAGGGTGGAAGATTACCAGTTCCAAGTTGGTTAGCCATCATGGACGCCAATGATGGATTTACAGAATAACCATAGTTAATAAATGACGAATTTGTACCCTCGACATGCTGATATGAAGCAGCCAATCCACCTCCACCATTAGTAGATCCTTTTAGGTACGAATTGCTAGAAGGAAGAGCAGATTTTTGCATTTCAACCTGCCTATCCGAGGAGGGGATTTTCAGGTCTGACCCACCCCCATTGCTCTTTCCCAAATCAGAGTAAGATACTTTAGCAGATTGAGGAACAGAAGGCATATGCAAATGCCCAGATTCTGACTTTTTAAGGTAAGAATGTTGCTTAATATGATTCTGACTCCCTTGCAGACCAAACAGATAATTTTGTTGACTCTCTACTTCCTGTTCAAGCTGTGATGGCAGATGATTTTCATCATCCAGCACACCATTTGTTGACAAGTTCATGCCAGATAAAGCAGCTACCAGATCTGCAGACTCATTAATGCCAGATGAGACACCATTAAATGAGTTTGGACTAGCAATGACTTTCTTTTCCGATGTGCCACCTCTGCCTCCTCCGATAGGAGTAAGGCAAGGGCTAGGAGCCCTAGCAACATGTTGGGGATCTGGAGTGGTACTTCTTGACAAGGAAGAACCTAGAACAGCAGCATAAGAATATGAAGAAGGAGGGCCCATATTTTGGACAGAAGATGAGCTCTGACCATTTGTACCAGATCGCAAAGCATCAGAATTTTTAAGTTCACCACGCAAATGAGCTAGCTCAGCTTCAGCAGATCCTAATGTCTCAACATTCTCATCAAAAGCATTACGACTGGCTGGACGAGAAGGATGCCCAGTGACAGGAGATGAACGCCCCATGTCATCCTGCACAGGTACTAATTCTTAATGCCATGGGAAGAAATTTGGGGGGAAGTCAAGAGAAAAAAATTTCAAACCAGGAATAGCAACTGCATCAATGTAAATGGTAGGCCAAATTTGATAATAGTAAGAAAGATAGACATGCAGACAAGACCAAAACTAAAAGCATATGTCTTCAGAACAAAACTAATGAAACACTAGTTAAACAACACTATAACAATAAACATGGACAAGAGAAAGGTCATATCTTCAACAACAGGAGATTAAAAGGTATTAATATAAAATTCACTAAAAAACAATCATATCAAAGATGAAGGATGACATTCTTTTGTAGATATGAAAGTGCAAAGTAATCAAAAGAGCGGCCAGCTTAAAAATTGGAACCTAATACTCACAAGCTTACCTAAGACAGACTAAAATAGGTGTAATGAGTTAAAAATAGACACCTAATATGAAATCATAAAAACTGGTGAGGATGAACATATGGCTCTACATATCACAAGAACTCAAGTCAGCGATGCAGACTGAGCAACCATTGGATATCAAAATCATATGATACCCTAATCAGTATTCATACTAATCCCAAAAACAAGGGATTCAACTTCTATGTAGACTGAATTAAACAAAAATGATATAGTCCAATCAAGAAAATAGCAAGAGAATAATCCGCAGGTGAAAACTACTTTGATAATCAATCAATAAATAACTGCACAAAAAAAAAATACCAACAAGCACAGTTCAAACAGAAACATTAACTTCTAAGCACAACCAAAGAAGGAAAATCACCTGAAAGATTTCAGCAAGGCTCTTTTGTTTGCTCCCCAGCCCTAAACCCGGCAAACCAATCAGTCCATCACCACCCCACTCAGCAGAACCACGGCCTTTGTCCGACTCAACCTCACTGTCTCCTCTCCTCGTGTTGAAGCCCGGTGGCATTGAAAACAAGGACCTACCGCTGCCACCATCATCGCCCCTATTTACTTTCCTCCTATCTCCAATCCCACCCAACACCGAACTCCCGCCTTTCAGCCTCTGCGTATACCTCCAGTCCTCCTTTGAAAGCAAAGGAGGCGGAAGCCGCGGATTCAGATTCACATTCGAGTAATAGTACGAAAGATAAGCTGGATCAGACCTAAGCTCCTCCTCAGACACAAAGCCATTCCCATTCTTACTTCCAGGAAACTCCGAAAACACGGCACCATCACCTCCCCCACCACCCCCGCCACCACCAAATAACCCACCAACAGCACTCAATGATCCCTCCACAGTTGGAGGAGCCGAGCCACTTCTATAAATATTAAGCTCACGCTCACGATCATCAGCCTCTTGCCTACTACGCTGTTGCTCACGTAGCAACATACCTATCTCCTTCTCCAACTCATCCCCAAACGAACCATCGTTACCTCCAAGCATTGGTCTTCTCCCCAATTCACTTAACATTCTTTCAAAACCTCAAATTGATCATCTCCGCCTAACACTCACTATTAACCAAAACTAATCAATACCCACTTCCTAAAACCGAAGGCTAAACCCTAAAACGCCCTCAAGATCAAAACTTTTCACACCAAAACTGATAAGCCCCCCTAAGCCCTATATATACAGCTCCAAGAATCCTAAACTTGCTTTCTTTAAACCTAATCAAACCCCAAAATTTTCAAAACCCATATACCCTTTACAAAGCATAATCAAAATCAAAAACTTACCCACCCCAGGAATCTGATCACTGAAAACAAATTTGATCTCCCACAACATGTTTTCATGGTTTCAGCAAAACAAAACAAATTGAAATCAAATTTAGAGAACCAAAAAAAGAACAGTGTGGAACCTGAGGAGTGGTTAAGAGAGATATATATATGACAAAGAGAGAGTAAGAAAGCAGTGAAGGCTGAGATCAATCAGGCGGCGATTGGCTCTTACAAGAACCCTTAGGGTTTTGTTCCGCGATTAAATACACTCATCCTACTAAATTCTTTTCCTTTTTTGGTTTTTCTTTTCTTTTTTTCTTTTTTTGTATATATCTCGATATTTTATTTTTAATAATTTTCCTAAAGATTAGAGTAATTGACCAAGTGATAACCGACTGTGAAAACAAATTTGATCTCCCACAACATGTTTTCATGGTTTCAGCAAAACAAAACAAATTGAAATCAAATTTAGAGAACCAAAAAAAGAACAGTGTGGAACCTGAGGAGTGGTTAAGAGAGATATATATATGACAAAGAGAGAGTAAGAAAGCAGTGAAGGCTGAGATCAATCAGGCGGCGATTGGCTCTTACAAGAACCCTTAGGGTTTTGTTCCGCGATTAAATACACTCATCCTACTAAATTCTTTTCCTTTTTTGGTTTTTCTTTTCTTTTTTTCTTTTTTTGTATATATCTCGATATTTTATTTTTAATAATTTTCCTAAAGATTAGAGTAATTGACCAAGTGATAACCGACTGCTGTAGGGATTTTTGTGAAGACTGAAATTGATGCTTTGGTTTTTTTTTTTTCCCTAGTGTTCCAAAACTGACACGTAAGTGCCTTAGATTCGGTGCGTTGAGAAGGGTTATTAATTACATAGTAAAAATGTGGAATTATAGGTAAAAAGTTTGTGTCACAACTCAATAATTCTAAAAAAAAGGAGAAATGATATGTCTACAACAATTTTACAAAATTTTTACAACAAATCTTAAGTGACAGGTTGTTACTGGTTGTTATTGTTGGGGCAAAAAAGTAATCTTAGTGTTAGTTTAAAATTTGAACCAATAACAACTAGCCACCTGTGATTTGTTGTAAAAATGTTGTAAAATTGTTGTAGACGTAGCATCTCTAAAAAAAAAAAAAACTCAATAATTTCTCAACTGCTCCACTTTGGTTGGTTTTAAATTTCATCTGTGGATGATTTCCGAGTCCTTTGCTTGTGTGGGGATATATTCAGGACAAAGTCTCTATGCCAACAGACATATCATGTCATCTATGTAACACCTTTGTAACAAGTAACATCACATGAGTGAATGTAATTCAATCCACATGATATTTATTTATTAGAATTTCTACAAGTGTGACTTAGGCATGTTTGTGACAAGGGGTAGGTAATTTTTATAGAACAAAATTTAGATACAATACTTAGATATTGTTCCTTAAATTTTCCTTTTAAAATTCAACTATGTGGCTTTTTTTCTCATAGAATGAAAGTATATTTTAGTTAAGTACAACCACATAGCTGAATCTTAAGAGAATAAACTTAAGGAACAACATATAAATACTGTACCTAAGTTTTGCTATTTTTTATATATACACCATCAATAGATTGAGTATGAGATTTGATCTTTGAATGTTTCCGTTGAAAATATTAGGAGATGTCAATTAAGATACAAGCCTTGACACAAGTGATAAGTTTATGAATTCTGTTTGTTTTAAAATAAAATATTTTCTTATTTTCAAACGTTTTTTTTACATGTATTTTATAAGTTAGGGAAGTGATCACAGAAGGCATGCTTTGGTGTGTGGGTGATGGTAAGAGTATCAAGATCTATGCAGATAGATGGCTAACTGGTACTAGTCCTTCAAAAATTATTTCTCCACAGGTGGACATGGCCGAAGAATGGACAGTTTCTCAGCTGTTGGATTCAGGTATAGGTGGCTGGAATCACCATCTAGTTGAGTCCTTATTTATTCCCTTTGAGGCATAATAGATTATGGGCATTCCATTATGCATGTCACGGCAAGAGGATTGTATTATTTGGCCAAGATGTAGCTCGGGGATATATTCAGTGAAAACGGGTTATCAAATGCTATGTGAGATGGAAAACAATGAGGGGGCCTCGGCTTCTTTGGTGGAAACATCTAGAAATTTTTGGGGGAGTATTTGGAAACTAGAGTTCCAAATAAGGTAAAAAATTTCCTGTAGCGTGCTTGTTCTGATGCCCTGCCCACAAAGGTAAGCTTGCAGAAAAGAAAAGTGTTGGATAAAACATTATGTAGTGAATGTCAGATTGCCCTTGAGGATTCTTTCCATGCCCTTGGGAGTTGCAAAGCCCTTCATCCCGTGTGGTTATCGAATTTTTCTTTGCTCCAAGGTCAGTATCCTCAACTGAGATCAGTTTCTGACTTGATGAGTGTTGTCCTTAAGGAATCGGCTATGCTAGATGTGTTTGCAATGGTAGCTTGGTCTGTGTGGTTTCGAAGAAATAAATTAAGATGTAATGAGCAAAGTTTGCCCATTCATAAGGTCTTTGAATCAACTTCTACATTGCCGTCCGAGTTCTAGTAGAAACTCCCTATTCATGGTCCAAAACCGAAGTTAGCCCCTGCTAGATGGAAGCCCCCAGCCCCAGGTGAGATGAAAGCAAACTTTGATGGCGCAATTTTTGCCGATTCAGGAGAAGCAAGAGTTGGTGTTGTTATCTGAAATGAAAATGGAGAAGTCATGGTAGCATATTATCTAAGAAAATTGCTCTCCCTTCATCAGTGGAAGTACTGGAAACGGTGGCAGCAAGAAGAGCTACTATGTTTGTAGTAGAGCTTGGTTTTCAACATGTTATTTTTGAAGGCGATGCTGCAGGTGTGATAAAAGCTTTGTCTATGAGGGATTTAGTTCTTGCACCAGCTAGTCACTTAGTTAAAGACTTCAGGTCTATAGTGGGCTCCTTAAGAACCTTCTCTCTCTCCCACACTAGAAGGCAAGGTAACAAGGTTGCACATGCCTTAGGAAGGAGAGCTAGATTTTCTTTTCCTTTGCAAGTTGGGATGGAGGAATGTTCCACCAAACATTTTACATTATAGGTATGTTTGGATACCGCATTTTTTGCTGAAAACTGAAGCTAAAAGCTAAAAACACTATAGCAAAATAATTTTAAAACATGAATAGTAGCAAAACAATGTAGCAAATAATCTGCTGTGAGTCTTCATTTGTTGGCTGAAACTGTTACAGTGTCATGGGTCCCAGTTTTAAAACGCAAAACGCTACAAACGTGCTAGGCAAATGCATGCTATGTTGTTGAAGATTTTCCAACTTAATAAATAAGCCCACTAGGTGTTGACTCTAAATTAAAAAAAAAAAAAAAAAAAGTGGTCAAACTTGTAAAATATTTTCCCTTAATCGTAAAATTCTTTATAAAAAGTTGTATAACGTTTTCCCTTTAAAATTTGGTAAAAAAAATTTCCAAAAACCTACAAGGCCTCCCCCTCCCCCCATATGGTGACTAGGTCATCAATTCGATGGTTGGGAAGGCAATCTAGTGGCCAAAGCCACCATTCCAGAAGTCATCAAGCTATCTTTCTAGTGGTAGTCATCGGCAATCTAGTGGCTAGAGTTGTCGTTTTGACAACCGGTGTGGCAATCTGATCACTAGAGATGTCGTTTCGACAGCTATCATTGGAACCACCATTTTGGCAATTTGGCACTAGTGGCTTCACACAAAAACATTTGAAAATGTTTTACATGTAAAATATTTTACTTTAAAAAAAATGGAGCAAAGTGAGCCTTAATGTCCTAGAATTATGTGTTGTTTTTTTCTTCTTTTAGGGGTAGAATTATTATTATTGTTATTATTATTATTATTATTTTATTACACAAAGTTTGAATGGGATTACATCATTTTTCTGTTAATTTTTCACTAGTATAATGATTTCAACTTGTAATAAAGTATTTTTTAAAACCATTTTTTTTGAAAAAAAAAAAATTAGAAAGAAGATTATTTGTCTATCACTTTACTCACATGTGATATGTTTTTAATCCCATTAAGAATATTTTTTTTGTTTCATATGATTTTTTTTTTTTTTAATTTACATATGACATATTATGTGTAAGGGTGTTAGGCCCAGTAGCCCATATTTATGTGTATATTGGGCTAAGGGCCTAATCCGAGGACATTAAACAATCCAAGGACGGGTAAACACCTTCATAAGGAATCGTGTTAGTAAGTGAAGAGGTGAAATCCGGTTAAGGACATCCAGAATGGTGGTCCGAGGAAGAATCTCTCCTCGGCTGAGCAAAGCGGAGGTCAAAAGGTGTGGTCAGCTATCAAGAGTAACATTCTGGATCATCCCACTAAAGAGGATAAGTATCCAAAAGAAGCAAGACGAAAGGAGGCAGTGAAATATTTTAAGGGAAAACTGCTGTCACCGCATTTAATCTCTCAGCTAACTCTCTGGTCGCATTAATGAAGAAGTGATACCTGAACAGTAACTTTCAGCCTTACAGCTACTACCTAAAGATTTTAGGAAGGTGCTGATGGGATAATGATCAACACCTACAATCTAATCTGCACGTGGAAGGTGGAGATGAAAGGGGAAGATAATAAAATGGAAGGGAGACTCTGAGAGTCGAGGATTGGAAAATTAAGAGAAAAACACTGTAGCAATCAAAAACTAAATCTGTAATCCAACTTGAGAGAAATCTACAAGAACTAATCTCCTCAGACTTTGCTGAGGACGATTTTCTTTAGTTTAAATCAGTCTATTTTCTTTTTCTTGTCATCTGAATCCATTTTACTTGTTATTCAACTTATTAAAGCTTAGTTTTTCAATGCATTCTCTACAAATTCATTGTATTGGACTTTTTGGGCCAAAGTTCGTTCATCATTTGGACTAGTGGGAAATTCTAGTGTGATAGTGAGTCTAACGTTCAACTATGGTAGGTTCAGGTCCGAACCAAGCAAAATCTATAGTGTCTCAACGTCAAGATCACTTTCGTGATCTTGAACAAAGAAGAGACCGGGAGGAAAGTGTGCACACTACCCATACTAGGAGCCAGTCTTGGAGTGGGAGCCGCGTCTTTCATGAGAAAAATGCTAGGGACATGCAGTTAGAGATTGATCATTTAAAGAGGAAGTTGTGCCACAAATGAAGAAGGCAAACTCCCTCCATTTCTAACTTCTCTTCTGACGATGAAGAGGATGGTAGTTATAGACGCAGATCAAGGACTCTTCCTAGTGAGTCTTTCTCGTATGATGAGGAATACCATCATGAGCGCAGAAACAGAAATTCATCTTCCAAAGACTTAGCGAATGATGCTATGAGTAAAGCACTTAATCAAATTTCCAAGTCACCCTTCACGCACAGAGTAAAGGGAGGAAGACTTTCTTGGTGGTTCACCCAGCCCACGTTCACCATGTATAATGGTCGAATAGATCTTTGGAGCATATGAGCCACTTTAAATAGAGAATGACTGTACACTCCAAGAATGAAGCTTTGATGTACAAGGTGTTCCCTTCCAGTTTAGGGCATGTGGCCATGAGGTGGTTTGATGGCCTAGATGCAAGTTCTATTGATTCCTTAAGGAGCTACCCAAGTGTTTGGGTCTCATTTTATCACATGTAGTAGAGTTCCTCGACCCTTGATTCCCTGTTATCTATGTCCATGCGAGAAGGGGAGACCTTAAAAATTACTCGGACAGATATTAGGAGATGTTTACGAGATTGATGGGGATTTTGATGATGTGGCTGTAAGGACCTTCAAGGTCGGCCTGCCCACTGGGCATGATTTAAGAAAATCCTTGACCAAGAAGCCAGTAAGGGGTGTGCGTCAGCTTATGGATCGTATTGATGAATACCAGAGGGTCGAGGAAGACCAACAACAAGGCAAGGAAAGGGTAAGGTTATCCCTCAAGAGATAAGGGATTTCAAGTCAAACTACTACAACAATAAAGACCCCGAAGGGATTTTGCTGGACAATCTGGGTCTACGACTCCTCAGGTGGTTAACACTGTATTCCAAGAACCAATGCATCAGTTCTTGGAGAAGATCAAGAACGAGTCATACTTCAAATGGCCAAACAAAATGGGAGAAGACCCCTTGAGGTGCAACTAGAGCCTTGATTGCCAATTCCACCAAGAATGGGGGCATACCATCGAGGACTACAGAACTCTGTGAAACCATCTGGAGCAACTGGTCAAAAAGGGAAGGTTACAGCAGTTTTTGTATCAACCCAACAAGTAGGGAGACCAATCAAGGTCAGGGACTAAGGGAAAGCTTCTTCAAGGCCCCTGTTAGGCACAATCAATGCCATCTTTGGTGCACCTGGGAAAACTGCTTCTTATCCTTCCAGGGTGATGTCTGTAGCTTGGCTACCAGCCGAGGACTCTAATTCTGAGTCGAAAAGGGCTAGAGTGGAGATTCGACTAGTGCTGAGTTTTTTGAACAAGGACAAGATTGGAACCATCCAATCACACGATGATGCTTTAGTGGTCACCCTTAGAATATGAGGGTATGATGTGAAAAGGGTGATGGTAGACCAAGGCAGTAGTGCAAAAATTATGTATCCTAATTTGTATAGAGGGCTGAACTTAAAGCCTGAGGATCTAATAGCCTATGATTCATTGTTGGTGAGTTTTGATGGGAAAGTTGTCATCCCAAGGGTCAAATTAGGTTGCTCGTGCAAGCAGGTTCAGAGGTGGTTGAGGTGGACTTCATTGTAGTGGATGCATACTCTCCTTACACGGCCATTGTGGCCAGACATTGGCTTTATGCCCTAGGGGCCATTTCTTCAACTCTGTATTTGAAGGTGAAGTATCCATCAAGGGACCAGATTGAAGAGCTTATTGAGAGTTAATCCATGGCTAGGTAGTGCCTCATGGCTGCAATTATGCATCAACCTGTAGTTGAGTCCTCAACCTCTGTTAAAGGAGGCTCATAACAATCAAAGATTCCAGTCTTATCTACAGATGCAGCGGCGAGAGAGGCAAAGTGTGAGAGGTTGAGGAAATTGCTATAGATGGCGATCCAGAGAAGTTTTTTTAGTCAGAGTCAATTGCCTTCTTGGGAAAAGGAAGAACTGTTAGCGTTTTTTAAGAGGAATATTGATGTGTTCTTCTGGAATGCCTATGAAGCTTCTAGGGTAGATCCAAAATTCATTTGCCATCATTTGAAAATTAACTTAGCCGTCCTTCCTAGAAAGCAAACACCTCGGCGCTCATCTAAGGAGCATTCTGATGCTGTCAAAGAAGAGATAAACAAGCTTAAGCAAGCTGGGGCTATTAAAAAGTGTTCTATCCTAAATGGTTGTTAATACAGTGGTAGTAAAGAAGAAGAATGGGAAGTGGCGAGTATGTGTAGACTTCATAGATTTGAACAAAGCCTGTCTAAAGGACCCATTTCCTATGCCTCGAATTGATCAGCTAGTTGATGCAACTGTAGGGTATCCTCAATTGAGCTTTTTGGATACCTTTCAAGGGCACCATTAGATACCTTTAACCTTGGATGATTAGGAGAAAATAGCTTTGTCACTCATATTAGGAATTACCACTACAAGGTGATGCCATTTGGTCTGAAAAATGCAGGGTCTACCTATCAAATGATGATAACCAGGATGTTTGAGCCACAGCTAGGGAAAAACATTAAGATTTATATAGACGACATAGTGGTCAAGAGTAAGTTGGAATCTGAGCACATTAACGACCTTGGGAATATTTTTGAGATCTTGAGGAGACACAAGCTACGACTTAATACTTCTAAGTGTTCTTTTGGTGTCGAATCAGGGAAGTTCTTGGGGTACATGGTTACACATAGCAAAATTTAAGTCAATCCTGACAAGATTATGGCAATTAACAATTTACATTCCGAGCTAAAAAGAATGACCGTTGCTCTAAACCGATTCATCTCTCGGTCAGCGGACAGGTGTAAGCCTTTCTTTTAGTTATTAAACAAGTGGAAGGGATTTGAATGGACTAAGGAGTGTGTCCTAGCTTTCCAACAGTTGAATGAGTATCTTTCTCGGCCACCCATTATGTCCAGACCCGAGGTAGATGAGGTTTTGTCTACTTACATTACAGTGGCCTCCCGCGTGGTGAGCTTGGTGCTGGTATGGATTGATAGGTATACAGAGGCTAGTTTATTATGTGAGCAAGTCACTACATAAGGCCGAAGTTCGTTACCTACCATTGGAGAAGGCTATTTTGGTAGTGGTGCATGCTACACGTAAACTCCTCCACTATTTCCAATCACACACAGTTGTTGTCTTAACCCAACTCTCGCTTAGATCTCTACTTCGGAATGCTGATTACACAAGGAGGATTGCCAAATAAGGGACGATCCTAAGGGCTTTTGATATTAAGTACATGCCTCGCACCTCTTTCAAGGTTTAGGTCCTCATTGATCCTAGTGGCTGAGTTTGCCGAAATCCATTAGAAGAGAGAGTAGAGAAGCAGAATATGGATGGAAAATCGATTGGTGCAATCTCTTTTAAGTACTTTTGTCCTAGAAGGTATACGTTAATAGTGCGGCGAACCACAAAGGATTTGGAGTAGGGCTAGTTTCGATATCTCCTAAGAGGATTACAATTGAGAAATCTTTAAGATTGGGCTTCTCGGCTACAAACAATGAAACTGAGTATGAAGCTCTACTGGTAGGGATGACCATGGTTCAGAAAATGGGTGAAAAGCTGTGGAAATATTCTCTGATTCAAAGCTGGTTGTGGGCCAAGTTCAAGGAGAGTTAAATGCTAGAGATCTCAGAATGTAGGAATATTTAAACCAGGTTAGACACTTATAGTCTGGATTTGAGTCTTTTAATTTGTCATAAATCCCTAAAAATAGAAACACACATGCTGACTCTCTTACACATTGATAATCTCCTTGGCACAAAGTTTACCTCGGGTGATCCTTGTGGAAGACTTATGTAACCCACTGAGGTAGAGAAAAACGTGGTTCATGTTCATCAAATAAGGATGGGTCCTAGCTGGATCGACTCTATTGTGCTATTCCTTAAGGAAGATATCTTAATCAAGAGTAAGTCCGAGGCCGACAAGATATGGAGGAAGGTTCCTCGGTTTTGGCTGTTCGATGACCAAAAGTTATATAATTTTTCTGGACCATATTTGCTGTGTGAACGCCCTGAAGCAGTTGAGCTACTCCTAGAAGAATTACATGAAGGGATTTGTGGAAGTCACACAAGGGACAAATCTTTGTCTTACTGGGCTCTCACTCAAGGATATTGGTGGTTAAGTATGCAGAGGTAAGCACAAGAATATGTGAGGAAATGTGATCAATGCTAGAGATTTGAACTAAACATTCACCAACCTGGAAGGGTCCTTAATTCATTGTCCAGTCCTTGACCTTTTGCTCAATAAGGCTTGGATATTATAAGGCTTTTCCCTAAGGCAGCAAGGAATGAGATATTTACTAGTCGACACAAATTACTTCACCAAGTGGGTTGAAACTGAACCATTGGCAAATATCAAGGACGTGGATGCTAAGAGATTTGTTTGGGAAAAACATTGTCACTCAGTTCGGGATCTCTCATACACTTATCTCAAACAATGGACGTCAATTTAATAGTAAAGCCATTAGAAGGTACTGTTGCAATCTGGGAATTACAAATAGATATTCCACCCTGACTTATCCTTAGGGAAATGGACAGACCGAGGCAGCCAATAAGCTCATAGTGAGTGGACTCAAGAAGAGATTAGATGATGCGAAGGAAAAATTGGTGGAAGAGCTGTCACACGTCCTTTGGACATATCAGACCACCCCGCATAGATCAACAGGGAAGACACCCTCTTCAATGACTTTTGGAGCCAAGACTATTATTCCTCTGGAGACTAGATTCCCTACGCTGAGGACGAGTTTTTTCACTCCAAGCAGCAATGATGGGCAATTGGAGAAGAGTTTAGACTTAATTGAAAAACAAAGAGAAAATGTCATGATTCAACTAGCCTATTATCAACACAAGCTCAAGTAAGGGTATGATACAAACGTGAAGCTAAGGCCACTGGCACCTGGAGACTTGGTGTTAAGAAAGGTTTTAGGTACTGCAAAGAACCTAGCCTAGGGAAAGCTAGGCCCAACTTAGAATGACCATATTATATCACATCAGTGGCTGGAATAAGTGCATATTATCTTAAGATCTAGAGGAAAAGGTCATACCATGCCCCTGGAATGTAAACAACCTGAGAATATATTATTATTAATGAAAACTTTCTTTACCATATTTGGATTTATTATAGTGTGGGCCATGCTTTCTACTATTTGTTTGAATATCAAACAGAACCTTGGTCATGTCTAACTCCTTAGACTACATACTTTGGGTAAATTGATATGTTAGATCATTTTTCTAAGTATTAAACAGAACCTTAGTTATGCCTAGCTCCTTGGACCACATTCTCTGGATAAATTAATATTTCCTGACATCTATCTAAGTGTTAAGCAGAACCTTATCTATGTTTGGCTCCTCGGACCACATGTTTTGGGTAAATTAGTACTTCCTATTATTTTCCTAAGTATCAAACAGAACCTTGGTTATGTCTGGCTCCTCGAACCACATACCTGGGGTAAATTGATATGTTAGATAATTTTTCTAAGTATTAAACAAAACCTTAGTTATGCCTGGCTCCTTAGACCTCATGTTTCGGGTAAATTAATACTTCCTGACATTTATCTGAGTGTTAAATAGAACCTTAACCATGCCTGGTTCCTCGGACCACATACTTTGGGTAAATTAATACTTTCTATTATTTTCCTAAGTATCAAATAGAACATTGATCATGCCTGACTCTTCGGACCACATACCTTGGGTAAATTAATATGTTAGATCATTTTTCTTAGTATTAAACAGAACCTTAGTTATACCTAACTCCTCGAACAACATGCTTTGGTAAATTAATACTTCTTGACATTTATCTAAATGTTAAATAGAATCTTAGTTATGTCTGGCTCCTTGGACCGCATGTTTTGGATAAATTAATATTTCCTTTTATTTTCCTAAGTATCAAATAGAACATTAGTCATGCATAGGTCCTCGAACCACATACCTTGAGTAAATTGATATTCCAAACTATTTTTCTAACTATCAAACAGAACATTGGTCGTGTCTAACTCCTCGGACCACATATTTGGGTAAATTGATATTTCAAACTATTTTTCTAAGTATCAAACAGAATCTTGGTCATGCCTAATTCCTCGGACCACATGCCTTGGGTAAATTATATCTATTAATCATCTTTCTAAGTGTTAAACAGAACCTTAGCTATGTCTGGCTCCTCGAATCACATGTTTTGGGTAAATTAATATTTCACATCATTTTTTAAGTATCAAATAGAACCCTATTTATACTTGGTTCCTCGGACAACATACATTGGGCAAGTTCATACTTTCTGTCATTTATCGAGTATCAAGTAGAATCAGCCATGCTAAGTGGCAAAAATCTTTATTATAATAACATGATCAGACGAACACTCATGAGCATCACTTAAAGCATTTGAAAGTATGTCCATGATTCAATTTAAAAATTGATTATCATCCCTAGTTCCTTAGACTTGCCGATAAATGAAAAACTAATTGAAGCTTGATGTGAACAAATACTCTGCAATTGTGCATTTTTTTTAGCTGAAGGTTACACTTCGCTGGGATTATGGATTTAGCATATTTAACTTATCTTGCTGCTAATCATTAAGGTGGGATAACTATGCTGCCATTTATGCAGAAAACTAAATGGAGTTTTATCTCATTTCCATGGTAGCTAAGTGTTAAATAAAACATAAACTGTGGTAGAATCAACATCAATATCACAAATATGGAGGAAAAACTTGTAAATTATCATTAATCTGAGACTTGGAAAAAGGAAAATTGCCTACAAAAGATCAACTAGATTACAAGTTTTGAAAATAAAAACAAGAAGAAAGAACTATACTAAAATCTACTTCTTTTTATTACAATTTTTCCTTGGGCGAGGCCTTGGACTGGGGGACTGCAGCCTCTGAGGATCCTCGGTCTGTGCCTTTGGGGTCACCTATAGCAAGTAGTGGAAGAGTTGCAAGAACAATCTCCATCCTTGGTGCCTCCTTGTCTTTGGTAGGATCCTGGAAAGTAGCCGGGGGATTGGTGGCATAAGGGGCCACTCCTTAGTCACTTTATCGTCTTTTCCATTCACCCCAGGCTGCTCAACCACTTCTAGAGGGTTGCCAGAGGAGGGAGGGACCTTATTGGGGCTGCTCTTCTTAGGATCTGCCACTTCGAGAAGGGTGTTTGCTTTGGAGCTGCTAGAGGAGGAGGCACGAATGGCTGAAGGGTAGTAGACAATCTCTGCCTTCCTAAGTACAAAGAAGCCTCAACCTCAGCTTGGTTGAGAGCTTCATTCCATACTTGGGAGTAGTAGTTCCTACATACCCTCGAGACCTTAGCCCTAAGGGCTTCCTCGGTCTCAGCCACTCCTATGTCATATCCTTCCTGCTTGGCCTCCTCCCTAGCTTTCTCTTCCTCTTCCCTGGCCTTCTCTGCTTGAGTTGGCTTTTTCGACCTCCTCTAACTTTTTCTTCAGGGCAATGATCTGCTTTTTGGAGGTGGCCAGCTGATCCTCGGCATTACAAAAAAGCACCCGTTGGCCTTCAGCGCTATCCAAGGTAGTTGCAACACTTTTTCTTTCCCTTTCCTCCTCAATCAGCTTGCTTTTAAGCTCTTGAATACTTTTTTCAACCACGTGGAAAGCATCCATGGCTGCTATCCTTCTCCCCTTTTCTTCCTTTATCTTTCGATGGGAATAATTCACCATCTCCTTGGCCCTAAATGTGGCTTGGATGGCTTGGAAGGAAAGAAAAGTGCAATTAAACCAAAAAAAAAAAAAAAAAAAGAGAAAAAGACTTACCATGGCCAAGTCCCTCTTTAGGCCGGGGAAAACCTCATGCTTCCTCAAAGATCTGAGGTCAACAACAAGAAGTGCTCCACAGCATCAACAACATACCCAGCCATGCCCTGCTAGAAGTCTTAGATGGAGGCATCGTTGAGAAAAGGAGCTCCATCCAGCTTCATGTGTGGGGCCTAGGCTAGGTCTGCAACTCGATGCTCACCCTTCCTCTCTCCCTCATTGGCTGGCCTTATCTACATGCCTCCAGGTTGCTTGGCCCCCCTTCTGGGGCTTATCCTCCTAAGAGGGATGGACTTTTCCCGTCTCTCCATCACCTCTTTACCCTTCTGATCCCTCTTCCTTCTGTGGTCCGGGGGATCAACTCTTGTGGATTGAAGGGGTGGTGGGGTGGAAAGCTTTGTCTGAGCTGCCTTCCCCCCAGGTTAGGACTCCAGCAACTCCTAGAGAGTTGATCTCTACTTGCGCTAAATCCCCATCTCTTTAGGGATGGAGGTGTCCTCTTGGGAGTTGTCTACTTAAACCAAAAAAAGGCAGCTAGAATCACTGACCTAAGGCTCTGGATATAATGGCTGGTCGAAGATAGAAAATTCGTCTTTAAAGTTGGTCACCTCAACCACTTCTTTGTCTTCTTTCTCCTTCTCCTCCTTAGTGGTTGGTTGTGATGAGGTTGCCTCTTCGGCAGCACGTTGGAAGGGTAGTGCTGCCCTTGGTATGCCCTCTGAGATAGGGGTGGTGGCGAGAGTGCCTTCTGGAATTAGGCCGGTGATCAGAAAGCCTAGAGCAGCAACACTAATTCGGTGTAGTCGAGGCTAGCTTTAATGACACGCTTTGGCGCTTGAAAGCTCTTGGAAATTGGGATGTAGTCCAAGATCAGATGGGCTACCCTCAGTTGGCCGTCTATGTGGACAAACACTTCGGCCTTCAAGATTTTGTCCAAGCTCTGCTGGTTTACAAGGCTGAAGTTGGGAATGGCAGTGTTCTTGTCTACAAAACCATTGGGAAAGACAAAAAATATCATTAGCAAAGATAATACAAATCAAAGAGAATTTCATGTACAGGCACAAGCAAAAGAAAAAGAAAAAGGGGGTAACTTTAAAATAATCATCTTAGGTCTAAAACCCCACTTGGCTGCCCCTTTCTCGTCGGGCAGGGGAGGCTATCGTGCCATTCCCCTAACATGATTAAGAAATCATTATTCTTGCCTTTGTTGGATTTAGGGATGCATTAAATTAACCTAACCTCGGGGTACCTAAATTTTAGGTAATACCCCTGTCCCTTTAAGTGGTGGAGGTTGTAAACCCAGTTGATATCATGGTGGGTCAACCCTAAGCCCATTCTTTCATTAAAGGCGTCTACACTCCCTAAAATTTTGAACATGTTTGGGGCATACTGGGTAGGAGCTAACCTATGAGCCCTAAGGTAGTCCTTGGTTATAGTGCCCATGGGAATTCTCATCCCACCCTCTATGAAGACAATAATTGGGATCACCACTTCTCCCTCTTGCCTTTTTTTGTGCCACTCTCCCTCCTTACAATACCTAATGAACGCTCCTGGAGGAATCCTATACAAAGCTTTGAAACTCTCTATTCCTTCCTCGGAGTCTACCAAATGAGCAAATCTACCCATTCCTAAGAAAGACTTGGAGGTGCTAAGAAGATAAAGAGAGGTAGGAAGAGCCGAGGAGGAAAAGACACAAAGAAAAGGAAAGTGTATAGAAAAATAAAGTGTAAATGTTTATGAAGACTTACAGAAAGAAGAAAAGTATTCTCAGACAGGCTTTTGGTATTTGTAAGGGCACGAGTGAGTTGGGAAAGTTTGTTGGTTCAGTGTATGTGAGCTAAAGAGAAATGAATGCTAAAGTAAGATGAGTGATTGATTTGAGTGGTATTTATACCAAAGAGAAAGTTACAAGCGGGAAAATTCCTACCTAAGTTCCAGCAGAATTCTTAGTCGTTGGATTCGCATCGCGCCGTATAACGTGGGGAACATGAAGCCATAAAAATTTAATGAGGGAGAGTCTTAAATGCCGAAGTGTCAAGTGCAGGCCTTAAGAAGTTAAAAATGGCGTTTATATCATCAAAGGTGATATAAAATGGGCGCGGAGGAACTATCATTACATCGAAATCCTCCTTTCTTCCCGAGGAGCCAGAAAGAAGAATCTCGAGGGGCTATTGTAGGGGTGTTAGGCCCAGGAACCCATATTTATGTGTATATTGGGCCAGGGCCCAATCCAAGGACATTAAACAATCTAAGGACGGGTAAACATCTTCATAAGGAACCGTTTTAGTAAGTGAAGAGGTAAAATCCAGTTAAGGACATCCAGAAGGGTGGTCCGAGGAAGAATCCCTCCTTGGCAGAGCAAAGCCAAGGTCAGAGGGTTTGGTCGGCCATCAAGAGTAACATTTTGGATCATTCCACTAAAAAGGATAAGTATCCAAAAGAAGCAAGATGAAAGAAGGCAATAAAATATCTTAAAGGAAAGCTACTACCACCGCATTTAATACTTTACAGCTAACTCTCTGGCCGCATTAATGAAGAAGTGATACTTGAACAGTAACTTTCAGTCTTACAGCTACTACCTAAAGACTTTAGGAATGTGCTTATGGGACAAGGATCAACACCTATAATTTGATCTGCACGTGGAAGGTGGAGATGAAAAGGGAAGATGGTATAAAATGGAGGGGAGACTCTGAGAGTGGGGGATCAAGAAATTAAGAGAAAAATACTGTAATAAACAAGAACTAAATCTGTAATCCAACTTGAGAGAAATCTCCAAGAACCGATCTCTTCGGACTTTGCCGATGACAATTTTCTTTAGTTTAAATCAGTCTATTTTCCTTTTCTTGTCATCTGAATCTATTTTACTTGTCATCTGAATCTATTTTACTTGTCATCCAACTCATTAAAGTCCAATTTTCCAACCCACTCTCTACAAATTCATTGTATTGGGCTTTTTGGGCCTAAGTTCGTCTATCACTTAGGCTAGGGACGCAAATTGCGTCCTTACATTATGCAATGATGATATTAAGCTTAAGAATGTAAATATTTTGATTTGGTTTTGCATAAATTAATATGGTATCATATACGTATTTATTAAATTTGAAGTATAATTAGAATACAAATTAATTTCTACATGGATCATGCCCTAGTTCTATTTATCGTTGGACTGCTTTGAATTAGGCCTGGCCAAGAAGGCTCCCCAACAGGCGAGCTCCTATTAGAGGTCCGAGCAAGACCATACTAATCCCTAAATTGTGTTCTCACTTTCTCTCATGTATCTTTGCCCTAAATTTTGTTCCAACCCTAATCTTTGCCCCTCCCCTCCAATTTATACCCTCGTTTCCTTGGGAGAGTCAGATGAGGGAATAACCAATCTGTTGGTGGGTCCCTCCACCCATGAGGTTTGGGTGGTTTTTTAAGTCTTGTCTACTATTCCATTATGCCATGTCATGTATTAGAGAGGGGGCCTAATATCTGCTGTTGAAGTGACACTCTAGTAACTTGTGCCCAATGTCGAATCCCATGTTCGATGGGCGAATTCTGCCAAGGCACTACCTTATTTCTTCGACTCATATGGGCTCTCGTAGGGAAGTTTGCCAAGATGAGGTCCCTTACCTAGAATCCTTCATTATACTCTCGGCTAGCATAGGTCTATCTAGGGCTAAGACCACCCCGAAAATGGGCCTAAGTTGTTTTGGGTATGGGCCCACTCTTTTTGGCCCACCCACAACTTTCATTCCATTCCATTATTTTAAAGCATTCAAACAAGATAACTTAATACTATTTCATTCATTTATTTTTCCTTACTTAAATGCATTCTATTTTTTTCCGTTTCTTTAGAGTATATTCATTCCATTTCTTCTCCAAAAAAACAAATACTCGTTCCATTTATTTATGAAGTCTCAAAGGAAGTATTCTATTCTATTTATATATATATATATAATATAATATTGAATATTTTCGTGCACTAGTACTGGTAACACTATAAGATAAAGACTTAAAATATATTTATTTTATGTAAAATATATTATAATATTAGCCATAAATCCAAAACGATACATAAAAATAAAAAATTAAAAAATTAAAAAATAAAAAAAAAAACCTTATAGAAATATTTTGTTACAAACCGGTACTGTCATTAGAACGAAGTTAACTGTGATTTCAACCAGTTTGGAGGGGGTGTTTAATTTTAGGACCCCAGCAATAAATTTCTCAAACATTATGGTTTCTAGAGTCTAAATAAATAAAAATAAAAAAGTTTCTAGAGGTATGCCACATGACAAATGGGTAATTAATAGAAGGCAAAAAATACCTTTTAATCTCTATATTTTCAGGCGATTCCCATTTTAGTATTTACATTTTATTTTTATAGCTTTTAGTCCCTATCATTAAAAAAGCTTTCTGTAACAGAGAAAGCTATTGTGGCAAACAGTAAAAATAAATAATACTAAATTAATATCCACGTGGCCTAAATTAATAATAAATAATTTTTTTGGCATTAAAAAATGCCACATCAACATCCAAATTAAAAAAATTAATTTATTAATTTTAAGTTTTTAACTAAATAAAAAAAATTAAAAACAGAATTAAAAACTAAAAATCATATGAATTGAGATCTAAGTGTGTCTTGAATAAGAACAACAAGAACAAAAACCTAGAATTTTTTTTTTTTTTTTTTAAAAATCTAGTTGGGTCTGAGATGTGAAAGAACAAGTGGAGCCAACAAATCAAGGTAGAAAGATCGAGAATCAAGATCACAGGGGAGCCACAAATCAACAACAATAGCTAGCAACCATCAAACACGGAGGATATGAACAAAAATAAGAATAAAGAGGACATCCACTGAGTAAACCTTAAACCTATCTTCCATTTTTCTATCTTCAATCTCTGTGATGTTTGCATTTTCACTTAGTTCATGGTCAATCCGTGATTTACTTAGCCTCCACACCGTCGATCCGTTGTTCACGCGCCGCTTAGGACCTCCTAGGAACCAGATCAAAGTCGGAGGTTTGTGAGAGATTCATTTTGAGAGATGGGTCTTGGGTTTTCAGGTTTAGGCCGAGAGAGAGAGGTTGAGATCAAGGATGGAGAAGAGAAGGTGAGGTTATCACCAGGATGATGGTGGCTAGCATTGGGCGGTGAGGACCATTGAGGTCCGATCGGGCGCTGGTTCCAAGAGTGTGAGATTTAGAGTGAGAAATAGATTTAGGGAGTTGTTGGTGATGATCGGAGAGAAGAGTTTGAGTGGCTCCGGCCATGGGGTTTCAGAGTGAAGGCCTGGGTTTTTGGGTTTGAGAACTAAGAGGTAGAGAAATGGGAAGGGATAGCTTCGGTGAGAAAGAGAAGTTGGGTCTGAGATGTGAAGTTTACATTTTGTTAACGCTGTTATTTATTTATTTATTTTAATTTATGGGTTTGTGTTCTTGTTATTCCTGTTCAAGACACATTTAGATCTCAATTCATATGATTTTTAGTTTTTAATTCTTTTTTTTTTTTTAGTTAAAATTAATAAATTAATTTTTTTAATTTAGATGCTAGTGTGGCATTTTTTAATGCCAAAAAACATTTTTTATTATTAATTTAGGCCACGTAGACATTAATTTAGTATTATTTATTCCTGTCATTTGCCACGTCAACTTTCTCCGTTTCTGATGTAACGTCAAGGACCAAAACGGGAAGCGTTTTTCAGGATAAGGATTAAAAGTGGTAAAAATAAAATGTAGGGACTAAAATGAGAATCGCTTGAAAATGTAAAGACTAAAAAGTGCTTTTCGCCTTAATGGAAATGACAATTTGATTTTGTTCCCTTTCTTTCTTCTTCTTTTAAGAAAAAAAAATAAAAATTAGTTCCTACGATAACTTGGGTGATTAACAAACGTAAAATAATTCTACAATTCTACCCTCCCTCTTTTTTTCTTCTCTATTTGTCGAAGATAATTCTTCTTGGATCCGTTTGTCAAAGATAGGAAGATACGGTTGGGGGTACAGGGCATGTTGTCCATTCA
This sequence comes from Quercus suber, assembly GCF_002906115.3. Classification (NCBI taxonomy): domain Eukaryota; kingdom Viridiplantae; phylum Streptophyta; class Magnoliopsida; order Fagales; family Fagaceae; genus Quercus; species Quercus suber. The sequence goes on along the minus strand of NW_027069512.1, from coordinate 738,562 downwards.
TAGCTTAAATAGTTCGAGTGAAAACAACCTTTGTCACAAAAATGGAAAATTAGCAAGCCAAACAATCAGAAAAGTCCAGTTACCTAATCAAAGCTACATGCCCGAAATAGTTAGATATTTGAACAACTCTCGTTATCTCATCAACATATATATATATATATATATATATATATATAATCATCAACTAGTTGATTACAATCTACTTTGATCTAATATGGTGGCTAGCATTGGGCGGTGAGGACCATTGAGGTCCGATCGGGCGCTGGTTCCAAGAGTGTGAGATTTAGAGTGAGAAATAGATTTAGAGAGTTGTTGGTGATGATCGGAGAGAAGAGTTTGAGTGGCTCCGGCCATGGGGTTTCAGAGTGAAGGCCTGGGTTTTTGGGTTTGAGAACTAAGAGGTAGAGAAATGGGAAGGGATAGCTTCGGTGAGAAAGAGAAGTTGGGTCTGAGATGTGAAGTTTACATTTTGTTAACGCTGTTATTTATTTATTTATTTTAATTTATGGGTTTGTGTTCTTGTTATTCCTATTCATGACACACTTAGATCTCAATTCATATGATTTTTAGTTTTTAAAATTTTTTTTTTTGTTTAGTTAAAATTAATAAATTAATTTTTTTAATTTAGATGCTAGCGTGGCATTTTTTAATGCCAAAAAACATTTTTTATTATTAATTTAGGCCACATAGACATTAATTTAGTATTATTTATTCCTGTCATTTGCCACGTCAACTTTCTCCGTTTCTGATGTAACGTCAAGGACCAAAACGGGAAGCGTTTTTCAGGATAGGGACTAAAAGTGGTAAAAATAAAATATAGGGACTAAAATAAGAATCGCTTGAAAATGTAAAGACTAAAAAGTGCTTTTCGCCTTAATGGAAATGACAATTTGATTTTGTTCCCTTTCTTTCTTCTTCTTTTAAGAAAAAAAAAAAAAAAAATTAGTTCCTACGATAACTTGGGTGATTAACAAACGTAAAATAATTCTACAATTCTACCCTCCCTCTTTTTTTCTTCTCTATTTGTCGAAGATAATTCTTCTTGGATCCGTTTGTCAAAGATAGGTAGATACGGTTGGGGGTACAGGGCATGTTGTCCATTCATAGCTTAAATAGTTCGAGTGAAAACAACCTTTGTCACAAAAATGGAAAATTAGCAAGCCAAACAATCAGAAAAGTCCAGTTACCTAATCAAAGCTACATGCCCGAAATAGTTAGATATTTGAACAACTCTAGGTATCTCATCAACATATATATATATATATATATAATCATCAACTAGTTGATTACAATCTACTTTGATCTAATTAACGAAAAAGTATATCATGTTCCGATATATATAACCTCTCACCACATTGTGTGGATCTACCACCTCTAAAACATACACATTGTTAGTAATTAAGAGGACCACATATATGTTTAGCCAAAAAAAAAAAAAAAGGAGGATCACATATATCATATTCATGCCTAAGTAAGGAGTTGGTTTGAGGCTAGCGTGGTCAAACTTGAGAAAGTTTAAAATCCATTGACAAATAGTACGCATATAAACAACACCTTCAAGGCTGATTTACTCTCAACTTTATTTAAAACTAGTTAGCAATTCATGTCATGCATAGGAATGTTCAATAAAATTTTATTTTATCTTAAAAAATGACTTTCTCTCTTCTTCTTTTTTATTTTGTATATAAATATGAAATTTGATCATTATTAAGAAACACTTGTTTGTATAAGAAATTTGATAACTATGGTAGCTAGTAATATATATTTTTAATTATTTGTTTTTATATTAAACTATTAAATATATAATTATGATAATTATTAATAGGTATTTAGCCTCACCACTAGAAACTCTGCCTATTTGGTGGTGATTGTTGTATTATAAAGAAAGAGAGGAGAAGAGAGATAGATGAAGACAATAAGAGAGAAGAAAGAGGGTCGGAGAGAGAGAGAGAGAGAGAGAGAGANGTGTGGATCTACCACCTCTAAAACATACACATTGTTAGTAATTAAGAGGACCACATATATGTTTAGCCAAAAAAAAAAAAAAAGGAGGATCACATATATCATATTCATGCCTAAGTAAGGAGTTGGTTTGAGGCTAGCGTGGTCAAACTTGAGAAAGTTTAAAATCCATTGACAAATAGTACGCATATAAACAACACCTTCAAGGCTGATTTACTCTCAACTTTATTTAAAACTAGTTAGCAATTCATGTCATGCATAGGAATGTTCAATAAAATTTTATTTTATCTTAAAAAATGACTTTCTCTCTTCTTCTTTTTTATTTTGTATATAAATATGAAATTTGATCATTATTAAGAAACACTTGTTTGTATAAGAAATTTGATAACTATGGTAGCTAGTAATATATATTTTTAATTATTTGTTTTTATATTAAACTATTAAATATATAATTATGATCATTATTAATAGGTATTTATTGTGATAGTATTTGTATATGGAACTATTTATTCTATCATATAAAGAAAGTGTGACATAATAATTTCTAATTAAGGGTTAAATATAGAATAAAATTTAAATTCAATTAAAAATATAAAATATTGACATATAAAATTGTGAGAACTAAAATGTTTATATAGCAAAATAGTATGCCATCAACCAAAAATAAACATTTTCGATTTTTATATACCAATTGGTAACTCATGCAATGCACTGAAAAGTTTAATAACATATTTTTGTTTCTATATTTTATTTTTTTCTAAATATAAAGTAAATAATTATGGTAATTATTAATAGGCCTTATTATGATTGTATTTATATATAGAACTATATATTATACTATTTAGAGTATTCACATCAGTCTCCTCAAATTTTTAGTTAAACTAAACCAAAAACTTCTTCTATTTTAGCCTATCTATCTTTTTCATATACATACATCAGTCTCAATACTTTATTAATATAGAAATTAAATATAATTTCCTCTATCACCTTTTCAAAAAAAAAAAAAAAATCTCAAATTCTACTACCACCGATTACAACCCAATAGGGTCGCATACCCACAACTAGCTTCTTGGCAGATAAAGAGAATAAAGAAGAAACGATTCTTCAGTGCAGGTCTGGAATGAACAAAATGAAGAAAGGCAGTGAGAAAGATAAAAAGAACAAAGAAGAAACTTTTTTTTTATTGAACAAAGAAGAAACTTCATAGTTCGTGATATTGATGGCAAAGAAAATATTGAAGGGAGCTAGCTAAACTTGTTTTTGGCTCTTAAAGCAACTTTGTTTCCATTCCTTTGAGTAGTTTCTCTTCAACTAGAGTTGATCCAAGTGAAGAATCCAAACATTAAAGCATAAGAGATGAACTTGTTGCAACTATCCTAAAAAAAACCCAAATCACAAAACCAATAAAAAAAAAAAAAATCAAACAAGGAGAGAGAGAGAGAGAGAGAGAGAGAGAGAGAGAGAGAGAGAGAGAGAGAGATTCAGGCGAAGAAAGTTAGACGAGGAAAGGAGAAGAAATTCAAACGGGGAGACAAAGTGTCTGAATTGAATAAAAAATAATTATTTTTAATATAGCGATGCTTAGTGCCTCACTACAAGTAGCAAGAACAATGGGCATGTCAAAAAATTTTGTTGACTTAGCGAGACTGATGTATGTTTGTTTTGGTTGGGTTTAGACAATTTTTTGCTAAAATATTAAATTAGTGAAACTGATGTGAATGCTCTTAAAAAGTGTAGGGGCCTTTTTTTGTTATGATGGGCTGGGCTGCCTCTTGCGGTAGTAGGCCCAAGTATTATAAGTAAGGGAGTCGAGACCGGTCTAACTACAACTCAATTTAGGCCAGTTTGTGCACAAACTATGCCTCATCTACCAGGAGTGTGCTTGTGGCAGGCAAAACTATTTCAGATGAGTCATGGCAAGTAGATATAATAATAACAACAAAATAGAGTTCTCTGGCTATTTAATAGAAAATGACCAAATAATCCCTATTCACGAAACATAATCACAATAATAACAATGACTTTTACAAAGAAAGTAAAGGGAACAAATGGTAATATGGGTTAATCAAAAGATAAAGAAATCAAATTAAGTCTGGTCTACAGGAGCAAAACCAAAGAAGGAAGAACGCCTCCTCTCAACGTAGTTAATCTCCTAATGGAAATTAATGGCTTTGAGGGAAATGAACCTGAATGGTTGGTGTCTAAAGGAATCCTTTTACTTTTTGACAAAGAGCAGGATTTTGAGAGGGAGAGAGGGAAATCGACCTACTGGTACATGCCGCCGGACTAACTCTCTCTGTTTTTTCCTTTCTTATTTCTTTGTTTTTTTTTAGTTTTCCTCTTATCCTTTCTTTCTTTTGTTTTTACTTTTGTTTTCTATTTTGTGATTCCTCTCCTCCGATTCTTGCTACCTCCCTTCTGGGCACGGCAAGGGTCTCCTTATATAGTGCCTACCATGACCAGATTTTACTATTTTAGCCCTTAACCACCTTTGTCTGGTCTGAGTGTACTTTCCGACCACCACTAGTCCGTCTGTGTGCCACTCCCCCTTTCCAGACAAAGGAGCGCTATTTTATTTATTAGTCTGTCATGGCATCCTTTCCTGCCACGGTGTGGGTGCTCTCTTTCTCTATCCCTCATGGCATGCACCTGGCGGCTCCCACTCAATCTTGCTTCTTTTGGGTGGTATATCATCCCAGTAGGACGTACCCCTGAAAAGAGCTTGGGCAGGAATAGCAAAATAGGTTTTTTTCTCTTTCCCCACCGCCAAACCATACCCTCTTACCTCTAACCCATGACCCTACCATGTCCCATATTGGCTGAGTACAAGCTGATGGTGCATGGGCCTTGCATGTGCCTCCTTTTCATGTATGTCCAAAATCTGCCTATTGCTCATGCATTTGCTGTGGTCTGAAGGCTTGCTTGCATAGTCTGCCGCCTTTCTTTGACCTTTTATGTGGGTTGTTTTACAATTTCCCTCTCCCCTTAGGGGCTGGGCTTTATTTGATACTGGGCTTTATATTTCTTTTAGCCTATTCCTTGATTGCCATCATGTCCTACCATATTTCTCTATCATTCCTGCTGTAATGACTTGATCTTGCTGGGCCTCTTCAGGCCTGCCGTTTATTCTTTCCCCAGTGGTTTAGCATGGCCATAGGTTTTCTTACTTATGGGCTCTTGTGTCCCTTTTGTTTTCTCTCAGGCATCCTTGGCCCATTTGCTTTTCTTGAGCTTCCTTGGCCATTTTTCTAACACTATGTTTCCATGGATTTTTACTAATTTTATTAGGCTTCCCCGGCCTAATTGCCTCATACTCATTTTTGGGGTTTGTGGGCCTGCCATCAACCCTTTACTCTCTTTGCTTGCATTGCTTTGGGCCTGCCGCGGTCCATTCTCACTTTTCTACATCATACACTACCTATAGGTTTGCTATTTGCTATTTCTCTCTTTCGGGGCTCCTTTGAGCCCATTTGCTTCCTCAAGATCCATTTATTTATTTTATGGACCTGTGATCCAGTATTCCTGCCGCTTGGACTTAATGGTTTTTTCTATCTATTTGCCAACTTCTTTTCGGTCTATGTTGCTAGGCTCCCTCTTTCCTTTTTTAACTTCCAAAATGACCATCAACAAAAAGAATATGATTTAGTGGGATTTAATGAAGGGTTTAAACTTTAAATATAAAATAGAATTTAAAATTAGTTTAAAATATATAATTTTTTTTTAATGAACAAGGGTATTTATACCTCTTTAAGTATCTGATTATTTCTTTGAGTGTATACAATCTCCCATTTTGTGGGAAATTATTGTGTACTCTCAAAGTACCATAAGTGTGTACTCCCTCCTTTGACATGAATGATGGGTCTTACTAATTAAATTCATGGTGGGGCTTACCATTCATGTTAGAGGAGGGAGTACGCATTTTTGGTACTTAGAAAGTACCTAATAAGTTTCTCCATTTCATACACACTAGATTATTCTAGGGAGAAATCCCATAAGGGTGGCCCTAAGAAGCTAACAAGAAATATTAAATTTAGAATCTCATGGATATCATGAGATCTTAGGAATGGTAACATATAAAATTTTGAGGCCTTAAAAAACAAATTTTATAACAAAATATTATAAAATCAATCAAAAAAAAAAAAAAAAGGTCTTCAGTTTTATATATGTTATTATTATANCTTCTTCCCGTGGATGCAGATTGAGATCACAATTTTAACCTTGTTCCAAGAGTCCACAGTATTCCTTTGGTTAAGTGTCAAATAATGAGTGATGCTAATGCTAAATGATATGTTAACACCTCATAACAATATCTAAAATATAACTTTTTTATATTCTCAGCCAAAAAAAAAAGTTATAAATACAATAAAATTTGGAAAATTGATAACATCCACTAAATTATAATTGCTATTTATGATCAATTCAATATATTAATAAATGTTTTTTTTTAAGGTAGGATTTGAATCTACAATATCTAATATAATTTTTTTTTTTGGTTGAGAAAATATAATATAATCTTTGACTTATTACCTTCTTCTAAATAATAATAATGATCATAATTATAAATAAAATACTGAAAAATCTTTTGTTTTGATGGACTGGGAAATGTTTTCTGATGCCCATGATCATGAGTGTAATTTGAATTAATTGAAAATAAGAAAAAAGATGTTGGAATTGGAAGTAAATATTGTTTATATTAAATAAGGAAATATTTATGACTACATGCTTTATTTGGGTGTTCAATTGGTGAGAATAATTTTCTCAACAAAAAAAAATGGTGAGAATAATAAATTTATTTGAGTGTTCAATTGATGAGATCATAAATTGGAAGGAGAGTACCGGTCATTTAGTCCAATATAATATATAACGCCCATATATCTCTGATCTCTCTCTCTCTCTCTCACTTTACGGTTTTTTATTCATGGTCAGTAGCCCCCGATTTAAGTAAATTGAAATGGCAAATGTAAGTTGTAACTCATTCATTAGTTAATGACTTTGCAAACTTCTGTTTTTTTCTTTTATAATGGGCTACAGTTTTAGCTTTGAGAACTAATATGTCTACAATATTTTTACAACAAATTCTAAGTGACAGGTTGTTATTAGTTGTTATTGTTAGGGCAAAAAAGTAATCTTAGTATTAATTTCAAATTTGAACCAATAATAACTAACTACTTGTGATTTGTTATAAAAATGTTGTAAAATTGTTGTAAACGTAGCATCTCTCGCTAGCTTTTATCACAGTTTTTAAGTCTGATCCCTCCAAGTTTGTAACTTTGTAGCATGTTTAAGAGGCATTTAAAATCTGGTGATTTAGCAAACCTATTGCTTGAAGAGTTCATAATATAGATACAGCCTTCTAAATAATAATTATATTAACAAGAAATAGGAATTCATCGTCATCTTCATCTTGAATCTAATGATCCTACAAACCTACACATCGAAGTCCAAGCAACTACATAATGAGCTAAAACATTTGCATCAGAGGCAGATCAAAAGGAAAAAGATTAATTGAGGAAGGAACTTAATGTCATCCATAATAGAGGTAATGGTATGGTCTGGTAAGAATGAAGATAACTGAATGAGATATATATATTGATGAATGATGATAGTCAGTGCATCTCCCTCCAGAAAATGGCAAAGACTGAAAGACCCAATTTAACAGCCTCTGAAACATCAACGAGTGCTGCCTTAGCCTCAGCCTACAAAGGCTCAACACATCTTGCTTGATCAAACCAAGCACTAATTATACTCTCCCATGATGATCTCGAGTCACAACTGCAATAAAGATGTGATTCCAATCTTACAGCACTAGGAGGGTAGAGACTAGTGACTTAATTTGATATTAATTTTGTAGTTTTTGGTAACATACTTGTTAATTGCAAGACAAAAAGAGTAGCAGTTTATTTCCAAAAAAAATTAATTTTGTTGCTCATGTGGTAAAAGATGAGACAAAAAGTAAAAAGCTAGAATGGACACTTGTCAAAACTCAAAAGAGAGGGAAAACGATTTATTTTTTAACTATCTTTAGCCAAAACCAAAGGATCATAAGATGCTTGCCTTTTTAAGACTTGGTTCTTTAATACACCATATATAGTAATTCGTTTTTTTATTTTTTATAATGTGATAGTTACAACAATAGAAGAGGGGAATTTGAAACCCAACATTTCTGTCGTAAATACTTAAAGTATTAGCATTCGAGGATGCAAAAAAATAAATATATTTTACATCCTCAAACATTATTTTATCTATTTTATCAACTCATTTTACAACTAACCCTACATCCTAGTTTTTATTTTTACATACAACTCAATAAAATAATATAAACTACTATTCTCTCTTTTTCCTCTCACTCACTTTTTTTCTTTATACACAATCACAAAATTAAATTAATATTTTCTTTTTACAACCCATGAATAGTAAGGTTGCATATATAGGTTGCAAATTTTTTTAAGTTTACAAACCCGGATGGAGTGGATTTTGGGTGGCTTGGGTTGTAAAATAGCAATTGAGGGTGTTTACACCCCCAATGCTAGTGCTCTTAGAGGTATCAGTTGAACTATAAGACTCTTGACTATCATCAACCACAGTTGATTCAAAGTATTGATGTAACAACAAAAAATATTCTACTACATTTTGAGGAATGTCCCAGAATTGTGAATAATTGAGCATGTCTTTGACCCATACCCGAGCATGTTGGGTTACACGTGTGAGTGAAGTCCCACATTGAATAAAGATGAGAAGAATGAGTAGTTAATATAACATAATTGAGCACATACCCATTGAGCTTAGGCCTTTTGGGTAAAAGTGTGTTTCTATATGTTATATTAATTACTCAAGGAAGCTCCCCAAGGTGTTTATCTCCCCGACAAGTGGTATCAGAGCTCATGGTGGTGTGCGACGAAGGTGGTGAGGTGTTCATGGTCTCTACCCAACAGGGACAGAGAAAGCCTTAATGGCCCACACACAAAAATCCTGGAGAAAAGAAAAAGCCCAACAAAGGAATATTGCAAATGGTGCTAAACAATGATGAGGTGCGAGGTTCCCATGGACATGGACGTGCGGAGTTCCCATGGATGTACGTGCAGGGTTGACACGTGGTTCCCATGATGGCGTACGAGAGACCCATGGATGATGCGCTGATGAAGTGAAAAAGCCCATTAGGTAAGGGGGAGCAAGTAGGACTTATTCATGGCCCACAGAGAAGTCTTGAAGCCCACAAAATGGCAGAGACTCACACGTGTGGGGGAGATTGTTGGGTTACACGTGTGAGTGAAGTCTCACATTGAATAAAGATGAGAAGAATGAGTAGTTAATATAACATAATTGAGCACATACCCATTGAGCTTAGGCCTTTTGGGTAAAAGTGTGTTTCTATATGTTATATTAATTACTCAAGGAAGCTCCCCAAGGTGTTTATCTCCCCGACAGAGCAGTCACAACTCATGCCCTCTCAGCCAAGCGTAGAGACCAGGGAGAGTACAGCCAGATTAGTTTTTATTAATGGGGCAAAATTTTATTTAAAAAGAAGAAGAAGAAGAAGAAAGTATCATTTCCCCCTTACACAACGGACTGCACAAATCCTCCATAGGAATTCAAGTATTGAGGAAATGTGAGAAGAAAAACATTAGCATCCAACACAATCTTCCAAATGAGAATTGTTTATTCTCTCGATCTCTCATGTAGCCTTGATTTCCCAGTTATGTATTGTTGGTTTAGCACGCCAATAACAATTTAATCAACCTGATATCACCTTGGTTAGCCCAAAAAGACGAACCTAGATTAACTAATCATCAAAAAAGTTCAAAGGTATATGAACCTCCAAGACTCACCTCACAGTCACAGAGGTACGATGAAATGTCTTAAAGATCTTTCTTCTATCCTAGTTCCCAACTATCAGACTCATCTAAACCCTATCAACTTATCTAAACTTACCGAAAGAAAATAGGTTTGTTATCTAATTTTTCTTGGCAGATATTAAATTATTAATCAATGACTACAACTTAATTCACTCAATGGGTCTATTTGGATACAATTTATTGTTGCTGAAAACTGATTGTTGCTGAAAACACTGTAGTAAAATAATTTTTAAATGTGTAAATAATACCGAGGGACCCATTTTTAATATTTTTTAATGCATGAACAGTGCTGCTACAATGCATGAATAGTGCGCAATAGTGCATGAACAGTGATAATTGTCTCTGCATAGTAATTTTATTGTTCATGCGTTGAAAAACACAAAAAGTTTCGAAACGTGAAATAGAAAACACGACCGCAACTTTCAGTGTTATCCAAACACATACAATATTTTTTTATTATATGTAATGTAAGGACCAGATTTGAACTTGTAGCCCACTGTGTGGATGGATTCAAGCCCAAAAAACCTGAAACAATAAATTTGTAGAGAGTGGATTGGAGAACACTGGGCTTTAGTTAATCAAACAAACGTTGGAAGAAATTTAAATGATTAGAGAATGAAAAGAAATAGGATTGTATTGAAGGAAAATAGTTCTCGGCAGAGTCCGAGGTGCACTATTCTTGTATATTATTCTCAAATTGAGTTACAAGTTTGGTTTCTAGATTCTACAGTGTTTATTCTTCTCATTTTCGATCTCCTTCCCCTGTTGCTTCCTCTTCCTTTTCCTTTTATATCATCCTCCCCTTTCATTCCCATTTCACACGTGCATGCTAGATAGTTCTTGTGGATACTTGTCCCATCATTCCTTTCCATTAGTCTTGATGTAGTAGCTGTAAGGCTGTAACCTACTGTTTAGGTATCACCTCCACATTATTGTGGCTAGGGTGTTAGATGCAGTGCATTTAATGCGAAGGTAGCAACTTTCCTCCTTAGATATTTCAGGGCATTGCCCTGATCATCACTCTTTCAATGCCTATCAACACCGATGAAACTTTTTAGAACTTCATTCTGAGTGACTACCAAACTTTTTTGGACATCGGCATTGGTTATCCGAGGACAAATTTATCCTCGACCTATCCCTTGAGCCATTATGGTCAAAGCTAACCTTTGTTTACTAATACAGCCTTCACTAAATAAGATTCCTCATCTTTGGACAACCTCTTGTCTTCGAATTGGGTCACAGACTCATAATATGAGCAAACGATGGGCTCCCAGGCCTAATATCCCTATAATAGCCCCTCGAGATTCTTCATTCTGAATCCTTGAGAAGAAAGAAGGATTTTGATGTCACCAGACTTGATTTGTGTCCGTCTCGTTTCATCTCTGCCAACAAATACACCTTTTTAACTACCCAAGACAAGCTCCTATCGTTTCGGCTTACGAAATGCACTCCTCATTAAATTTTTATGGCATCATGTCCCCTACGTTCTACGGTGCGATCCAAATCTCACAGTTGAGAACCATGTTGGGACCTGGGCGGGAACTTTCCTGCTCTATAGCTCATTTTTTTATATAAATATCAATCAACTCAAACACTCCCTTCACTTTAGCACTCATTTAACTCTCAACGCACATACTTTGAACTTACTAACTTTCTCACCTTACTCGAACTTCTACAAATACGAACAGTCTGTCCAAGGACCCATTTTTCACTCTTGTAAGTCTTCACAAATCTCTATTCTTTACTTTTCCATACATTTTTTTGTTCTTCATACTTTTTCTCTCCTCGGCATTCCTTTTCTTTCAGCCACTTCAGGGCTTTTCAAACCATTCTAGAATGGGTAGATTTAAGTGTCTAGTAGATTCCAAGGAGGCAATGGCGAGTTTTAGGACTCAATATAGAATTCCCCCCAACGTTAACCTCAGATATTGTGAGGAGGGAGAGTGGTTCAAGTGGAGGCAAGAAGGCGAGGTAGTGATTCCCATGATCGCCTTCATAGAAGGCAGCATGAGAATCCCAATGGGGACGATTATGAGGGACTACCTTAGGTTCTACCATTTAGCACCCACCCAATGTGTTCCTAACGTATTTAGGATAGTAGAGTGTGTGGATGCCCTAAACGAGAAAATGGGGTTACGGTTAACCCACCACGATGTTAATTGGGTGTACAATCTCCACCATTTAAAGGGAAAAGGGCATTACCTGAAAACGACGCAGCCCGAAATCAGGCTCATACAGTGCCTTCCCGAGTCTAGTAAAGGGCTAAATAAGGACTTTTTGATTATGTCAGGGGAATGGCACGATGGCCTTCCCTACCCAACGCAAGAGGGGCAACCAGGTATGGTTCTAGAAATAGGAAAAATTACTTACTCTTTTTACCTTATTTTGATTTGTATTGTTTTGCTTTTAACGATCCGTATCTCATGACTTTTGTAGATAGATGTGCCACCAAGCCAAATTTCAGTTTAGTTAATAGGGAGGGCGTAGACAAAATTCTCTAAGCTAAGGTGTTTGTAAACGAAGATGACGGTCAAGTTCAGGCGGCTCATTTGATCCTTGGAATCACTCCTATTTCTCGTGCTTTCCAAGTGCCCAAGTGTGTAATAAAAGCCCACAACCCACGCCTGTGTCACATCAACGTTGCTGTGGAAGGATTTCTCCTTCCTGAGGGTGCTCCAATCCTAGAGGGTACCCTCATCACTCAACCTATTCCTCTTCCCTGTCCAACACCGGAGGGTGTCCAAGGTACAACTGATATACCTGAAGGCATACCAAAAGTAAGGGCCTCATCATCATAACAAGCTATCGGTGTCGCCACCTCATCTCGCACCACCCATTCAGAAGAAGAAGAGGTGGTAGAAGTGAATGATTCCGAGGACGACTTTGAAGTCTTTAACCAAGTTTTGTCCCCAGAGACTTCTTTTCTTGACCTCGGCTCACACTTCTCACCCATAATTGACGAGATAGGCATTTAGCGCAAACCCAAATCCAGCTTGCTGGATTTAATAGAGTCCCAACCTAGGAAGGATGTGCCTGGGGAATCAACCCGTGCCAAGCCTCCGACTTCCCTACCTGCTCTGCCCCCTCCCCAACCGGTTGGTCTGAAAAGGAAAAGAGAGAAAAAGGGGAAGAAGGTGATGGAGGTTGGACAAAGCCATCCTTCTCGTGAGGATGAAGTTCAAAGGGTTTCTAAACAAGCCAAGATGGGGCAGAGAGGTAATGAAAGAAGGAATGACCCTCTGCCTGAGCCGGCAGCCTAGCTTCTGGCTCCAATGTTAAATGGGGAACCTTTGTTAAATGATGCATCTATAAAGGACTTTCAAGGTGGGAAGGCCGGCTACGTGGCCGATGCAGTGGAGCAAGCCCTGCTGCTCCCCGGAGACATGGCCGAGCTGCGATCCATGAGGAGGCATGAGGTCTTCCTCTGCCAGAAAAGATATTTGGCTATGGTATGACTCCACTTGACCTTTTTACTTGACTTATTATTTAGATTATGTATATATATTTTTTAAACTCTTTTTTTTTCTTTGGCAGGCTATTCAAGCCACCTTTCGAGCGGAAGAGATGGCTAATTCCTGCCATTGACAGATGAAAGAGGAGGAGGGAAGACGTAACGCTGCCATGGAGGCCTTTCAAGTGGCTGAGATAAGCCTCTAGGAGATGAAGAAGAAGCTGCAAGAGGAGGAGAGTGAAAGAAAATATGCAGCAGCTACCCTTGAAAACGCAGAGAAACAAGATGAGAGTCAAAGGCTACAGCTATGGAGTGTTAAAGACCAACTGCCTAACTCTAAGACCCAAATTGTCTCATTGAAAAAGAAACTGGAGGAGGTCGAGAAAGCTAGAGTTTCAGCCGAGAAAGCCAAGGAAGAGGTAGAAAAAGCTAAAGATGAAGCTGAGCAACATGGGTATAAGGTTAGGGTGGCCGAGACCGAGGACTCCCTTAGGGCTGAGGTCCCAGTGGTTTATAGAACTTATTGCGCTCTAACAGGGCTGAAACCCTCAACCAAGCCGAGGTTGAGGCTTCCTCTGTGCTCAGGAGAGCAGAAAATATCTACTACCCCCCAGCCATACGTCCTTCAAGCTCTTCGGACTCCAAGACCAACCCAACGTCCTCGGAGGCAAGTGAAGTTCAAGGCAACCCACCACTAGCTGCTCCTACAACCAAGGATTCTTCAGAGGGGACAAGGCAGGCCGAGGACACCTCAAAGACAAGGGAGGCCAATAAAGAAATAGTCCAAGGCTTTGACCTTCCTCCTCTTGCTCCAAAGGATCCCTCTAAGGATAAAGAAACTTCTCAAAGTATAGAGCTGGTATTGGCAACCCTTACCATACCTTGTCAAGAGGGTCCCAAGGACAAGGCTAAAGTGTCCACCACGGCAGCAAGCACGCAACTTCCCAAAGATCCCAAAGACAAACTTGTAATAAAGATGAAGAAATAGATTATTTTCTCCCTTTTCTTTTATTTTCTTAGTTTGTAATCGACCTATCTTTTTTGTACTTGTTTTGCCTTATTTGAAGGCTTTTATTTTAATGAAAGTTATGGATATTTTCTTTCTTCTTGTGATTTCTATACTAAAATTGATATCAGTTGCCAAAACTTAATGAAAATAATGATGAGGTAACATTTCTTTCACTAACTTACTTGAGTAAAGAACAATTGTCCTGCTTCATATGATTAACAGTTCCAGCAGATGAATTTTATTAAGTTAATCACCTTAACAAGGCATAAACTTAATTTTATGAACATACACAGTATTGTAATATGCATATAGGTTTAAGAGATGTTCGTGAGGATCAAAAAGATGATCAAATTTTATGCAAATACAGGTATGCCCGTAAATGCTTTAAGTAATGCTCATGTGCATCTGTTTGAAATTCTTATCACAATGAAAATCATTGTTGATTGGAGTGATTGCATCTGGTACCAAAGTAGTTAACAAAAGAACTTAACTTACTGTACATATATGTATATCTCATACAATTTGTTATGAATAAGATTTTATCCGAACACATAGCCATTTGAAGGAAAAGATTAGTCTATTCAAGGCATATGGTCCAAGGATCCAAGCATGAAGAATTTTCTCTTTGATACCTGTCATGATGTATTAACCTTCCCAAAGCAGATGATCTGAGGAAACAAGCATAGATGAGGTTTTGTTTGACACTTAAAAAATTAATTAAAAAATATCAATTTTTCCAAGGTATGTGATTCGAAGAGCCAAGCATGTCCAAGGTTCTATTTGACACTTAGAATGATGCCATACTGTGTTAATTTTCCCAAAGCAGATGGTTCAAGGAACCAGGCATAGCTGAGGTTCTGTTTAACACTTAGAAAGCTAATTGAAAGATGTCAATTTTCCCAAGGTATGTGATCAGAGGAGCCAGGCATGACTAAGGTTCTGTTTGACACTTAGAATGATGATATACTGTGTTAATTTTTCCAAAGCAGATGGTCCGAGGAACCAGGCATAGCTGAGGTTCTATTTAATACTTAGAAAGTTAATTAAAAGATATCAATTTTCCCAAAGTATGTGATCCGAGGAGCCAGACATGACCAATGTTTTGTTTGACACTTAAAAAGTTAATTAAAAGATATTAATTTTTCCAAGGTATGTGGTCCGAGGAGCTAAGCATGATCAAGATTCTGTTTGATACTTAGAATGATGGTAAAGACACAAGATAAGTAATATAACAAACCCAAAGAAGGTAAAGGGAACTTGAATTAATAATAATATCTTCTAAGATTATTTACATTCCAGGGATGAGGTACAGCCTTTTCCTCGAGATCTTCAAGATAATACGCGCCTATCCCAGCCATTGATGTTGTACGATATGGACCCTCCTAGTTGGGTCCTAACTTCCCCCATGCTAGATTCTTGGCAGCTCCCACAACTTTTCTTAAGACCAAGTCCCCCATGTAGTGGCCTTAACTTTACATTAGCATCATACCCTTACTTGAACTTGTGTTGATAATATGCTAATTGGACCATGGCATTTTCTCTTTGTTCTTTAATTAAATCTAAACTCTTCTCCAGTAGTCCATCGTTGCTACTTGGAGTAAAAGTGCTTGTTCTTAGGATGGGGAATCCAGTTTCTAGAGGAATAACAGTCTCGGCCTTAAATGTTATTGAAAAAGGCGTCTCTCCTGTGGACCTACGAAGCGTGGTTCGGTAAGTCCATAGGACGTGTGACAGCTCTTCGACCCATTTCCCCTTTACATCATCTAGCCTCTTCTTGAGTCCACTTACTATGACCTTATTAATAGCTTTAGCCTGCCTATTCCCCTGTGGATATGCTGGAGTGGAATATCTATTGGTTATATCTAGGTCACAGCAATACCTTCTGAAGGCTTTGCTATTAAATTGCAATCCATTGTCTGAGATGAGGACATAAGGGACTCCAAATTTGGTTACAATATTCTTCCAAACAAAATGCTTGGCATCCACGTCTCTGATGTTTGCTAGTAGTTCAGCCTCAACTTATTTAGTATATGCCAACTAATAAATACCTCTTATTTCCTGCTGCCTTAGGGAAAGGGCCTACAATATCCAAGCCCCATTGAGCGAAAGGCCAAGGGCTGGACAAAGGATTAAGGACTCCCCCAAATTGGTGAATGTTTGGGGCAAACCTCTAACACTGATCACATTTCTTTACATAGTCTTCTACTTTTTTCTACATTTTCGGCCACGTAGCCTCGCGTAAGGGCCCTATGTGATAAAGACCTGCCCCCCATATGGCTTCCACAAATTTCTTCATGCAATTCTTCCAGGATCGGCTCAACCGCCTCTGGGTTTACACATAATAGATATGGGCAAGAAAAAGACCTCTTATACAACTTTTGGTCCTTAGACAACCAGAACCTAAGAGCTTTTCCTTGCACTTTGTCAGCCTCGGACTTATCTTCTAGCAAGACATCTTCCTTAAGGACCAATACAACAGGGTCTATCCAGCTAAAAGCCACCCTTATTTGATGAACATGAGCTACGATTCTTCCTATCTCAGTAGGTCTACATAAGTCTTCTACAAGAATTACCCAAAGTAAACTTTGTGCCGAGGAGGTTGCGAATGTAACAAGGGAGTCTGCATGTGTATTTTTACTTCTAAGGACTTGTGATAAATTGAAAGATTCAAACTTAGACTGTAAATGTCTAACCTGGTTTAAATACTATTGTATTCTGGGAACTCTAGCTTCCAACTTTCCTTGTACTTGGCCAACGACCAATCTTGATTCAGAGATCAATTCCATTGTCTTTCCACCTATTTTTTGTACCATGATCATCCTTTCCAATAGAGCTTCATATTCAGCTTCATTGTTTGTAGCCGAGAAGCCCAATCTTAAGGATTTTTCGATCGTAATGCTCTCTGGAGATATCAAGACTAGCCCCATACCAGATCCCCTATGGTTCGTCGCACCATCAACATCAACTTTCCAAGATGCAAGTTCTTGTACGGAGATCATTCCAACTGATTTTCCATCCATGTTTTGCTTTTCTATCTTTTCTTCTTCCGAGAATTCAGCAAACTCAACAACAAGGTCAGCAAGAACCTGACCCTTGATAGAGGTGCGTGGCATGTACTTGATACTAAAAGCACCTAAAATCGTGCCCCACTTTGCAATTCTTCCTGCATAATTCGCACTTCGTAGTAAAAATTTAAGTGGGAGCTGGGTTAGGATGACAACTATGTGTGACTGAAAATAATGGGGAGCTTATGTGTAACATGCACCACTGCCAAAATGGCCATTTCTAACGGCCAGTAACGAACCTCAACCTCATGTAATGATTTACTCACGTAGTAAACTGGCCTCTGAATACCGTTATCAGCACATATTAGCACCAAGCTCACCGCATGGGAAGCTACCGCGATGTAGGCAAACAAAACTTCGTCTACTTCAGGTCTGGACATTATGGGAGGCTGAGACAAATACTCTTTCAACTGTTGGAAAGCTAGGGCACACTTTTCGGTTCATTTAAATCCCTTCCATTCATTCAACAACTGAAAGAAAGGTCTACACCTGTCAGCTGACCGAGAAATGAATCGGTTTATAGCAGTAGTCATCCCTGTAAGCCTCTGAACTTCCTTGGGATTCCTAGGTGGTTGCAGGTTGTTAATTGCCTTAATCTGGTCAGGGTTGACTTCAATTCCACCGTGAGTAACCATGTAACCCAAGAATTTTCCTAATCCGACGCCAAATGAACACTTGGAAGCATTAGGCCGTAGCTTGTGCTTCCTCAAGGTATCAAAAGTATTTCTAAGATCATTAACATGGTCGGACTTTACTTTGCTCTTAACCACCATATCATCAATGTAGATTTCCATGTTTTTTTCCTAATTGAGGTTCAAACATCCTGGTCATCATCCTTTGATAGGTAGCCCCTGCATTTTTTAAACCAAAGGGCATCACCTTGTAATGGTAATTCCCTATAAGGATGACAAAATTTATTTTTTATTGGTCGTCCAAAGCTAAAGGTATCTGATGATACCCTTGGAAGGCATCTAGAAATCTCATCCGAGGATGGCCAACAATTGCGTCCACCAACTAGTCAATCTGAGGCATAGGGAAGGAGTCTTTTAGGCAGGCTTTATTCAAGTCTGTGAAATCTACACATACGTGCCACTTTCCATTCTTCTTTTTTACCACCACTGTGTTAGCAAGTCATTCGGGATAAAAGACCTCTTTAATAGCCCCAGCTCATTTAAGTTTCATCACATAGCCTTGACAGCATCAGAATGTTCTTTGGACGAACGCCAAGGAGGTTGCTTCTTTGGGGTAGCAGCTGGATTGACATTCAATTGGTGGCAGATAAAGTTTGGGTCTACCCCTGGAGCTTCGTAGGCATCCCAAGCGAATACATCAACATTCTTCTCAAGAATTCCACCAACTCTTCTTTTTCCTGAGGGGGTAACTGAATCCCAACCTAAAAAAACTTCTTTGGATCATTACTTATGATAAATTTCTCTAAATTTTCACATTTAGCATCCTCGGATAGTCCCTCATCAGGTAAGATTGTAGACTTTGACTGCTATAAACTTTCATTTACTGAGGTCGAGGACTCAACAACTGACTGATGTGAGAATGCGGATACAAAACACTGCCGAGCCACGAATTGGTCCCCTACCAGTTCCTCAATTTGATCTCCTGACGGATACTTTACTTTTTAATGCAAAGTTAAAGAAACAGCTGCCAGAGTGTGGAGCCAAGGCCTAGCCATAATGGCCGTATAGGGAAAGTATGCGTCTACCACTATAAAGTCCACATCCACTACCTCTGAGCCTGCCTGCACAGGTAACCTAATCTGACCCTTTGGGATAACTACATTCCCATCAAAACTCACTAAAGGGGAATCATAGGTGGTTAGATCCTCGAGTTTTAGGTGCAACCCTTTATATAAATCAAGGTACATGATTTTCGCACAACCCTAGTCTACCATCACCTTTTTCACATTATACCTTTCTATTCTAAAAGTTACCACCAAAGCATCATCAAGTGCCTGGATGGTCCCTTTCTTGTCTTCATCTGAGAAACTCAACACCGGTCAAATTTCTATTCTAGCCCTCTTCGGCCCAAAGCTTGTAACTTCAGCTGAGAACCGAGCTACAGACATCATTCTAGAGGGTCGTGAACCAGTCCTCCTAGGTGCAGCAAAGATAACATTGATTGTGCCTATTGGGGGTCTTGAGAAAGCATTCCCCTAAGTCCCAGCCCTCGGCTGGTCACCTTGCCCATCAGGGCGATACAGGAAATGTTGTAATTTCCCTTCCTTGACCAATTGCTCCAAATGGCTCCACAATGTCCGGTAGTCCTCTGTGGTATGTCCTCGCTCCTAGTGGTATTGACAATGAAGGCTCTGGTTGCATCTCAAGGGATCTCCACTCATCTTGTTCGGCCATTTGAAATATGTCTCATTTTTTTTATTTTCTCTAAAACTTGATGCATTGGCTCCCTAAACACAGTATTCACAACTTGAGGAGCTGCAGGTGAAGATTGCCCAGCAAAATCTCTCCGGGGTCTGTTGTTGTTGTAGCAATCCGACTTGAAATCCCTCATCTCCTGAAGGATAACCTTGTCCTTGCCCCTATCTTACTGCTGGTCCTCCTCAACCCTCTTGTATTTGTCAATCCGATCCATGAGTTAACGTATATTGGTAATAGGTTTCCCAGTCAAAGACTTCCTTAAGCCATGCTTGGCAAGTAGGTCGAGCTTAAAAGTGCTAATGGCAACATCGTCAAAATCACCATCTATCTCGTTGAACATCTCCTAGTATTTGTCTAAATACGTCCTCAGGGTCTCTCTTTTTCTCATGGACAAAGACAATGAAGAAGCTAAAGGCCGAGGAATCCTTCTACACGTGACAAATCGGGATCCAAATGCTTGAGTAAGCTCCTTGAAAGAGTCAATGGAACTTGCCCTTAAACCATCAAACCACATCATTGCCATCGGCCCTAAACTAGATGGGAATACTTTGCATATCAAAGGCTCATTCTTGAAATGTACAGTCATCCTTTGATTAAAGTGACTAACATGCTCCATAGGGTCTGTTCTTCCATTATACATGGTGAACGTGGGTTGGGAAAATCGCTGAGGGAGTCTCCCTCTTTCAATCTAGCGTGTGAAAGGTGACATTGCAATCTGGTTCAGTGCTCTACTCATAGCATCGTTTCCCAGGCCGTCCGATGATGACTTTCTATCTTTACGTTCATGATGATAGTCTTCATCATATGAAAAAGTCTCGCTAGGGGGAGTTCTCGACCTACACCTATAGCTGACATCCTTATCACCATCAGAAGAGAAGTCAGGATCAAGTGAGGCTCACCTTCGTCGTTCATGGCGTAAGCTTCTCCTTAAGTGATCAATCTCCTTCTGCATGTTCCTGGCATTCTCCTCTTGAGAGACATGGCTTTTACCCCTAGCTTGGCTTCTACTAATATGGGTGGTATGTACACTTCCCTCCCGGTCTCTTTGCTTCGTGATCTTGACGCTGAGACCCCATAGACTCTGCTCAATGTGAACCTGAACCTACCATTGTTGACAGTTGGAGACACTGAAGACACCAATATTTCCCACAGACGGCGCTAATTGTAAGGACCAGATTTGAACTTGTAGCCCACTGTGTGGATGGATTCAAGCCCAAAAAGCCCAAAACAATAAATTTGTAGAGAGTGGATTAGAGAACACTGAGCTTTAGTCAATCAAACAAACGTTGGAATAAATTCAGATGATTAGAGAATGAAAAGAAATAGGATTGTATTGAAGGAAAATAGTTCTCAGCAGAGTCCGAGGTGCACCATTCTTGTATATTATTCTCAAATTGAGTTACAAGTTTAGTTTCTAGATTCTACAGTGTTTATTCTTCTCATTTTCAATCTCTTTCCCTTGTTGCTTCCTCTTCCTTTTATATCATCCTCCCCTTTCATTCCCACTTCACACGTGCATGCTAGATAGTTCTTGTGGATATTTGTCCCATCATTTCTTTCCATTAGTCTTGATGTAGTAGTTGTAAGGCTGTAACCTACTGTTCAGATATCACCTCCACATTAATGCTGTCAGGGTGTTAGCTGCAGTGTATTTAATGCGGAGGTAGCAGCTTTCCTCTTTAGATATTTCAGGGCATTGCCCTGTTCATCACCCTTTCAATGCCTATCAATATCGATGAAACTTCTTAGAACTTCATTTCGAGTGACTAACAAACTTTTTTGGACATCGGCATTGGTTATCAGAGGACAAATTTATCCTCGGCCTATCCCTTGAGCCATTATGGTCAAAGCTAATCTTTGTTTACTAATACAGCCTTCACTAAATAAGATTCCTCATCCTCGAACAACCCCTTATCTTCGGATTGGGTCACAGACTCGTAATATGAGCAAACGATGGGCTCTTAGGCCCAATATCCAGACATGTAAATTTTGACAAATTCACTATATGATTACATTTTCTTCTTATATCCTCAGTGTTTGGAAATTTTAGAGGATCAAATATCAATAATTATATTATCAATCAAATGTTAAATTTCAAGTTTTTATAGTTTAAAATTATGCATAAAAATAAGTTTATGGGTCGAATAATAAATAATATCTGATTGGCACAAAATTTGACATACATATTAAGAATAAAAAGAATATGCAATCCAATAGTTAAATTTTCAAAATATGTAGTTATAGGGACAAGGGCCCAAAATTGTATATTAGGCCTTGGGCCTTGTCTGAGGAGGTTGACTGGTCCGAGTACCGATAAACAGTAATGAGAATGTCAAGTTCAGAATCCCATGAGTAAAATGCAAACGGAGAGAATGTGAAAGGTAGTCCGAGGAGACTCACCTCCTCAGATAAGCAAAGCACATATCAAATATATGTCCTATCATTCAAGGTGACCTTCCAGGATGTTCTACTGATAGGGACATGTATTATAAACGTACAAGAGGGATGGAGGCTCAGAGGTATTATGCTCTACAACTAACTTTCTGGCTGCATTTATGTGAAGAAGACCCTTGAACAGTACTGTCTAGGCTATTCCAACTCACAAAAGGCTAGAAAGGGTATCCAATAGGACAAACACTCAAGTAATAGCCTGGATGATCAATAAATGGAGGGCAAAGATCAATTAAGGAAGGATATATAACATAGGGAACCCCTGAGGAAAAGAGGATCGGGAAAGAGAGAGAGAAAAGACTGTAGCAATCAAAATTGTATTAGTAATATGTTCAGTTGATTTATATTAGAACTTACCTCCTCGGACCGTGCTGAGAGGGAATTTATTTGGAACAATCCTTCTTACTTTTACCTGATTATCTTTCAAACCCATTCTAGCCATTGTCTAACTCATTAGGGCCTAGTCCTCTTACAAATTTATTGTATTGGGCTCGTCGGGCCTATATCCCTCTACATTTTGGGCTTGGGCTCCAACCCATGTCCCTACAGTAGTCATGTTAATTTTTTAAGTGAGAGTTGTAACCAAACTTTGTCTATAACATTTTATCAATATCATTAGTGATACTCTCTATGTACCTCATTTGGCCATGTCCATAGCTTAATATTACAATAAAATAAAATAAAAAATTGAAAATAAATTTGGATTATAAACCATAGTAGATTCTATATTAATTTTCGAAACCCTCTCTCTCTCTCTCTCTCTCTCTCTCTCTCTCAAATCAACATTCTTATGTTTTTTTCAATGTTAATTATTAATATTTTCTTCATCTTGAGTTTCTCCATTTTTAAATATCCCATAACCAATTAAAGGGTATAGTTTCTATAGTGAAATTTTTATTCTTAATATACATTACCAAATTCTCTACCAACATTAAAAAGGAAAATTCCAGAGAAACCAATGACGTCTTCAAAGTCACGAATAATTACAAAATTTTAGTAGATACAAGTGCACATTTTATAATAAAAAAATGAAAATGATTAAACAAATTAGAATCATTTAAAAAGAAGAACAAAAACAAAAGAAAGGGAAAAAAACATTATTATCCCTATAATGATTGAACCTATGACCAATTTTTATTTTTTTTAAAAGGAACATTGGGAAATTCAACTTTTTTGGGGGGCCAAATGGCAAATATGTCCACGACCACCATTGTTGCATCTAAGCAACTTGCAAATGGTGTAAGATCATTAATCACAAAATGCTTTGTTTGTTTCAATATTGACATTTTCTAAAAATTGAATTATTTTTCAAAAAACTTATTATAGAAAATTATCTTATTTTCTTATATTTGAGAGCGACCTTAGAGCACTATCAATGGGGATGTAAAAAAATATCTATTTTAGGTCCTTACACACTACTTTATTTATTTTACCAATACATCTAACAATATACCCAATATCCCGGTTTTTATTTTTACATAAAACCCAATAAAATAACATAAACTAACTAACAAAAAAAAATAAAAAGTAAGAAAAGAGAGAGTGTGAGAGATTAAAAAAAAAAAAAAAATTCTTTACAACCCCATGAACAGCAAGGTTACATATATGCAACACACCAGTCCTTGCATAATAGAAAAAGATGTGAAATTTACACATTTAAGCCTCAAAATTGCTCACATTAGTCATTCTAAAATTGTGCATATTTACACGTTTGTTATAGTAATCATGTAACCGTGTATTCTATTATTTTATTAATTTCATAATTTTACACATTTTTTTCTCTCTTCTTCCTATGCAAAACGAACACTCCTCTTCTCCCTTATCTTCTTTTTCCTCTGTTACGCACAAACACACACCCACATGGATGAACCAACACAAAGGCACACAAACACACCCACATGAAAAAACCAACATAGAGAGATATAACACTATTATGAACTTGACACACTAACATATAGATCGACGCTAGTGGCTAGCGAATCGTAAATTAGTGCTGGTGGCTTGTGGATTGGTGCTAGTGGCGTTTGTGGATCGACAGAAATGGGCCTGGATGCTTGTGGATCGATGCTGGTTATGGAGATTGATGTTTGTGGGTCAATCGGAATAAGTTTTGATGCTTGTGATCGATGCTGGGGAGATCAATGATCTATCCATGAAAGAGAGAGAGAGAGAGGAAGGAGAAGACATGTTTGATCTAATATTAGCGACTAAAGAGATAAAAGCACAAAATTTAAAAGATAAAGAGATATGTACAAAATAAATAGATGAAATAATAATAAAAAATTAAAGAAAATTATTATTTAAATATAATGGAGTGTAAAATAGACATTCTAATGTTGGTGTTTTTAAAAAGGGGTTGTGTAAAATAAAAAAAGTAGGTTCTTATACTAAAATAGATGGAAAATTCTAGACGGACTGATGCGATTGCTTTTATTGTAACTAGGATAGAAAACTTGTTGGGTTTACATACCAAAATGGATTATGATTTTAAGGGTCTAATTGCTAAAATAGCAACTAGGGGGTTTTTACACCCCAATGCTAATACTCTTATAATGAGTTAAAAAACTATCTCTTGACTTCCTTTATTTAGTTTTGCATGAGATAAAATTGTTTTTGGAGGAAAACAACTTTATCTAATGCCAAGCTAAATAAGGAAAGTTCAGAGATATTTTTCTTTTGACCAATTTTTTTGATATTATCAAATATAGGAAAATGCAAAAAACTATCCGTACATAAAACTTTCCATTGATATAATATATTAAGACTTAAGAAAGATGAAGTCCTGCACAAAACAATCAGCCTAAGGAATCAAAGGGTACAATCGGTTACATGCGTATAAATTTCTTTGCCAAAATTAACGGGGCTTTTTAGAGTTGTTTGTTTGCATTCAAATCAATTACATGCGTATAAATTTCTTCGCTAAAATTAATGGGGCTTTTTAGATTTGATGTTTAATTTGTTTGCATTCAAATAGTGACATGACAATTTTTAGTAGCTTTTTTTATTAAAATGATACATCTTAGTTAGCTTCTAGCTAAGTGTGTGTTTAGATATGTAGCTCTTTTATGAAAGCTGATTTGTTGTAAGTTGATCGGGGTTTTCAAAAGCATACATAAGAAAAATAAGTTAAAATAGTACTAAGGCTGCGTTTGTTTTGGGTGAAAATGATTTCAGGAAATCATTTTCCGTAAAATAGGCCGTTTGGTTAGTTTTGAAAATAGTATTTTCCGGAAATCAATTTCCTTTGACCATGTAAAATATGGCTTTGACCCGGAAATCGTTTTACGTTTTTATTTTACCTTCAAACGATTTCCGGAAAATGCAAGAGAGGGAGAGAACGAGAGAAAGAACAGAGAACACAGAGAAAGAACAGAGAACGTAGAGAGAACGAGAGCTCCAGCTTGCCGGCGAACTCCGAGCTCCAGATCGCAGCACCGCGCCGATCAAGCAACGATCGACTCCAAACACCAACGGTCGCCTCAAGCTCCAGATCGCTCCGAGCTCCAGATCGACTCCAACAGTTGCCTCAAGCGCCTTCGCCATCGCCTTCGCCTTCGAACCCACACGCCGTCGCCGTCGCCTTCGAACCCAAACCCGACCCACACGCCGTCGCCGTCGCTTCGAACCCACTCGCCTTCGAACCCACACCCGACCCACACGCCTTCGCCTTTTGATCGGATTTGATGATTTTTTGTCTTTCGGTTTTGTATTTTTGTGGCTGTGGACTGAGGAATGATGTTAATGTTTGTTTGGGAGCTGAGGAATGAAAATTGTTAGGAATGAAAATTGTTGTTGTTGTTATTGTTGCCGGAATTTGTGTTGTTGTTGCCGGATTTTGCGTTGTTGTTGTTGTTGTTGTTGTCGCCGGTTGTTGTTGTTGTTGTTGTGTTGCCGGAATTTGCTGCCGGAAAAAATTGTAGGAAAATTTTCCTAATACAACCAAACACATAAAAATATTTTCCACAATGCTATTTTCCTAATATAACCAAACACTTAAAAATATTTTCCTTTTCCGGAAAATAGCATTTCCGAAAAATATCTATTTTCCGGAAAATATTTTACGGGAACCAAACGGATCCTAAAAGAAAAAGCTACATACACTAATCTCTATTGTGCATAATGACCTTACCACAATATGATTAATCTATTAATAAGATTACAGGCACATATTCACAACTATTTTGCATTATTTGTTGATGTTATTTTCCGATAACGTACGCTACCTTTTCATTTATCAATTGCTAATACCATTTTTAGACGTGTCTTTATATAGTGATAAGACACCTCGATGAGTGTGAACAATGTTTTTTTTTTTTTTTTTTCTTTATAATAGATTTGAACTGTCTTAAGTTTGTTTTTGTTTATAAACTTATGGTTGATTTGATTATCAAAAGGCTCATATTTAATTTTAAACAATAACATGTATGTTCAATTATTTTGGCTCAACCTATCATTTTAAAAGAAAACCATGATATATAAAGGAAAATGCTATTCTTCTTGGGTTTACTGCCTCTTGAAGGTCTGACAATTTGAATACTTTTGAGTTTTGAGCAAAGACGGGACTAGTAAAGGGCAGAGGGGGGCCATTGCGCCCGCCCCACCCCCCCCCCCGCCCCCCNGGGCGGTTTGGGCAATCTTCCAAGAAGTTCCAACGATAAGGTTGAACTTCATACATAAATAAAGATGACAAGAATAGGGAAATATCTAAGGGAAAAGCTGCTACCACCGCATTAAATGCACTGCAGCAACTTTTCTGACCGCATTTATGTGGAGAAGACCCCTGAACAGTGCAGCCTCAGCTACCACCACTCATGGAGAACCAAAGAAGATACTTGATGGGACATATACTCAAGTGAATGCTTAGATGAAGAACAAATATACAATCAATATGGACTGAAAGAAAGCTATATAAATGTAAAGGACCTCCTATGAGAGGAGGGATTGGAAAAAAGAAAGAGGAAGAAGGAAGGAAGATTTACTGTAGCTTTAAGAGTTGTATTAACTTTTAAAACAAAAGTTCATCTCCTCGAACATCAATTTATTCAAATTCCAAATTTGTCTTTTTACACTTATTCATCTTGAAAAACCTTTGTTAAATGTTGTTTAGTTCACAATTAGTCCAACTCTTTCACCTGCTCTCTACAAATTCATTGTATTGGGTTTGTTGGGCTCATATTTCATATCTTTTGGGCTTGGGCTACAAATCTTGACCCTGCAATTGGCGTCGTCTGTGTTGAGAGCTTGAACGATAGTGAACACAACATCTAAATATGGCAGAACCAAATCCACAACAAGCAGAATCGAGGGCATCCCACCGTGATGATCCTTTCCTCAACCTCGAGAGGAGGGATGACCATGAAGGAATTGTACACACCATACATGATGAGAGGAGCCAGTCACGAGGTGGTAGTCATGTCTCCTATGCACGGAACAATAGGGGCATGCAGCTGGAGATTGACTGGTTGAAGAGGGAATTGTGCCATGCAAAAAGGAGGCGAGCATCCCTTAATAGTGACGTTTCTTCTGATGATGAAAGAGACACTAGCTACAGAAGGAAGTCTCAAACTCCACCTAGTGAGACTTTCTCTTAAGAAGAAGAGCCCCATAACAAGCCGAAGTTTAAAAGCTCACCACGTAGGGGCATAGGGAACAACGCTATGAGCAGAGCCTTGGACCAAATATCCAAATCGCCTTTCACGGTAGGATTGAAAGGGCGAGACTCCTCCGACGTTTTCATCAGCCAATATTCACAATTTACAACGGGTGAACAGACCCTGTTGAGCATGTGAGCCATTTCAACCAAAGAATGGCTGTTTATTCCAAGGACCAGGCCCTGATGTGCAAAGTCTTTCCATCCAGTCTCAGACCTATTGCGATGAGATGGTTTGATGGTCTAAGGGTGGAATCCATAAATTCCTTCTATGAACTCACTCAAGCATTTGGTTCCTGTTTGTGACCTGCAGGAGAGTTCCTAGGTCGTTAGCTTCCCTGTTGTCCTTGAGCATGCAAGAGGGAGAGAATCTTAAAACATACTTCGATAGATATTGAGAATTGTTTAATGAAATTGAAGGTGACTTTGACGATGTGGCTATTAGCACCTTTAAGCTCAGCCTTTCGTCCGAGCATGGTTTAAGAAAAATCCTTGACTGGTAAGCCCATTACTAACGTGCGTTAACTCATGGACCGTATTGACAAATATAAAGAGTTGAGGAGGATCAGCAGCAAGGGAAGGGAAAGGACAAAGTTATCTCCTAAGAGATGAGGGATTTCAGGTCGGATAGATACAGTAATAACAAGCCGTGTAGGGATTTTGCTAGGCCATCAGGGTCATCAAATCTTCAAGCAGTCAACGCTGTATTCAAAGAGCCAGTGCATCAAGTTTTGGAAAAGATTAAAAATAAACTGTTCTTTAAGTGGCCGAATAAGATGGTGGGAAACCCTGAAATGCGTAATCATAATCTCTATTGCCAGTACCATCAGGACCATGGGCATATCGCAGAGGATTGCAGGAGCCTGTGGGATCATCTGGACCAACTTGTCCGCGAGGGTAAATTGAAACAGTCTTGCATTGTTCCAGTGGCCGAGGAAATCAGGCGAGCTCAGAGCCCCGAAGAGATGATTCTTCAAGACCCCTTTTGGGACTATCAATGTCATCTTCGCTGCACCAGAGAGAACAGGATCTTGGCTATCTAGGATAATGTTTGTGGCCCATTTACCCACAGGAGATGGTAATAAGGATCCGAAAAGGGCTAAAAGGGAAATTCCACTGGTATTGGGCTTCTCGGATGAGGACAAGATTGGAACCATCCAACCCACGACGACGCTTAGTAGTTACCCTTCGAATTTGAGAGTATGATGTGAAAAGGGTGATGGTGGACCAACCTATGCCCCTACGTGGTGAGCTTTTAAACTACCGCTTGTTATGGGGCTCTTCTTCTTAAGAGAAAGTCTCACTAGGTGGAGTTTGAGACTTCCTTCTATAGCTAGTGTCTCTTTCATCATCAGAAGAAACGTCACTATTAAGGGATGCTCGCCTCCTTTTTGCATGGCACAATTCCCTCTTCAACCAGTCAATCTCCAGCTGCATGCCCCTATTGTTCCGTGCATAGGAGACATGACTACCACCTCGTGACTGGCTCCTCTCATCATGTATGGTGTGTACACTTCCTTCATGGTCATCCCTCCTCTCGAGGTTGAGGAAAGG
Organism: Quercus suber; assembly: GCF_002906115.3. NCBI lineage: Eukaryota > Viridiplantae > Streptophyta > Magnoliopsida > Fagales > Fagaceae > Quercus > Quercus suber. The sequence continues at coordinate 709,177 of NW_027069512.1, read as the reverse complement.
ATCATCACGGTGGGATGCCCTCGATTCTGCTTGTTGTGGATTTGGTTCTGCCATATTTGGCTGTTGTGTTCACTATCGTTCAAGCTCTCAACACAGACGACGCCAATTGCAGGGTCAAGATTTGTAGCCCAAGCCCAAAAGATATGGAATATGAGCCCAACAAACCCAATACAATGAATTTGTAGAGAGCAGGTGAAAGAGTTGGACTAATTGTGAACTAAACAACATTTAACAAAGGTTTTTCAAGATGAATAAGTGTAAAAAGACAAATTTGGAATTTGAATAAATTGATGTCCGAGGAGATGAACTTTTGTTTTAAAAGTTAATACAACTCTTAGAGCTACAGTAAATCTTCCTTCCTTCTTCCTCTTTCTTTTTTCCAATCCCTCCTCTCATAGGAGGTCCTTTACATTTATATAGCTTTCTTTCAGTCCATATTGATTGTATATTTGTTCTCCATCTAAGCATTCACTTGAGTATATGTCCCATCAAGTATCTTCTTTGGTTCTCCATGAGTGGTGGTAGCTGAGGCTGCACTGTTCAGGGGTCTTCTCCACATAAATGCGGTCAGAAAAGTTGCTGCAGTGCATTTAATGCGGTGGTAGTAGCTTTTCCCTTAGATATTTCCCTATTCTTGTCATCTTTATTTATGTATGAAGTTCAACCTTATCGTTGGAACTTCTTGGAAGATTGCCCAAACCGCCCAGGTATTTGCTTGACCAATATTTCTCATATCCGAGAAGGATAAGCTCCTCGGACTATATTTCTTTATCATTTCCTTACGTGATTTTTCACTCCAGGGTCTTTCCCAATTATTTACTCATTCTCGGACGTACCCACATCCTCATATACGGCCCAAGGCCCAATATATGAATTTGGGCTTTTATCCCCACAGTAATAGTATACACATTTAATGAATAGTTTAACAATTGAGCCCAAAATAATTATTTTTGGCCCCCCTCCTCCTAATAAGTTACAAATTGGCCCATGCCCAACTAGCAAACAACTATACTACAACATCTATGTTACTATGTTGACTGTTTCTTACTCTTTCTTCTTAGATCCAAGCTTTTTTTTTTTTTTTTAGTGTTAAGATTGACTATTTGAATTTTCATGAAAAAAATATGATTATTTTTGCTGAAAAGAAAAAAAAAATGAACAAAAAAAAAAAGAAGAAAGATAGATGAATACAAATTACAAACCAAGTTAATGTACTTGTAGTGAGTGAGAGTGGGGTGCGTGGGTGGCCATTAATCAATGTGTGGGGTGGGATGGCAGGTGTGTTTGTCTATTAATTTTTAACTTAAAATGTTTTTTTTTTAATTTTTTAAAATTTTTTTTTTTAACTTACTACTTACTAGTTGGTTGTTTATTAGTAAATTAGTTTAATTTTATGTGGGGTATTATAGAATTGAATAGTTGTGTTAATAAATTGGTGCTAATGTGTAGTGTACAGTCATTAGTATTACAAATTTTATTATATAAATTTTATAAATTCATGTATCAATAATCAAAAGAAATTAGGATTGAAAGGGAGATTGTTGCAAAGTTTAGTACAAAATCAACTATAGATAATTTTTGTTATTTAAAAGAATGTTGAATTCTATTTTTAAATTATTAATTTAAAATGTATTAATAAATGGTTATTTTGTTTCTCCTCTCTTTTGTTGATATTTTCTTAACATTAAATACTATGCTAATTTGTGTTTTAAAAAAAAAAATTTATTGAGGTTTTGGCCCCTCTAAATTTTGATCCTAGTTCCTTTCCTGGTCTCGAGACAAACAAAGATATGATCTATAGTATTTTGTTTTTCCTCTGAAAAGGTTTGGTGTATGGTTGGTAAAATGATTGAGGTAATACAATTGTCAACATCATAGAGAGTAAAACGAAGAGAAACTTTAAGCAAAGCTTCCTGACAATGAGAATTGATTCAATGACCAGAATTGCTTTTAAAGGAAATAGTTCCAAATGAGAGCGATTTTTCAGTCTTTTTTTCCTCGATCCGGGTAGGTAGGTATTTGGTTCTAACAGTAGCAAAAAATCTTTTCAGTCTTGGAAGAGTTTTGTGTCAGCAAAGATCAGGATAGGTAGGTTATATTAGGAATCAGAACATGATGAAAGAGTTTCATTAATAATGGAATAATGTGCCTATTCCTTCCACCAACCACTCGTGTCATTCTCTGCTTTTCAGTCAATTTTAACCGTTAATGAATATTGCTCATGCCCGTGGAAATGTTTAATTACATTATCTCTTGTATCTATATATGCTTTAAAGTTGCAAATAATCTCTTTAGTTATTTACCAAAAAAAAAAAAAAAAAAGCCAAAAACAGTATCAAATGCACAAAAGTGACAAAACAGCACATGGCCATGGTGATGTTAGAGCATTCGCAGCAGTGGAGCTAAAAATTTAGCTTTTTAGCTCCACTACAAGTTACTTTATCTATTTTACCTACATGCATGCTGCAGCAGTGAATCTATTTTAGCTTTTAACACAATAAAATAATATAAACATCATAATAAAATAATATATCTACTATAATAAAATAATATATCCTATACAATAAACAACAATCAAAACCACCTTCAACCACCACCGTTATTGCCACTGCCGCCGCCGCCGCCATTGCCGCCGCCCCGCCACTGCCACCGCTGCCACCAAAAAATTGACTAATTTATTAAAAAAAAAAAAAGATGAAAAAATTCACTGACCTGACAATACACCATTTTTCACCACAAAATAATACCATAAATGATGACACAAACCCAGAAAAATTAAGCCAAAACAATGAACACCCAAATGAAAAAATTCACTAATTCATCCAAAAAAAAAAATGAAAAAATTCACTGACCAGACAACACACCATTTTTCACCACAAAATAACACCATAAATGATGACACAAATGCAGAAAAAATAAGCCAAAACAATGAACACCTAAATGAAAAAAATTCGCTAATTCATCAAAAAAAAAAAAAATTCACTGACCTGAAGTGGATCGACTGGGACGCCGAGGTCTGAGGCGGTCTGAGAGAGATGGGCGGCTGGGACGGCTCGGTCTGAGGCAATCGGCGGCTGGGACGGCTCGGTCTGAGGCAATCGGCGGCTGGGACGGCGGTGGGTTGAGCTTCGGCTAGGACGGCGTAGGTCAGCTTCAGAGATGGTGAGATGGTGAGAGTGAGCTTGAGAGATGGTGAGATGGTGAGGTGAACTTGAGAGTTTCAGAGAGGTGAGAGCTTGAGAGAAATTTCTCAGATGGGAGCTTGAGAGTGATNAAGGGGACCTACATAAAACTCTTCATTTATTTATCTGTTCTATTAATTAAACATTATTATTTTTTAATAAATATAGGTGCACAATTTTTTTTCACTACTTACTAAAGTGATTGATTATGAGTAGCATTGTTGCAACGTTACCGCACCATCGTCACACAAACCCACAATCCCGAATTTTTCAACAAAACTGTCACACAAAGACTAGATCACTTCTCCGTTGTAAGAGCATTCGCAGCAGTGGAGCTAAAAATTTAGCTTTTTAGCTCCACTACAAGTTACTTTATCTATTTTACCTACATGCATGCTGCAGCAGTGAATCTATTTTAGTTTTTAACACAATAAAATAATATAAACATCATAATAAAATAATATATCTAGTACAATAAAATAATATATCCTATACAATAAATAACAATCACAACCACCTTCAACCACCACCGTTATCGCCACTGCCGCCGCCACCGCCATCGCCGCCGCCCCGCCACTGCCACCGCTGCCACCAAAAAATTCACTAATTCATTAAAAAAAAAAAAAGATGAAAAAATTCACTGACCCGACAACACACCATTTTTCACCACAAAATAATACCATAAATGATGACACAAACCCAGAAAAATTAAGCCAAAACAATGAACACCCAAATGAAAAAATTCACTAATTCATCCAAAAAAAAAAAAAAGATGAAAAAATTCACTGACCAGACAACACACCATTTTTCACCACAAAATAACACCATAAATGATGACACAAATGCAGAAAAAATAAGCCAAAACAATGAACACCCAAATGAAAAAAATTCGCTAATTCATCAAAAAAAAAAAAAAATTCACTGACCTGAAGTGGATCGGCTGGGACGCCGAGGTCTGAGGCGGTCTGAGAGAGATGGGCGGCTGGGACGGCTCGGTCTGAGGCAATCGGCGGCTGGGACGGCTCGGTCTAAGGCAATCGGCGGCTGGGACGGCGGTGGGTTGAGCTTCGGCTGGGACGGCGTCGGTCAGCTTCAGAGATGGTGAGATGGTGAGAGTGAGCTTGAGAGATGGTGAGATGGTGAGGTGAACTTGAGAGTTTCAGAGAGGTGAGAGCTTGAGAGAAATTTCTCAGATGGGAGCTTGAGAGTGATAGGAGAGAGGACGGTGAGATGAAGAAGAAAAGAATGAAAAAAAATAAACAAGCAAGTATTATTTTAATCGGGAGTGTTGAATAAAAAATTTTTTTTTTTTTTTAGATGACTGCTACAGTGCACATCTATATATAGATGTGCACTGTAACAATTCAGCTAAAAATTATTGCTATGCCTCCACTGCTGCGTGGCCCTTTTTAGTATTTTGGTGGAGCTAAAATAGCATTATAGCTATTTAGCTCCACTGTTGTAAATGCTCTAAGTCAGCGTTTATGACATAATCGCCCATCATCCTTCCTGCCACTCACTGCTCGAAGCTTCAAAAGTTGCATTAGCTCACTGCTTTGTGCTTACCCGTTTTAAAAATTAAAGAAAACCCAATTGATGGAAGTATTGTTCACAGCCACCGTGAAATGCCAAGCACAAACCACCATCTCTCTCGTCCTTTATATTTGCTGATCTGTGTGGATTGGTGTATGAGAGAGAGAGAGAGAGGGGATATATATACACAATTAGTAAGTGAGAGAGTACGCATGAGAGAAAGAAACTAAAAAACAAATCATTTTTGGTACTCATCTATTAATGAATAGTGTCTCAATACCAGTATTGAAGTATGATTTACTATTTAATTTGGTTTACATGTTATTGAGCCTCGTGCTTGTTATTGAGCCTCGTGCAAACCCATTTTAGGGAGTACTGAATCTACTGATATATTCAGGCTAAAAGTCTTAAAAAGTGTTATTATGAGTTCCTACCAATTCAGTTGGTAAAAGTTTTTTATTTTCGAATTAGAGATTTGGGTTTTGAATGTTACCTGCACAAAAAACTAATTGTTATTTTAACTTGATAATAAAAAACAATTATTATAGAATGGACAATTATAAAAAAAATCCAAGAAATTCACATTTAACAAAATAAAATATAAAAATAAAAGCTCATAAAGATTACAGAGGGCACCATTAAACATCATTCGCGCTATGTTTGATTTTATCTCACTGTACATGTTTGCTATATGTCAGTTGTCACATGAGATGAGACATGCATGCAAGTTATCGAAAGCTGTTGAGCAGCCTCGTGTGAAGTGGAAAGCGGTCAAACTTAGCTACTTGCTACATATACTTGCCCTACCCAATAATTTATAGTAGAAGATGAGGCAGACTGGGCCTTGGATAGTTGGCCTACCCTAAAATCCTTCAGATGGGTCAAGTCCATGTTGATCGGGGCTCAACCAACCCAAGCCAAAGTCTCTCATGATGGGGATGGGCCAATGAATAATTGACTCAGTCCTTCAAGAGAAAAGGTCGTCTTTGGTCCCCACTACAGCACTACGTACTTCCAACTATAACCACACTGAAAGGAATGGGTTTGTGTTCTTAATTAAAGACTTTTAATAAGAACACTTGCTTTTGTCTTAGGCAGAAAATGACACCAATAAAAAGCACCAATTAAGTTTACTACGTTTCTCATTCATATCTTAAGGTAACGCGTTTTCCTGTTTGTTTTTGTCTCACAAGAATATTGCTTTTTGTAAGATTTTATGATGAAAAAGCTAAGTTTTTCTTTTACAAGGAACTTTAACTTGGAAAAGTTAGGGAGAGCGGAAACAATTAGAGGCATCATCAGAAGAAGTAACCTCAAAGACTGTACCTAGAAGGTTTAAGATTCCATTTAGCATCAATTTTAACTTTGAAAGCATTTTTCTAGCTACTACTCCCTCTTTTAGTTTTACAATAGGGTAGAGGTGGCTGTATTAATTTGTGCCTTGACTTGCAAAACAAAGTTCCCTCCTTTCTGGGCAATTATGGTAGAGCATTAATGAGAGCGTGGTGTAATCACTCTTTTCTAAGAAAAGGGAAAAATATTTGGTGATTTATACCATTCTTTGGTAAAAAGTAAAAAAACTAGGAAATTACATAGCTTTCTATTTCTTTTTTTCACATATGAGGAGGATGATTCTAAAAACCTTATTACAATTAACAATTCTATTTGGCAGAACAATATCTTTTTGAGTGCAACAAATTAATTTGAAATAAGCTTAAAAATAAAATACATATCATCCAAGATACTCACGAAATATAAATAAATAAATAAAATTTTCTTGATTTTGGTCTCAAAGTTGAGACAAAGATTGTCTTGAGATCGAGACCAAACTAATCTTATCCCCATGTCAACTCAATTGAAAACCAGTTACGTACATGTCATTAGCATATATGAAGTGTCACAAACTCACAAATGAAATGTAACCTATTTAATTTGACCAGACAATCAAGGTCGTACTGTGTTTATAAGGCCATCATCGCATGTTGAGATGAATAATTCAAGATACTATATTATATGGTTTACAGTTTGTGGCCTATTTTAGCTTCATCGGCTAGGTGTGGTTATAAGACACGTGTGAGCTCCATTTATTGCTTTAGAAGAAGCAAATGCCAGTGAATTAGGTTGAAAAAGGCAAGAGTTATGTAGTCTTGTAGCTTAATTGACACACAAAAAAGGACACATTTTGATAGATTTATAAGAGACATTTAAGTGAGTTCTAGTTAGTTCAATTGGTAAAAATTTTTATGGTTAAATAAGAGATCTAGGGTTCAATTCCCACCTACACCAAAAACTAATTGGTGTCATGATTTGATAATAACTCTTTATCATCAAAAGCGGACGCCATATGTTGAAACTCTCTAAAAAAAAAATAAAGACATCTAAGGTTCAAAACTTTCATGCTCAGCAATCAAATTATTAAAAAAAAAAAAAAAAGTTTGAAAAACTACCTCATTTTTCTTGTCTTGTGGTGAATTACATTCTTCTAAAAAATAATTGAGACATGAAAAAAAATTAAGTAAGGTTACTAAGAGGTTTTTTTTTTTTTTTAATAAAACAAAAAAAAATTCTTGGTTTATTGACTAGTTACTATAAATTTATAATTTTTTTATTTTAATAATTTGATAGTTACAACAATTATAATACACATCCTTATCAGTAGAACATCCTAGAAGGTCACTTTGAATGATAGGATGTATATTTGATCTATGCTTTGCCCATTCGAGGAGATAACCCTCATCGGACAACCTTTTCTAGTCTTTCCGTTTGCATCTTACTCATGAAATTCTGAACGTAATATCCTCACTACTGTTTATCCCTCTTCAGACCAATCAACATCCTCGGTTAAGGCCCAAAGCCTAATACACAATTTTGGGTTTTTATCCCTACAAGTTGTATTAATGATATAAGGTTGGAGAATATTCATTTGTAAAATGAATAAAGTGAAAATTCAAGTTTTGGAATTTTCTAAGTGAAATTCGAAATTCAGTATGTTCGATTGATTGAAACTTTTGTTCGATCAATCGAAGTAGTGAAGGAAATTATCCTGGAGTCTCTACTTGTTTCGATTGGTACTCATTTCTTGTTTGATCGATCGAAAAGAGCTTTTGATCGATGCTCAATTCTTCTCGATTGATTAAGACTTGTGAAACTAAATTTTTGAAAAATTTTATAATAACTATTTTGAACATTTGAAAGGGTTTCAAGCCTTGTGAATGGTTTTATGAAACTTTTTAACTCTTCATACGTACCTTTTTGAAGGGTTATAACCCTATGGGTATAAATAGAGGTTTACGTTCCAAAATAGTACGTTTAAAACAAACACAAGAAATTTTGTGAGTATTCTCCAAAATTTCTATTTGTAGAACCCAATAACTTGGTTGTATCCTAGGTACAAGTTTGTAAAAGCCTTTTAACAACTTGTGTATAGGGACAAATATTGTCTAGGGATAACATTTAATTGTGCCTCCAAGTCAATCACAAAATTCTATTTACTTGATGTGTTCATTTTATTATTTCATTATTACTCATTGATTTGGTGAAATCCCCAACAAGAGGCATGTCGGTTGTTGAAAGGAAGGTTGGTCCTAAGATGGGTGATGAGTTTGCAATGGAGTACAATATATATATATATATATTAAAAGTCAAAATTTAGAGAAAATCTAAATAAATTTCAATTAGATTATCAATTTTGTGCCACGTGTCCCATTTAATTTTTAATTTTTTGTGCCAAATGAATTATTGAGTATAAAAATCGAAAAGTCTAAATCCAATTAGACTTTAAATTGGAATTCAATTTTGCACCACGTGTCCATCTAATTTTTAAATTTTTGTAGCAAGTAAATTTTTGAGTACAAAAATAAAAGAATTTAAATCCAATTAAATTCTAAGTTATATATANGGACGGCTCGGTCTAAGGCAATCGGCGGCTGGGACGGCGGTGGGTTGAGCTTCGGCTGGGACGGCGTCGGTCAGCTTCAGAGATGGTGAGATGGTGAGAGTGAGCTTGAGAGATGGTGAGATGGTGAGGTGAACTTGAGAGTTTCAGAGAGGTGAGAGCTTGAGAGAAATTTCTCAGATGGGAGCTTGAGAGTGATAGGAGAGAGGACGGTGAGATGAAGAAGAAAAGAATGAAAAAAAATAAACAAGCAAGTATTATTTTAATCGGGAGTGTTGAATAAAAAAATATATTTTTTTTTAGATGACTGCTACAGTGCACATCTATATATAGATGTGCACTGTAGCAATTCAGCTAAAAATTATTGCTATGCCTCCACTGCTGCGTGGCCCTTTTTGGTATTTTGGTGGAGCTAAAATAGCATTATAGCTATTTAGCTCCACTGTTGTAAATGCTCTAAGTCAGCGTTTATGACATAATCGCCCATCATCCTTCCTGCCACTCACTGCTCGAAGCTTCAAAAGTTGCATTAGCTCACTGCTTTGTGCTTACCCGTTTTAAAAATTAAAGAAAACCCAATTGATGGAAGTATTGTTCACAGCCACCGTGAAATGCCAAGCACAAACCACCATCTCTCTCGTCCTTTATATTTGCTGATCTGTGTGGATTGGTGTATGAGAGAGAGAGAGAGAGGGGATATATATACACAATTAGTAAGTGAGAGAGTACGTATGAGAGAAAGAAACTAAAAAACAAATCATTTTTGGTACTCATCTATTAATGAATAGTGTCTCAATACCAGTATTGAAGTATGATTTACTATTTAATTTGGTTTACATGTTATTGAGCCTCGTGCTTGTTATTGAGCCTCGTGCAAACCCATTTTAGGGAGTACTGAATCTACTGATATATTCAGGCTAAAAGTCTTAAAAAGTGTTATTATGAGTTCCTACCAATTCAGTTGGTAAAAGTTTTTTATTTTCGAATTAGAGATTTGGGTTTTGAATGTTACCTGCACAAAAAACTAATTGTTATTTTAACTTGATAATAAAAAACAATTATTATAGAATGGACAATTATAAAAAAAATCCAAGAAATTCACATTTAACAAAATAAAATATAAAAATAAAAGCTCATAAAGATTACAGAGGGCACCATTAAACATCATTCGCGCTATGTTTGATTTTATCTCACTGTACATGTTTGCTATATGTCAGTTGTCACATGAGATGAGACATGCATGCAAGTTATCGAAAGCTGTTGAGCAGCCTCGTGTGAAGTGGAAAGCGGTCAAACTTAGCTACTTGCTACATATACTTGCCCTACCCAATAATTTATAGTAGAAGATGAGGCAGACTGGGCCTTGGATAGTTGGCCTACCCTAAAATCCTTCAGATGGGTCAAGTCCATGTTGATCGGGGCTCAACCAACCCAAGCCAAAGTCTCTCATGATGGGGATGGGCCAATGAATAATTGACTCAGTCCTTCAAGAGAAAAGGTCGTCTTTGGTCCCCACTACAGCACTACGTACTTCCAACTATAACCACACTGAAAGGAATGGGTTTGTGTTCTTAATTAAAGACTTTTAATAAGAACACTTGCTTTTGTCTTAGGCAGAAAATGGCACCAATAAAAAGCACCAATTAAGTTTACTACGTTTCTCATTCATATCTTAAGGTAACGCGTTTTCCTGTTTGTTTTTGTCTCACAAGAATATTGCTTTTTGTAAGATTTTATGATGAAAAAGCTAAGTTTTTCTTTTACAAGGAACTTTAACTTGGAAAAGTTAGGGAGAGCGGAAACAATTAGAGGCATCATCAGAAGAAGTAACCTCAAAGACTGTACCTAGAAGGTTTAAGATTCCATTTAGCATCAATTTTAACTTTGAAAGCATTTTTCTAGCTGCTACTCCCTCTTTTAGTTTTACAATAGGGTAGAGGTGGCTGTATTAATTTGTGCCTTGACTTGCAAAACAAAGTTCCCTCCTTTCTGGGCAATTATGGTAGAGCATTAATGAGAGCGTGGTGTAATCACTCTTTTCTAAGAAAAGGGAAAAATATTTGGTGATTTATACCATTCTTTGGTAAAAAGTAAAAAAACTAGGAAATTACATAGCTTTCTATTTCTTTTTTTCACATATGAGGAGGATGATTCTAAAAACCTTATTACAATTAACAATTCTATTTGGCAGAACAATATCTTTTTGAGTGCAACAAATTAATTTGAAATAAGCTTAAAAATAAAATACATATCATCCAAGATACTCACGAAATATAAATAAATAAATAAAATTTTCTTGATTTTGGTCTCAAAGTTGAGACAAAGATTGTCTTGAGATCGAGACCAAACTAATCTTATCCCCATGTCAACTCAATTGAAAACCAGTTACGTACATGTCATTAGCATATATGAAGTGTCACAAACTCACAAATGAAATGTAACCTATTTAATTTGACCAGACAATCAAGGTCGTACTGTGTTTATAAGGCCATCATCGCATGTTGAGATGAATAATTCAAGATACTATATTATATGGTTTACAGTTTGTGGCCTATTTTAGCTTCATCGGCTAGGTGTGGTTATAAGACACGTGTGAGCTCCATTTATTGCTTTAGAAGAAGCAAATGCCAGTGAATTAGGTTGAAAAAGGCAAGAGTTATGTAGTCTTGTAGCTTAATTGACACACAAAAAAGGACACATTTTGATAGATTTATAAGAGACATTTAAGTGAGTTCTAGTTAGTTCAATTGGTAAAAATTTTTATGGTTAAATAAGAGATCTAGGGTTCAATTCCCACCTACACCAAAAACTAATTGGTGTCATGATTTGATAATAACTCTTTATCATCAAAAGCGGACGCCATATGTTGAAACTCTCTAAAAAAAAAATAAAGACATCTAAGGTTCAAAACTTTCATGCTCAGCAATCAAATTATTAAAAAAAAAAAAAAAGTTTGAAAAACTACCTCATTTTTCTTGTCTTGTGGTGAATTACATTCTTCTAAAAAATAATTGAGACATGAAAAAAAATTAAGTAAGGTTACTAAGAGGTTTTTTTTTTTTTTTTAATAAAACAAAAAAAAATTCTTGGTTTATTGACTAGTTACTATAAATTTATAATTTTTTTATTTTAATAATTTGATAGTTACAACAATAGAAATGAGAGATCTAAACCCTGTATAACTCCATTTTAATTGGTCAATTACATAGCAAACTAGTTATTGTATATAGCTTTCAAGGCATTAAATGAAATTATAAATACGACAATGTCACCTTATAATAATTAATAACATATATTGTGTGTGTGTGTGTGTGGGGGGGGGGGGTAGTAGAGAGCCCGAAGAGAAGGAACCCTTGACAAGATTAACCCGATGAGTAATTTAGGCCCAACTGTCTAACAGACTGAGCCCGACCCAATCAAGGCAACCTAAGTACTTGAAAGACCAGAAAAACTGAGGATTACTACTTGCCCTAGGAGGCCGAGGAACGTATGCCCTCGGGAGACAGGAGGAAGGGCACAAGGGTTGTGAGGTTGAAAAGTTGAGGAGGATCATGATAATGCTATAAAAATAAAAATTAAAAAATTAAAAAAAATTAAAAAAAAATTAAAAACTTCCAGATAAAGCATCTATCACCTTAACATTAAATGCCCTCTAACAACTTAGTCTACTGCATTAATTATAGAATGACCCCTGAACAATGTCTTCACAACTTGTATCTTACTCTACCACCACTAGCAAAACAATGATGGGACAGTATCCAAAGAAAAATTAGTAGCCCTCCAAGTGAAAGGTTAGGATGCAATTCAATGGCTATAAAAGGAAGAAGATCCCACTGAAATTGGAAACAAGTTTAGAGAGAGATAGAGAAAGAGACTAGTATAATACCGAAAACTGTAATTTCCAAGGACAAGTGATCCTCGACCAGCCCGAGAAGAGATTTAAATAAGAATCTTTTTCTTAATGATTAAATTTATGTCAAGTGTTATCTCGGTAGTTAATCCCACTTCTTTAATCATTAAGCCGTATTAATTGTATTGGGTTATCTTCTTAGCCCATCCTAACTAGGCTAGGCTTGGGATTTAGTTCTGCCCCTATATTTAGTAATCATTTTCTTATCTTCGAGACAAAGGTCATTTGTTGTTTATTTTCAAATGCGCTTATATGGTATAAAAATAAAAATAAAAAGTTATAATCCCATAATTTTAAAAAACAAAACTTTGTATTTGGGCTTCCATCATTCATTATCTTTAGGAGAAAAAAACCGTGTAACTTTTCAAGATTTTAGATTTACATGATGACCAAAATTGGTAAAGGTATTTGTCCACTATATATTAACAGTTTTTTTTTTTTTGAAATCATATTAACATTATGAGGACATATTCTTATAATTTAGCTAATGCGTAAAAAAATGCTAAGCTTTGTATAAAAGCTGAATACCCGTATGCGAAAAATATGTGAGCTTAGTGTGTGTATATTTGAACTAATCTTTATGTTTAGCATTTAACTTTACGATCTTGTATGTCACCTTTATTTGGAACAATATATGGATTTCGGCCGACATTTCATTTTATTTTGTCTTCTTCTCAACCATAAAGTTTTACTGATCTCGTTTATCTTGATAGATATGTTGCATGTAATTTTAGATAACCATAGAGGAAAAGATAAGCTAAAAAGCCTATTTTAGAAAAAGATAAGCTAAAAGCCAAGGTGCATGTCACAATTTTCATAATTGGTTTTGTCTCATAAAGTGAAAATTCAAGTTTTGGAATTTTCTAAGTGAAATTCGAAATTCAGTATGTTCGATTGATTGAAACTTTTGTTCGATCAATCGAAGTAGTGAAGGAAATTATCCTGGAGTCTCTACTTGTTTCGATTGGTACTCATTTCTTGTTTGATCGATCGAAAAGAGCTTTTGATCGATGCTCAATTCTTCTCGATTGATTAAGACTTGTGAAACTAAATTTTTGAAAAATTTTATAATAACTATTTTGAACATTTGAAAGGGTTTCAAGCCTTGTGAATGGTTTTATGAAACTTTTTAACTCTTCATACGTACCTTTTTGAAGGGTTATAACCCTATGGGTATAAATAGAGGTTTACGTTCCAAAATAGTACGTTTAAAACAAACACAAGAAATTTTGTGAGTATTCTCCAAAATTTCTATTTGTAGAACCCAATAACTTGGTTGTATCCTAGGTACAAGTTTGTAAAAGCCTTTTAACAACTTGTGTATAGGGACAAATATTGTCTAGGGATAACATTTAATTGTGCCTCCAAGTCAATCACAAAATTCTATTTACTTGATGTGTTCATTTTATTATTTCATTATTACTCATTGATTTGGTGAAATCCCCAACAAGAGGCATGTCGGTTGTTGAAAGGAAGGTTGGTCCTAAGATGGGTGATGAGTTTGCAATGGAGTACAATATATATATATATATATTAAAAGTCAAAATTTAGAGAAAATCTAAATAAATTTCAATTAGATTATCAATTTTGTGCCACGTGTCCCATTTAATTTTTAATTTTTTGTGCCAAATGAATTATTGAGTATAAAAATCGAAAAGTCTAAATCCAATTAGACTTTAAATTGGAATTCAATTTTGCACCACGTGTCCATCTAATTTTTAAATTTTTGTAGCAAGTAAATTTTTGAGTACAAAAATAAAAGAATTTAAATCCAATTAAATTCTAAGTTATATATATATATATATATATAAAAGATGTAAGTTAATATTGTATATAATTTGAACCATGTAATTGTAATTGTAGTTGTAGTTGTAGTTGTTACACACTAATAACCATGGGTGACAAATAGATTATGAAATAGGAAGGAGGTAAGGGGATTGAGAGTGATTTGAGGGAATATATTGCGTGCTCTTGGGTCAAATTCAGTTTACCATCCCTACTAATACAATAAATAGCTAGCATTTTACATGTCAATGCCTTGACATTTTACATGTAATATAACTTAGCAATAAACTAGAGAAGTAGTAAATGATAATTAATAGGGTGGAAACTCAAGCACGTTTATAATAATAATAATAATAATCCTAACCACACGATGACAAATGCAGAGGGAGTGGGACCCAAAATCGTCAATTCGTCCACATTTAAGACACACAGCAAAAGAAAACCACCAAAGACCTCAAAAATAGATTATAGTATTTAGTTTTAGTATTAATAGAATAGTAACACTAACACGCACGGCATGAGACTTGTTGCCTCGTTGAGAATCTTCTTGGCACAAACAAAATAAAGACAATCAACACGACTATTTGAAATTTCAAACTCGGCGTCCCTAACCCTGACCCAAACCAAACGTAAGTAAATAAAAAGTTAACATTCGATTGGACTGACGGTCGAGTCAACGTTTCCAACGCGCTGGCGCTGAGTCAGCTACGCTCCTCCCCCTTTCCTTTTCTACGCGCCTGGCCCCAACTTCACGTCAACAACGTTAATTATATTATGTCCTTTTCCTTTTCTTTTTCGGCACATTTTAGGAATCCATTGTGCAATTAATGCCTTGAAATTTTGCAAAAATAAATTAATTTTCCCTTTTTTTTTTTTACTTGTCATAGAAATATAATTGTTCAAACTTAAAATCATAGCAATATAATTATATACCTTTTTAAAAAAAGAACTCTTTAGTCTTTTTTTGGATAATTTTAGTCTTGTATTAACTGTTAATAAAGATTAAATCTAAAAAGAATTTAAATTTCTTTATTTGGTAAAATAAGTTATTTTTTAAAAATAATTTAATTTATGAAAAAAATAATATCAGAAAGCATAAGATTGAGTTTTAAATAAATAATTGAAAAACAAAATTAATATAATCAGTTATATAAAAAACAAAATTAAACTTTTACATCACCAAAATTATAGTTTGCTACGGATAGAATTTTTTGGTTCAAATTATTTGTGTATTTTTAATTATATGATTTATTATTTAAACAAAACTTACATGATATATCAAATAATCATATTACTTATTTAAATGATTTAACAAACATGGTGTTTACTATTAAATACAACTCATGCGATTAAAATACAAGTGTAAGGTCTTATTAAAATCCATTGATTTCATTTAAAGAAATTATATTTTTTACCTTATAGTTTATTACAATTCAAACTAAATGATATAGTTTTATATCTCATAAATTATTTATCTATAATCTATATAAAACTGAAAATTTTGAATTTTAATTGATCTCATAATATTGTGCTACATAAAATTTTAAGATCTCACAATTCTACACATCATTATTCTAATATATATTTCCTAAAAAAAATTCTAATATATGTATATGTGGGGAGTCCATGCACTCAGATGATAAAACCAGAGAGGGGCCACACTGTAGAGGAAGAGTTTCAGAGAGAGGGTTAGTCCTAATGTGATTGGAGGGATGGTAGTTGCCACCACATTTATTGCACCTTACCAAACCCTCTGGCTCATTTATGTGAAGAAGACTCTTAAATAGTGATGTCTTGGTTGCCACAACTCACAGAAGACTGGGGAGGGCATCTAATGGGACAAGCACTCGAGTAGTGGCCAGCATAATCAACAAATAGGGGGGGTTAGGATTAGCCAAAAAAGGATATAAAAGTGAGAGATCCTCTAGGGATAGGAGGATCAAGGGAATCTGTAGAGAAAACATCGTAGCAACAAGAACTAAAATTGTATCCAAGTCTAAAAGAAATATATTCAAGGACTACTATCCTCAGATTTTGCTGAGGAATGATTTCTTTGCATAGAGTTTGTCTTTCTTTGCTTTCTTACTATCTTTAATCCACTGTACGCGTTGTTCGATCCATTGAAGCCTAGTTTTTAAGCTCACTCTCTACAAATTCATTGTGTTGGTCTCTTTGAACTCTAATCCAGCTACTTCTTAGGCTTAGGATCCAAGTCACGCCCTTATAGTATATATATTATTTGAATTTAAATTTCATTATATATTTAAACTTAATCTTAATAAATGCATAATAGTAGAATTTATAGTTTCATATATAAATACAATTATATTAATGCCTATTAATAACTAATGATGAACAGAATCAATAGGTTGAACAACTTGGCTTCGATGGGCTGAAAGCGATAGCAAAGGCCTGAAAAATGAACATGCTATCAGAGGAGACCGGGATGGACCGGCCTAATACCCTCCGATGGCTAAGTTAGTCTCTTCTCACCAATGAAGTTCTAACTGTCTTAGGAGTAAAAATTTCAATATCTCATACCTTTGTGTGTTTCAGACCGGCTCTTATATAGAGAACTTTAGGGCGGTTATTGGCTCAATAACTTCCCCCAGATTTGTGGAATCCGGACATAACTTCCTCAACGGCTATAGAAATTATAACTGCCACTGGAAGTTACATACTTGGGAGGAGTTAGTGGCGATGAATGCAGGCTGATTAACCGCTCCAGAATCTGTTAAGTGTTGTGTGGTCGTCCCCGTGCAATGCCCATGGACGACTCTTTGTAAGACTGTTGGGGTTGTCCATGCGTTTTGCACATGGACGACTCTTTCAATTCTGATTCTCTGAGGATTCCATCGATCCATACTCAGGGACGAGATGGCTGGATGAATCAGAGATGTTCTGGTTGTCTAGCTAACTGATGACCATGGACGACCTTTCTGGACGAACCATAGATGTAATTTTCGCTACTCCATCAATAACTACCATAATTATCAATTTATATTTATCAAAAAGTAAAAAATAGAAAGAAAAAAAATCATATTATGTTATTGCAAGTGCTATTGACCTTGGTTGACCAAATTATATTGCACTACATAAGTTTTTGAGATTTTACAATTTTACATGTCACATATATATTTTAATTGAATTTAAATTATATTTTATACTATATTTGCTTTATATTTTTAATGGAAAAAAAAATTAACGGATACCCTAAAAGATTTAGAACCTATTTTTAGAAACATTTTCTGAAAAAATAATAGAGCAATTAATTTTTTAATATATTTTCCGTAAAAGGGAGTTATCAAGTAAACATGTTTGATAGTACGACTAGAATACATAATTCTATATATAAAGTATAAACACAACCATAATAAATGTCTATTATTAATAATAATTATCATAATTAACAAATTTTATATTTAGGTAAAAAATATATTAAGTTAAACTTTTAAATTGAATTATGAACTTTTAATTAATTTTGTTAATTTCCTCTCCTCTCAATTTCCAAGACTTTTCTTTCTTTCCCACGTGACGGAGGCACTAACAGCGTGAACGTTTTGATCGAAAGCCGCGTGGATTTATAGTTAAAAACGTAGATGGGAATCCACTGACGCCGTTAAAAATTCTTTAAAAAGGTACCCCTCGCACTGCCTTAAATATAAAGCCTTTCTTTACCTTCGTTTTCTCATTCATCAAAAAAAACACTCTCTCTCTCCCTCTTTCTCCTAAGTTTTTTTCTACTCAAAACCACTGAAGATGTCTTCGTCTCCGACAACGTCGTATTGGTGTTACAGATGCTCTCGCTTTGTCCGTATGTGGGTACACGACAACAACATAACCTGTCCACACTGTCACGGCGGATTCGTCGAGGAAATCGACACCGTTCCTTCCCCTCCTCCTCAATCGGAAATTCTCCACCGTCGATTTCCTCCCTCTACCATGTACTTATTCGGATCCACCGCACAGGACCCGAATCCGACCCGACGATCTCGTCGCAACCCGGGTAACCGCTCACCCTTCAACCCTGTCATCGTCTTGCGTGGCGGTGTTGCTTCGACTTCCGATTCGGAACCCGCCGTCGCCGACGCCGACGCAATTGGAGTAGAGAGGATCGATAACGCCAACGGTAACGGTAACGGGTTTGAGTTGTACTATGATGATGGAGCCGGGTCGGGTCTTCGCCCACTTCCACCAACCATGTCTGATTTCTTGATGGGTTCAGGTTTTGACAGGTTACTGGACCAGTTGACCCAGATTGAAGTAACCGGGTTCGGGCGACCCGAGAACCCGCCGGCGTCAAAAGCAGCGATAGAGTCTCTCCCCACCATCGAAATCGTCGAGACCCACGTCTCGGCCGAGTCGCACTGCGCGGTCTGCAAGGAACAGTTCGAGCTCGGATCCGATGCTCGCGAAATGCCTTGCAAGCACATATACCACTCCGATTGTATCCTCCCATGGCTCTCTCTCCGAAACTCTTGCCCGGTGTGCCGGCACGAGTTGCCGAGCGAGCGAGAGCGAAGCCGAAACGAGAGCGAGGCCGAGATTTCGGTCGAGGCGGAGGAGACGGTGGGATTGACGATTTGGAGGTTACCGGGAGGTGGGTTTGCGGTGGGGAGGTTCGCCGGAGGAGGAAGAAGAGCCGGAGATAGAGAATTGCCGGTTGTGTACACGGAAATGGATGGCGGGTTCGGCGGGTCGGGTTCCGGGGCTCCGAGAAGGGTTTCGAGAGTCAGACGGAGTAGCGGTAGTAATAGCAGAATTGGTGGAGGAGAGAGTGGTGGGTTTCGGAGGGTTTTTCGTAATTTGTTCTCGTTCTTGAGGTTAAGAAGGTCTAGTTCTAGTTCTAGTTCTAGTTCGAATTTCAATTATTCTTATTCTTCATCGTCTTCGCAATCTGGGTCTGAATCTGGGTCTATGAGAGCAAGTCAGAATCATTCTGGTTCAGTGTTTAGTAGGTACGTGCGAAGGCGGAGCAGAGCTTGGGCTGTGGAGGATCAAAGTGAAAATGGGAGGTATTGAATGTTGTCATTTTTGGTTTAAAATGACTTAAAATTTTGGATTTAAAAAAAAAAATATATCTTTTGGGTTTATAATGATGGCCAAGAATACATGTAGCTGACCTGATTGACCATTCTGAGCTTTTGTTAATGGTTGGTTTAATTGGGGAAGTATATGGGGGAAGAAAGGCATGGGTGGATTTAGCTGTAAATATATCATTTTGATTTGGATCTTTCCTATCTAGAACTGTCAAGTCAAGGTAAAAAGAATTGGGAAGTTTGGCATGAAATGGGAAATGAGTACAGAATTGGGCCAGTTTCTTGTTTGTAAGGCAGGCTTCATTTGTTATGGTACTGAAGAGGAAGTCAAGTTTTGCTGGTCCTGAAGATATTGGATGGTAAATTGCGAGTTGGAGAGAGTATTTTGGATACTCAGAAGGATGTTTTTTTTGGTTTTTGGAAGTATGGAGATGAAGAATTCTTTATTTCTTTTGTTCTATTTGTTGTAAACTTTAGCTTCAGTTATATATATGTCAAATTATTTTCCTTGGCGAATCATAATTTGTTAAATTGTTGCTAGTCTCAACTCTCGAGCAGCGCTATTATGGGATGTGTTATTTTGATTTGCTGCTAATGGCAGTGGGATTAATATTCAAATGCTCAGAAGGATAGCCGATTTGAGCAATTATTAGCTAGTTTGAAGTGCTGTCTTGTGTTTGAAGAATACAAATATTCCCTGTCTAATTATAAGTCAAAACTTGTATGCTGCCGAAGAGCTTGATTGCACTACACACCTGTCTCGAGAGCTGCTGGCTCATAATTTGTGCCTAGTCTATTGGTATCTGCGTAGCATAGGGATGTCTGATCTGTCTTTTGGCAAGATGGTGCATGGCCTTTTCTGGCTTCAAAGCAAAGCACTAAACTAAACTTTACAACTTTAGCATGTGCTTGGCTTTTTGAGAGGGGCTCTCTTTGCCTTTTCCCTCATGAAATCCACTACTAGGTGGTCTTGGAACATATAAAGTGGAAGCTAAAACGTACCAATTTGCCAATACCCTATAAAAGATTTTGTATTCTTCTTGCTTTTGGGCAAGATAAAGAATCTTACACATCCCCAATTGCTGTAATTTTTGTAACTCAGCGAAGGTTCCCAATGCTATCAAACATGCTTTGCATTAGCAGGGGAATTCAGATACAATCTAGTACCGGATAACTTTTTCCACTACATCTCCCACTCTCTCAGAGGTTTACCATTATGTGAGAGGAGAGGGTTTGCTAAGAATTCTGTACATGGTAAACAAACTTACATAAGCCCCAAAATAAAGGTTGATGAATCTGGCGAACAGGGCAGACATAGAAAAAGACAATGGTTCATTGAACTTGATTAAACTCTTGGACCAATCTACTAAGTCGATCAAACTGTTCTTATCCAAGTTCTTATACAAAATTCAACTGGCAATACTTTTGTTTTTACTATTTTGGGCCATTGAAAATACTTATAATATTAATCATGAATTGCAGAGAAAATCACATAAATAAAACGTGGATATCTTGGAATCTCCCCGTTATCCAATTGCTTGTGAGCAATTGAATAATGGATATCCTATCATTGGACACAAATTTTGTAATTTAATGTGACACATACTAATATATTATATAATATAATAAAGGGCAGCCAACTCAGTCACACACAGCTTTTAGAACTTGGCATCATTATCTAGTGGTTGAACCGTAGAGATTCATACCTTGCTTTTGCTTACTTCCCCAAATATCCCAACCTACTGAAAAAGTCATCATATTTCCGATGGCTCATATTGCCATTACCTAACATTTCAGTCAGTAGGTAGACACTGCTTCAGGATATAAAAAAATTATAAACACACTTGTATAGCACCAAATTTAGCAATCTTTCCCGCAAATGCAGTAAAATGTTTACAAACTGCTGGCACTTCTGTTTGGAAAATAATATGCCAATGGGCCAGCTGTGTTTTGCACTCTGAACCAGCTTTCAGTGACGTGTTCAATGCTAAAGCATGGAAAAACTATTTTTTAAGTAATAGAAGCTTAGGATAAGGGGGTGAGTGAGTTTGTCCCATCTGTGGACCGACACAAAGGGTACTGTGCTAGTGACCAAATTGACAAGAAACACACAGATAGACCCAGTTCGCTAGTCTTTGCTTTGTTTTAAGAAAATGAAATTGACTCCTCCTGTTCTGGTAGATGGGATCATTTTAGCCATTAAAAAAAAGACTATAGGTTATATTTCATAGTCTATTCGGTGCAAATTTTACTTCCCTAGTGACCTTTTACCTGTTCTCAAAATTATATATTTTTTAGTTTTTTTTTTTTGGGTTTAAATAAAATGAATTGCAGTAATTGGCAAAACCCCTTAGATATCAATGATATATATATAACCGTAAAATATTTATCGCCTCGTCTTGACTAAATGTACACATTTCTTCTTTTTCTTTAAGTTTAATCTAAACTGTTTGTTGAATTCCTCCAGGGCATGTCTAAGTTCATAGCTGCGTCTAGACAGGCCACTGGGTTGGACAAGACGAGGATTTTGCTGGAGACTGAGGATACGGGAGCTAAAGGAAAGAGTCTAAGCAATGGGCTGAGGTAGCTGCCAAGACGACCGAGGAGGCTAAGGAGCTTCAAACTTTGGTTGAAGAGTTGAAGGCCAATGCTGTTGAGAAGGATGCTCGTCTTGAAGATTACAAAGAAAGAACGACGAGCAGAGTATTCTCTCTTCTAGAGCCAAGGAGATGCAGTGGCTGAATTTAAAGCGTCTAAGCAGTACACACAGATGCCTTAGACATTAACTATGCTGCAGGGTTTGAAGACTTTAGGATAGATGCCGCTGAGAGATTTCCTGATGTGGACTTCAGCTCAATCATGCTTAATTTGAACCCTGCCACCACTAGCTCTCTCCTTGGACTGACTTGAGGACGCCAACATTGAGGACGATTGCCACAACTCACCTCAGGACGGCCCCAATCCAGATGCCTCCACTTAGAAGTATATGATGAATGATTCAGTTTTTGTTTGCTTCTTTCTTCTTTTTTGTTTTTAAAGAAAATATATGTAACTCAAGTACATTTAACTCGTCCATGTTTAAGGACGAATCTTGACAAAACAGTTAAAAGGGTGTTTAGGACTTTTTAGTCCGCCCTTGAAAAAAAATTAAGTGTGTACTGTTTGTTTTATGGACGAGATTTTATATTTTATACTTGATTTGTTTTACTCGTCTATGTCTCATACACAATCTCAAACCATTTTTATTGGAATTTTCATTTGTAACTTATCCACGCAAAATGATAAACGAACTTCACTCGAAATGGCTTTAAGTGAAAAGGCACTACTCGTCCTCAGACTTGCCCATGCTTTTATCTCGTCCATGAGACACCTTTGAAGTAGATGATTTAAACAAGTTCAAAACGCCCATGTTGTTTCTCGTCCATGACATGATTAGGCTGTTTATTTTCTATCCTCCCCCATTTTATGGACGAGCATGCCTTGGTTTTGCTTGTGGTTTGATGAGCTAGCTTTATCTCGTCCTTAGCTTTGGACGAGAAATGCTTCATTTCATCCTTGGAAAGTTTTTATTTGATGAGCCAGCTCTATCTCGTCCTTAGATTTGGACGAGAGTGCTTCATTTCATCCTTGGAAAATTTTGAGATTACATCTCCGCGTCCAGAGAATTTTCTCGTTTTGAGCTTTTCAGCCGTTTTCATGTCATCATGAACAAAAGCAATGCTTGAATCATGAATTTACACAACATTATGTACATTCCACAAATATTGTTCACAATACATTGTTTATAGACGAGGCATGTTTCAAGAAACTAATGCCTGCCTTAAAAGAAAACCAAACCATAAACTAAACCATAAACTTTGTCCTTAAACAACAACAAGACAAATTAATAAACAGTCTTTTATGTAGAATAGTTTATGTAGTCTTTAGACTCATTTGAAGTCATGTTCATCTACGCTTGCATTTTATTGATAGTACTTCCTCAAGTGCTCCACGTTCCAAGGATGCTCTAACTTCCTCCCATCCAGTGCTTTCAAGTAATAGGACCCTTGTCTTTTGTAGTTGACGACTCTGTAGGGGCCTTCCCAATTTGGTCCCAACTTTCCGTGAGCTGGGTTCTTTGTTGCCAAGGAAACCTCTTCAGAACGAGGTCTCCTACACTGAAACGCCTTGGCTTCACCATTGCATCATACTGCCTAGCCATGAGGTTTTTATACCTTGCCATCCTTTGTTCAGCGTCCATCCTTACCTCGTCTATGAGATCAAGGTTCAAACGGAGTTGTTTCTCATTATCTTTGTCTTGTTACGCTGCCACTCTATGATTAGTCATGTGCACTTCTGCTGGTATGACTGCTTCTGTTCCGTAGGCTAGCTTGAAAGGAGTCTCTCCTATAGGAGTTCTTGCTGTCGTTCTGTATGCCCACAAAACACCTGGTAGCTCATCTGGCCATGTTCCCTTAGCCCCCTCAAGCCGAGTCTTGATTAATTTTAGCAATGATCGGTTTGCAACCTCTGCTTGGACCATTAGCTTGTGGGTGGGCTGGTGAGGAATAGTGGTTTTGAATTCCAAAATGCAAGCAAAAATCTCTAAAAAGTAATTACAAATTGTCGTCCATTGTCTGATATCAGCACCCTGGGAACTCCAAACCTGCACACAATGTTCTTCCACACGAAGTTTTGATATTCTGTTGTGTAATGTTAGCCAAGGATTCTGCTTCTACCCACTTGGTAAAATAATCAATACCAACCACGAGGAACTTCATTTGTCTCACGCCCAGTGGGAATGGTCCCAGAATATCCCTCAATGCTTCACTTCTCTAACTTTACCATCGGAGAATCAAAGACCGGCTTCCACCGGTCTTCTCTGCTGATTTCTTTTGTTTTCTCAGGACTCACTCTACTAGATCAAGAACATCCGGAGATTTTCCAGCCCATTGATTCCCTAGAATTCCTTTGGAACTATCACCATCTAATCTCATCATTGTTGACATCATTAGTTTTCCACGTAAGGATAAATGAGTATGACATCCTTAATATTAATTCTTATTCCATCATTTATATTTTTATTCACCATGTCTTGCATCTATAGTCTCAATCTTTGTTTGGTCAGAATGCCTTTTACATGTTAATCACAATCACCCCAGTAATAGATTCCATTGGTTTACGTTTTTTGTCTTATATATACACAGGAAAAAAAAAAAAAANTTCTTTATTTCTTTTGTTCTATTTGTTGTAAACTTTAGCTTCAGTTATATATATGTCAAATTATTTTCCTTGGCGAATCATAATTTGTTAAATTGTTGCTGGTCTCAACTCTCGAGCAGCGCTATTATGGGATGTGTTATTTTGATTTGCTGCTAATGGCAGTGGGATTAATATTCAAATGCTCAGAAGGATAGCCGATTTGAGCAATTATTAGCTAGTTTGAAGTGCTGTCTTGTGTTTGAAGAATACAAATATTCCCTGTCTAATTATAAGTCAAAACTTGTATGCTGCCGAAGAGCTTGATTGCACTACACACCTGTCTCGAGAGCTGCTGGCTCATAATTTGTGCCTAGTCTATTGGTATCTGCGTAGCATAGGGATGTCTGATCTGTCTTTTGGCAAGATGGTGCATGGCCTTTTCTGGCTTCAAAGCAAAGCACTAAACTAAACTTTACAACTTTAGCATGTGCTTGGCTTTTTGAGAGGGGCTCTCTTTGCCTTTTCCCTCATGAAATCCACTACTAGGTGGTCTTGGAACATATAAAGTGGAAGCTAAAACGTACCAATTTGCCAATATCCTGTAAAAGATTTTGTATTCTTCTTGCTTTTGGGCAAGATAAATAATCTTACACGTCCCCAATTGCTGTAATTTTTGTAACTCAGCGAACGTTCCCAATGCTATCAAACATGCTTTGCATTAGCAGGGGAATTCAGATACAATCTAGTACCGGATAACTTTTTCCACTACATCTCCCACTCTCTCAGAGGTTTAACATTATGTGAGAGGAGAGGGTTTGCTAAGAATTCTGTACATGGTAAACAAACTTACATAAGCCCCAAAAGAAAAAGACAATGGTTCATTGAACTTGATTAAACTCTTGGACCAATCTACTAAGTCGATCAAACTGTTCTTATCCAAGTTCTTATACAAAATTCAACTGGCAATACTTTTGTTTTTACTATTTTGGGCCATTGAAAATACTTATAATAATAATCATGAATTGCAGAGAAAATCACATAAATAAAACGTGGATATCTTGGAATCTCCCCGTTATCCAATTGCTTGTGAGCAATTGAATAATGGATATCCTATCATTGGACACAAATTTTGTAATTTAATGTGACACATACTAATATATTATATAATATAATAAAGGGCAGCCAACTCAGTCACACACAGCTTTTAGAACTTGGCATCATTATCTAGTGGTTGAACCGTAGAGATTCATACCTTGCTTTTGCTTACTTCCCCAAATATCCCAACCTACTGAAAAAGTCATCATATTTCCGATGGCTCATATTGCCATTACCTAACATTTCAGTCAGTAGGTAGACACTGCTTCAGGATATAAAAAAATTATAAACACACTTGTATAGCACCAAATTTAGCAATCTTTCCCGCAAATGCAGTAAAATGTTTACAAACTGCTGGCACTTCTGTTTGGAAAATAATATGCCAATGGGCCAGCTGTGTTTTGCACTCTGAACCAGCTTTCAGTGACGTGTTCAATGCTAAAGCATGGAAAAACTATTTTTTAAGTAATAGAAGCTTAGGATAAGGGGGTGAGTGAGTTTGTCCC
Organism: Quercus suber; assembly: GCF_002906115.3. Lineage (NCBI taxonomy): Eukaryota > Viridiplantae > Streptophyta > Magnoliopsida > Fagales > Fagaceae > Quercus > Quercus suber. Next base: position 683,051 of record NW_027069512.1, on the reverse strand, counting down.
ATCTGTGGACCGACACAAAGGGTACTGTGCTAGTGACCAAATTGACAAGAAACACACAGATAGACCCAGTTCGCTAGTCTTTGCTTTGTTTTAAGAAAATGAAATTGACTCCTCCTGTTCTGGTAGATGGGATCATTTTAGCCATTAAAAAAAAGACTATAGGTTATATTTCATAGTCTATTCGGTGCAAATTTTACTTCCCTAGTGACCTTTTACCTGTTCTCAAAATTATATATTTTTTAGTTTTTTTTTTTGGGTTTAAATAAAATGAATTGCAGTAATTGGCAAAACCCCTTAGATATCAATGATATATATATATATATATATATATATTTTTTTTTTGGAAAAATGTTAGTCCATTAGTTTATATTGAAAAAAACTATTACGTGCTCACAAAGCTTGCTTCACGTTAAGATTTTGTATATATACCTGCTCTTCTACATGGAAGTGAGAGTGTTTTTAAACGGTGATTATGTCCTCTCTAAAATATGTTTGGAACAAACGGAGATAAATGGCAAGAATAAAAGAGTAGAGAGAAAGGGGCTAGAATATATAATATATTAAAACTTAGTATATTTAGTTCTCCTTCGTTTATTCTCACTTCTCATTCCATTCAAACATAAAGTAAGTTTTAGAAAACATTTAATAAATGGCATCACGTTTTATTTGTTTCAATGTTAATATTTTCTAGAAAATATGTCATTTTTCAAAAAATATTTTTCATAAAATAATCTTATTTTTCTATGTTTGATAGCAACTTCTTTAAATAAGCTAGAAAGGTGGCTATAGTTTTTTTTTTTTTTCCCCAAGTGGAAAATAATCTCTAAAAATAAGTTATATTTTTTATATTGACCAAAGATAGTTTTGCTTTAACTCATTTTTTCTGATATTACTAAACACTAAAAAATGTGAAAAACTATTTTTATATATAATTTTTCATTGAAACAAACAGAGGGTCATACAAATTATTTAGTAATTTCTCTAGTCCCAATTTTTTGTTTTCCAATTCATAGCCCTATTCAATGGAATCCTTTCATGAAATCATCTTCTCACATATGTGGGATCAACACATTAATATGATAATTATGAGATCTTAAAAATATTATTTAAATCACAACTCTTCTAACTATAGAATTATTTTTTTAAAAGACTTATTTCTAATTGTGGGAGGATGAGAAGCCGAGGACAGGAATGAGTAAGAAAAGACCAACACCAGAATGGCACACCTCAGGAAGTACCATCAAAGAATCATCGGAGCAAATAAGACAACTCAAACACAAACCCAAGAAGATTAGAATGACTAAGGACCCCGAGGATATTGATACGTCCTCGGAAGGGCTGAAGTCCATTTCTGAAGACCATCAGGCATGTACCAAGGAAAAAAAAAGGAAAGTTTGTCATCAAGCAAGAGAAGGAAGAGTACAAATAAAGCATTTATTACCTCCGCATTCAATACTTTTCACTCACTTAGCTGGCCGCATTAATGAAGGAATGACCCTTAAACAGTATTATCATAGCTCACAGCCTAGTAGAGAAACTTTCTAGTAAGGCCTTGATGGGACAAATATCAAAGGAAATCAACCTTAGCCCTCCAAGTGGAAGGCCAAGATACAACTTGGATGACTATATAAGATAGAGAGATCCCTATGAGGAGGGGGATGAAACATTGAGAAAGAAGGAGAAAGAGAGAAATTTCATTGTAACCCAAGAACAAGTGTAATCCTATATCCTCAGACCAAACCCGAGGACCTTAACTTAATCAATTCAAGACCAATATCATTCAGTTTCCTTATCTCACATATATTCCAAGCACTTATTCAATTATCATTTGATTAATTCACTTTATAAGGGTAACTAACGTTGATCAGCATCCTATCTCTATAAATTAATTGTGTGAGGTTAGAGTTGATCCTAGCCAATTTTAACCACCACACTAATAATAATAATAATAATAATAATAATAATAATCTTTACATATTAAGAAGATTCAGAAAGTTAATTATGGTTTCAAATAGTGTCAAAAATGCCCCTAATCTAATTAGATTATCCTTATTTTTAAAAAATGATAGGGTTAAAATTGTAATTTAACAAAAAAAAAAAAAAAACCTACCAAAATTTATGTTTTCTCAGGACTCACTCTACTAGATCAAGAACATCCGGAGATTTTCCAGCCCATTGATTCCCTAGAATTCCTTTGGAACTATCACCATCTAATCTCATCATTGTTGACATCATTAGTTTTCCACGTAAGGATAAATGAGTATGACATCCTTAATATTAATTCTTATTCCATCATTTATATTTTTATTCACCATGTCTTGCATCTATAGTCTCAATCTTTGTTTGGTCAGAATGCCTTTTACATGTTAATCACAATCACCCCAGTAATAGATTCCATTGGTTTACGTTTTTTGTCTTATATATACACAGGAAAAAAAAAAAAAAGGAGCTTGTCTTAGGGGGATATCGTGTAGTTGCATTCATCATGAAATACAAATAGTGCTACATTTCCTTAATTAAATTCAAGCATATGACTTATTTATTAATGTAACTATATTGTTAAGGGGAAATTATAGTAAACCTATTTGTGGTTTGGTCCGTTTTCACTTTATCTACTTGTGGTTTAAAATTTAGTACTTTACCCACCTGAACTTTAATCTGTTTGCTCTCCGTTAATCACCTCACCCTCATATGTTAGGAAAACACATTTTTAATACAAATGAGAACAAAACATAGATCAAAAACGCGAACAATTGAAACTTTTCCTCATGAGCCCTAGAAATTTTGAGACAACCCCAATATCACAATCGGTTCAAAGTAATTATAATCATTTTTCATATGCAAACATTCTAATGTTCCACCAATCAAACTACCATAAATGCTATTATTTTTTGAATAATTAAGCTTAAGAACAACATCTGCATATATTGAACTAAACAAACCAACATAACTCTTCCCTGATCTGACCATACAAAGCTTCCTAGAAGATTTTGACCAATACCCATTAATCGAAAACACTGAATCGTCTTTCTGATAACTAATACTTCCCAAATGTCGCTGACCGAAAACAGAGTACTTCCATGAGTCTCGAATGTATAGGGTGGCTTTGTCCTTGTGAACGCCATGGGAGGTGGTGTTTTTGATATATGAAGGGTTGAAAGGAGAGAGATATCTTGGACTCAGTGGTTCGGTTGAAGATTCCAAAGCTGCTAGAGAAAAATGCAAAATGGAAGCTGAGGAAATTGTTGGAGTGGGAGATAGGGACATTGCTGGAGGATAAAGGGGGCTCGAGAACAATGTCATTGCAGTGCTGGGAGTATAAGATTTCAAGATTCCAAAATGGGTTTCGGAAAAAAGCTGTGTGGATGGGGAAGTTGAGGAATAAGAATAAGATGTAGAGGAGGGGACTGAGTGTGAATTTCAATTTCTTAGGATTTGGAGAAGAATAAGGGGTTTTTTTTTTTTTTTTTTTTTTGTGTTTCTAGGGCTTGTGAGGAAAAGTTTAAATGAAAATAAGTTGAACCAAAGAGGGGTTAAGAGTTGTGGTCAGTAGCTATTTCCATCTAATTTCATCATTGTTGACATCATTAGTTTTCCTGATAAGGATAAATGACATCCTCAATATTAATTCTTTTTCCATCATTTACATATTTTTATTCACTATGTCTTGCATCTATACTAGTCTCAATCTTTGTTTGGTCAGAATGTCTTTTACATGTTAATCACAATCACCCCAGTAAAAGATTTCATGTCTACATTTTTGGGCTGATATATACCCGAAAAAAGAAAAAAGAGTTTGTCAAGGAGGGTACCATGTGGTTGCATTCATCAATTTAGTACAAATAGTCTATATTTCCCTAAACATAATTGAATTAAAGCATGACTTATTTATTTATGTAACTATATTTTTAAATTTAATTCGAAACCCTAAGAATCTATAACTAAGTTTTATCCATTTAAGAATGAAGTCATGTAACTTTTTATTTTATTTTATTTGCAATCATGTATACTTAATATTAAACAACTAATATTTGGTTTTAGTACCCTTGGCGAGTCGAGCCCTGGACAATTGGGTTGGCATAGTATCACAAGCATCTAAGCAAACTTAGCCCAAGACAAGCATTGCCACCGTTGATTATAATTTAAAATTTCCAAGTTTATTGGTTGGACAGTCGATTAACACTCAAAAGAGTGTGTAGTACAATCCTACAATCTTTCGCAAAGTCAAAAGTGTACTATAAAGAGAAAAAAAACTAGGAGAGGCATATATCAGGTAGTATTATTTTCATAGCCCTTGTTATATACAGTAGTAACTAACATTAACCTAACCAAAAAAATATTAAGTAAGTTTTTTGATCCATGGCTTCCATTTCTTCCTCGAAAACCCTGAAGACAACCACTTTGTTTTTCTGTCTCTTAGTCCTCCAATTATCCCTCATCAAAGGTCAAGGACCTCAAGGTGGAAATGATCAGAGCAGCAGCGATCAAGTAAATTTGCACTCAAAGCAGTTGATTCTTGTTAAAGTATGGTGCTTGATAATCCTACTAGTAAGCACTTTTGCATTTGGGATCTCTCCCTACTTTTTTCGATGGAATGACAGCTTTCTTCTCTTGGGAACGCAATTTGCTGGTGGGGTTTTCCTGGCAACCTCTCTGATCCATTTCTTGAGTGATTCAGCTGGGACCTTTGCAGACCTCACAACCAAAACATACCCTTTTGCATTCATGTTAGCATCGGCAGGTTATGTTTTGACATTGCTTGCTGATTGCATGGTGGCTCATGTTACAAGTGGTGTCAAAAGAGATGCTAGAGTTCTAGTAGTGGAAGAAGGAAGGACACCTGAGGAGCAACCTAAAGAGGTGCATGTTGATGTCAACCCAGAGTTTTTGAGGACAACCTCTTTTGGAGACGCCTTACTACTCATCCTCGCCTTGTGCTTTCATTCTGTATTTGAGGGTATTGCTGTGGGAGTTTCAGGTAAATGATACATTCATACATATTGTGTATACATGTATTCCTTGGTACGTTGTCTTTTTTATTTTTATTTTTATTTTTTATTTTTTCGTCCATCGAATTTCATTATCTTGTTTTACTTTGTGGTGTTAAGTCATTGTGATGGTAGAGGGTGGTTGCCGATTAGGTTTGTGTATTGAATGTAATATAGTGTTTCTTCTTTATAAGTTTGACCGTTTGAGTGTCCCTTTATTTGTGTAATTAATATAATAGCCTATATATAGAGACTGCTTCTTATATATCTAGCCATATCACACTTGAGTCTGTAAATAAGTTTGGAAGAACCTAGCTACTATCTTTGTAACAGATTGTAAGCAAGTACATTTGCAGTGTTTAACAGATCAAATCTTTCCTGTTTTACTAAGTCTTTTATATTCATGATTTGTTATTATTGTATGTTGTTTCATTTTTAGCTGTTGTAAAACCCATGTATACCTTGATTTCCTTTAAAACCCATAACTCTCATCTGCTAGTTTTAATGAGTTGTGTTTACGTTTAGCAAACTTAACTACAGTCTCTCCCAAATAAATTTCAGCTACGGAGGGTGAAGCATGGAGGAATCTGTGGACAATATCCTTGCACAAAATGTTTGCAGCCATTTCAATGGGAATAGCATTGCTCAAGATGCTACCAAAGAGGCCATTTCTTTCAACTACGGCTTATTCATTTGCTTTTGCTATATCTAGCCCTGTTGGAGTTGGAATTGGCGTTGCTATTGATGCCACAACTCAAGGACAAACAGCTAATTGGATCTATGCTATCTCAATGGGCATTGCTTGTGGGGTTTTCGTCTATGTTGCCATCAACCATCTTATGGCAAAAGGCTACACACCCCAATCTGAATGTTATTTTGACACTCCATTCTACAAATTTCTTGCTGTGCTACTTGGAGTGACCGTTCTAGCGATTGTGATGATCTGGGATACATAAAACGTCTTTTATATTGGGTTTCCTTGTTTGACAGTGTCAATGTGTGATAATATATAATTTATGTAATTTCTTTGGCTTATTGGCTATACCAAATTACCTGTGTGTGCACTCAGTCTTAAAGTCTGAGAAGTTAATTTTTTGCCACTTCCTCAAATTACCTCCTTAAGTACCTTTACCAGCTTAACAAATTAGCCTTGGCCATGTTTGAAGCCAGAATGGATTTGATTTCATGACTCACAAGCTGGTTGACAAGGGTAATTATTGAGTATTCCCGGAGTACCATAAATTAATGCGTACTCTCCTCTCTCATATAATTGTAAGTCCTACAAATTAAATTCATGGTGGGACTTACAATTCATCTGAAAGGAGGAATACACATTTATAGTACTCTTAGAGTATTCAATAATTTTTCGATTGACAAATATGAGTACCACAAGCACAGCTACTATAATGGAAAGACAACTAAGCAATTAATTCAAATTAAACTAAAGGGTATATGTTTGGAATAGAAGAATGTGTGGAGGAGGATAGGAATAGAGTGGCCAGAATTTACATATATCCCCCATTCAATTATAAGGTAAATATCATCAGAAAAAAGAAGAAGAAAAGTATAAGGTAAATATCAAATATTACCACCGTTGATTATAATTTTAAGGCAAAAATATAATTTACACCCTAACTTTGCCCAAAAGCCTATTAAGTTTGAAATTGATCATTTTAGCCTGATAATTTTATCAAAAATTATTTTAGTCCTTTAAGAACTCATTTAGTCCGGTAACTTTGCCTAAAATTCACTAAAAGTAATAAATTTAAAGTACTAAAATGATTTTTAGGTAAATTTATTGTACTAAAATAATTGACTAATATGATTTTTGAGTAAAGTTATTGGACTAAAATAACAAACTTCAAAATTAAAAGACTAAGTGAACGTTTGGATAGATTTTTCAATTGCGTCCAGCGTTTTTTATGAGGTCCCGTGCATTATTTACGGGACCTGCAAGTACTTTTTTCAACAAAAACAACTTTAAAACTGGATCTTATGACACTATTCACACATTTAAAAATTATTTTGCAATAGTATTTTCAGTTTTCAGTAATAAGCGGTATTCAAACAAACTCTAAAATAATATAATTTTTGGGCAACAAAAGTAAATTGCATTTGATTGGATCAAGTTAATATGGGGGAGCTAGTTCGTAGCTTGCCATGTTTGCATCAGGTTCTTCCACTGTCCATATTGAATCTGGTCCACTTTATTAGCTAATGAGTCGCACACATTTGCAATATATTTTTTTTGGTAAAAGGGGCTATATTCTTCATAAAGCTAAACAGAAAAAATAGGTTCAACGGCGGCAATTAGCCTCATAAACAGAGATTAAGTCCTCAGGTGGACTGGAATACAACACAAAGTCCACATCTAGAGAAAATCCTAATCTAGCTAGGCACTCAGCTCTCTTATTTGCTTCTCTGTATACATGGCTAAAATTCAACTGTGGAATCCGGATAATCAATTGCCTGCAATCGTCCATAAGAGAGGAGACAACAGTGTTAGAGTATGCATGGTTAGCAAAAGCATCAACCATAGCTTTCTTACTTCTTAGATTTTCATTAATTATACACAAAGAATATACAAAGAGTTTGAGACACTCATACCTCAAATTAATTATTAATTCATATTTTTACAATAATCTCCTGATTTAGGAATTATGCTCGCATATACTAAATATTGCACCCTGAATCTTGATGTTTAGCATTTCTAATTTCACCATACTTTTTCCCCTCATATTTCAAGATCTTGAATTATTATGGATGGTATGCTGCTGCATAAACAACAGATTCTGAAATCCACAAAACAGTTCTGATATAGCATATCTAATTGATTCGTATGATATTCATTATTTTTCGATTGTGTTTCGTATTTGGCAGTTTCATGCCAATTGCATTGATCTATGGCTGCGGCAGCAAGGCACATGCCCAGTTTGTAAATTTAATGTGGGATCGGGATGGCCGGATAGAAGGGAGAGTGAATCAGATTATGGTTCAGAAATGGTTTAATGACTCAGTCAAGTATATATATTAGACATGGCAAAACGGGCGGGGCGGGTCAGGTTCGGGTCGGTTAATCGGGTTGTGGGTTAAAAATGGATCATTTTAAGCATGTTAAAAACAGGTTGCGGGTCGGGTCGGGTCGGGTTGACCTGTATTTTTTACATGAATTTATTTATTTATTTTTTTTAATTTTAAGAAAACAACATGTATTTGCCATTTAGAAAGTCGTGCAACAAATTACTTGATGTAAAATGCATTACTTTGAATTCACCACTTATATCAAAAATGAATTACACTTATTAATATTTATTTAATAATTATAAAATTATACAAATCCTAACATTGCTATCTAAAATAAAATAACACAAAGATAAGTAAAACAAATACACAAATTTTATTTCTACACAATATCAACATCCCAAAATATAAAACAAAATTACAAATGACTTATTGGATAATTCATTTGACAAAGAATAAAAACATATAAGGAATTTACAATCTTGAAAATTAATTTTATAATCTATTTTCAATTGTGGTTGTCACTTTATTTCAATTTGAGATATATATTAAAGTTTGATTGTTTATTTATTTATATATGATCTCTTTTATGAATATCATATCATTGTTAAGCAACACACACTCTAAGAAATATCATAATTTATTTTGAAAAACCGTTTATTTTAGATATAAATTGTTAAAAAATAGGTCAAAGTATTCATAATTTATATTAATTTGATATTTTGGCTTCACTATTTTCACACTTGTGAATGTTTTTCATACATGTCTACAATTTTAAATTTATATTTTTAATTGTACTATAACTAGATTATCTTGGCATGCACTTTGCTATTTGATATCTAAAAATCTTTACTTATTACAGAATGCTCAATCATTCATCTTTCAATTAATTTGCATACAGTTATGCAAATGTCTCAATTGTTTCCTTAAAACTCACAATAAACAATTAAACCAATATTGTTTTAATTTTATTTTTTTACCCAAAAAAAAAAAAAGTTTTAAACAATTGTTCAGGTTGGGTTGGGTTGACCCACAAAACATAGGTCAAGTCACGGGTCAACCCGTTTTTGGTTCGGATAAAAAAAAATCGGGTTCGGGTCAAGTATTTTTTAGGTTGGGTTGGGTTGGGTCAGAAAATTCTGACCCATTTTGCCACACACATATATATATATATATATATATTATATAGCTTACCATATTGTCTTTTCCATAAAAATAATATACTCTTAAATTAAATAAAGGGTCTTGTTAACGGATTCTTTTAGGGCACTTATTAAAGAACAATTTTAAAAAAGTTTTAATACCACTTTCATAAGAAATATAAAAAACTGTAAAAAAGTTTATTGGTTTTTTTTTTCTTTAAGTTTCTAAAAATAGTTAATTAATAAATATTCTTAGGGCATCTATTAATATTTCGTTACCTTAAAAAGAAAAGAAGGCAATGATTTAAAAAAAAAAAAAAATGAAAATAAGCTGAACCAAAGAGGGGTTAAGAGTTGTGGTCATTAGCTATTTCCATCTGATAGTTCCAAAGGAATTCTAGGGAATCAATGGGCTGGAAAATCTCCGGATGTTCTTGATCTAGTAGAGTGAGTCCTGAGAAAACAAAGAAAATCAGCAGAGAAGACCGGTGGAAGCCGGCCTTTGATTCTCCGATGGTAAAGTTAGAAAATTGAAGGAGAGAAAAGCCCTCAATGCTTCACTTCTCTCAAATTCTCTACCAAAAAAGAAAAGTCCCCTTACCTCTGCACAGAAAGGCCTTTATATAGCGGTAGAAAACAGTTACTTCTCTTAATCGTCGTAGAGTTTGGAGGATTCAGAGGGTAACTTCCTTAACTGCCACAAAGGTCACCTCTTCAGGAACTGCGTTGAGACTCGAGCGATACAACTTTTGGTTGAAAGTGTGCTTAGTCTAGCTCTGTGAATTGACCTCGTCCGTCATTAATGAAGGACGAGGTCCAGCTCTTTATTAACCCATCTCGTCCGTCACTACTGAAGGACGAGGTTCACAGCCCGCTCGTCCTTCAATGGACGAGCGTGTAGGAGAAATGGTGGTAATGGAGGGACAAGTGTATTGAACACAGCTCTGAGTACTGATATGGACGACCATAAGGACGAGTATTTGAACTTGATGTTTTCTGGCACCATCACACCCAACAATTTAATATCTTATTATGGCTAAAATGGGCATTTGTCCCTTTCGTCCAAAAAATGTAGCAAAATGCCATTGTTCTGAAACTATCTAGCAAAATGCCCATGTTTTGAAACTCGATTTGATGAAAATCGAGTAATATGAGAAATTTTACATGGAACTCGAGTTCCTTTTTATAAAAAAAAAAAAAAAAAATGGTTTCATATAACTCGATTTTCTAAAAATTGAGTTTTTCATTGAAACTCGATTTTTAGAAAATCGAGTTTAAAACAAAGGCATTTTGTTAGATAGTTTCAGAACATAGGCATTTTGCTAGAAAGTTTTGGCAAAATAAGCAAATGCCCATTTCGGCCATCTTATTATAAACAAATTAATTGATGACATTGTTAATCCATTTTCTTACAAGCTCGGTATAAGAATGGAATATTGTTTCTCTTCCAGTTTATAGATGAGCTTATAAATTGGATGTAAGCATCATTTAATTTGATCAAATACAGCATGCTGCACATAACGCTCATATCAGTAGAACATGAGCTAAAAGTAATTGGGACTCGCACATGCAATCTTTTGCTGCATCATAATGTTTATGAATGATAATATAATATTTTTGTATTACATATGGCAATTCATGAACGTTTTTGAATTCAATACTTTGTTCCCAACTTTTCCAAGAGAGAGACAATGACTATATCTAAAAATAAAAGGCAAAAACAATTAAACACATACTTTCACTCCATCTTGATTTTTGAAGGAATCAAACCTCCCCACAGCCGACTTACGTTGCTACTCTGCAACTTGATTTTTTTTTCCTAACTTGTTTTGTAGTTACTCATCAATTCGTGTATGGTGTGATAATTGCTCTTTAGATTGGTTTTTATTTACTCTTTCTTTCTTTTTGTTGTTGTTCTTCTTGTTGTTTGTACTATTGCAAAGCCTTCACCCTTTTATTATTGTTCTTGCTGGTTGGGTGTGAACGAAAGAGTTTAAAATTTTTATTTTTATTTGGATCCTCCGTGTTAGGTTTTATATTTGAATATTTGGTACTTTACCGTTTAAATTCATACAGTCAATACTTCCTTAGTTTATTAGTACTTTAAAAAAAAAAAAAATTTATTATACATTTATACTCAATAGGTTTTCTACCTTTTATTGTATAAAAGCTAAAAAATATTATTTATTTAGTCTTATCATGAGTTATCAGAGCATTAATATTGGTGGTGAGAAAAAGCTATATTGCTATTTTTATCACCACCAAATACAAAAATGCGGCTACATTGGTAGAGACAAAGCTAAATAATTTGGTTCCACAATTACAGTGCATAACTATCAACTACTTTTGGCTGAGCACCGTAACTCATAGGTAAAAATAATTATTCACGTGTTCTCTTTTTCTCTTGCCAGTGTTCACACATGTTTTTTTTGGTAGAATGGAATTACATTAAAACAAAACTAACGAGCTAGCAACAGCTCAGGACACAATCTGTTGAAGAACCTCCCCTGGCTATCTGCCATAACAAGAGGCACCAAGTCCACAGGAGGACAAAAAAAGAAACTAAAATCTAAAGATTGACAACTTCCTAACTTAGCTAAGTGATCAGCACACCTGTTAGCTTCACGATATATATGCTTGATGCTTAGCTGGGGAATCTGAGCAGCTAGACGTCTACAGTCATCAAAGAGCGAGAAGACAATAGTATTAGCATAAGAAGGATTTTTGAAAGCATCAACAAGAGCTTTGGCATCAAGCTCAACCATAACAGCATTCAAGTTTAGCTGGTTACACAAGAGGAGGCCATCTCGCAAAGCCCAAGTTTCAGCTAGGAAGCTATTAGCTTTACCGATTTTTCTAGAGTAGCCCACAATCCAATTACCCCAATCATCTCTAATCAGCCCTCCACCTCCAGCAGCCCCTGAAGAAACATTCACAGACCCATCGGTGTTGAGCTTAACCCAACCCGTGCTTGGTTTTTCCCATCTGACTTGTCTGATTGCCATGCGGTTGCTGCACTTAGGTTGATTGACACAGAGAACAAACTCCATTGCTTGCGCAATTATCGAATTGGTTAGGTTCCGATTGACTCCTCTGTTATTGAAGGCAACCTGATTCCTTTGCTTCCACAAAGACCAGATGGCAAAAGAAAAAAGAGAGTACCATGGTACACCTTTGACCATGAGAGAAGGCTTTGAGTTAGCATTAGAAGTCAGCCAGATCTTAAAGTCTTGAGAGAAAAAATTACCATTTAAGTTAGGAGCACCCAGCTGATACCATATTGGTTTAACTAGGCGACAGTCACGGAGGGCATGGGAAATAGACTCAGGTTGCTCGAGACACAAGGGGCAAGAAGTATGTAAAGGAATACCTCTTTTGGCTAGGCACTCCTTGACACCAATACTGTTATGCATGCACCTCCAGATGAACATCTGGATTCTAGGCAAGATCTGAAGCTTCCAAATCCATGAACTCGGGAAAGAATCAGCTTCCATATGATCTGTGGCTAAGAGATAAGCACTTTTCAAATCAAAACTTCCCTTGGAAGAATATTTCCAAGCCAGTTTATCACTACTTCTGGCCACTATTGGCAGAGGGACCGCTTGAATGTCAGCTTTAATTCCTATAGGGAAAACAAAAGGTATGGCAGCCCAGTTCCAACCAAAAGGAGTATGAAGGTCTTTCACAGTGAGGTTGGCTGATCCTTGGGGGAGGGGGCCTTGAATGCTTGATCTAATGGGGCCACTATTTAACCAACAATCCGACCAAAAATTAAGATTACTCTCATGCCCTGGCACCCATTTAATCCCTTCTTTGTAGACAGATTCGCCTTTTTTTAAACTCTTCCAAGTAGAAGAACTTGGGAGCTTTGACTCATTTCTGGAATTAATCCGTTGCCTCGAACAGTACTTGAATCTGAGAACTTTGGCCCATTGAGATTCCTTCTCAGTGTGAAATCTCCAATTGAGCTTAGCTAGGAGAGCCGTGTTTCTACCTTTTGCAGATTGAAGACCCAATCCACCTGAGTCTTTGGGCTTAGTTACAGTGTCCCAGTTAACCCAGTGCATTTTCCTTGTATGATCAGAGGACCCCCACAGAAAATTCCTATTGACTCTATCTATGCCGTTGAGTATTTTTTTAGGTAAAAAATTACTCTGCATAACATAGCTAGGAATGGCTGAAGACGAAGCTTGAATAAGAACCATTCTACCCGCCATGGATAGTAAATTAGCCTTCCAACCAGCAAGTTTCTTTTTAACTCTATCCAAAATGTAACCAAACTCATGTCCCCGCCTCCCCGGATGTTTAATAGGAAATCCTAAATACTTGCCGAGATTGGTGGTAGAATTGAAGCCCAATATGCTGGATAAAACTTCTCTTTCATCAGGGTCGACATTAGGAGAAAAGAAAACACGGGACTTTGCTTCACTAACTTTCTGACCAGATTTAGCACAGAATTCTTGGAGAGTAGAACTGATGGCTGCACAGTTTTCAGTGTTAGCACTGGCGAAGAGGACCAAATCATCCGCAAAAAAAAAGATGTGAAAAAGCCGGGCCACTTCGAGAAGCTTTAATAGGAGTCCATAACTTGGCAGCACATTTTTCCTCAATTAGATGGCCCAAGAACTCCATGCAAAGGATGAAAAGGTAAGGGGAGAGAGGATCGCCTTGTCTGATACCTCTTGAAGGAAGGAAAGGATCAAGGCTGCCACCATTAAAGAGAAGGGAAGTAGATACCGAGGTGACACAGCTCATGATGAGCTTAATGAGGTTCTCCGGAAAATTGAAAAGGGTGAGCATCTCCCTAATAAAGCTCCACTCAATTCTGTCATAGGCTTTCTCTAGGTCAATTTTTATGGCCATGAACCCTCTGTTTCCTTTAGCTCTCCCAATGGTGTGAATTAACTCTTGAGCGATGATTGCATTATCAACACCTCTCCTACCTGGGATGAAGGCAGTTTGATGAGGGGAGACAAGGGTGTCCAAATGCGGCCTGATTCTGGCTACAATAATCTTCGTGATGATCTTGTAGACTGAGTTGCATAAGCTAATAGGTCTGTAATTCCCAATGGTTTCCGGACCTTGTATCTTAGGAATGAGAACAATATGAGTATTATTGAGATACTCAGGAACTTTTCTCTCAATGAAAACTTTCTCAACTTCCTTCTTCACTGAATCCCCAACTAAGAGCCAAAATTTTTGGAAGAAACCAGCATGCAACCCATCCGGACCCGGGGCCTTATAAGGTTTCATAGACCAGAGAGCCTCCTTAATTTCTTCAATGGAAACCATGGCATCTAGAGACTGCTTCTCCTCCTCTGAAAGCTGAGCATGCCACTGAACCGAGCAAGAGGCCTTCCAAGAGACTGAATCTTGGGCAGTGGTATACAAGCTAAGGAACCCTTTCCTAAAATGCTCCATAACCTCCCCTTCCTCAGTGATCCACGACTCCCTATCATCTTTGACTGCCGCGATGTGATTTCTTTTCCTCCGAGCAAGGGTAGAAACATGATAAAAGGAGGTGTTTCTATCCCCTTGAATCATCCAGTTCAACCTAGACTTCAATATCCAGAGATCGCGCTCTTGGTCCAGAATAGTCTCCAACTCTTTTTGGAGTTGATTCTCAAGATTAATAAGAGAGGAGCTAGGCTTGTTAGACAGAGCCTTTTGAGTACCATAAATTCTAGCCATAATTCTCCTTTTTTTCTGGTGGATGTTACCAAAATGGTTCCTATTCCACACTGATGCATCCTTCGAAAAACAATCAATAGACTCTGCTAGCTCTCTATTCCCATTCCAAGCTTTAGAAACAATGGTGGGAAAGGAGATATCGGAAAGCCAAAACTCTTGAAACCTAAAAGGTCTGGTGAGCTTGATTGATCTGGCTGGCAGAGTTTCCATGAGAACAGGGCAATGGTCAGAGTGGCACCTCGGAAGATGGGTAACTCTGGCATTCGGGTAAACAACACACCAATCAGGGTTCATAAAAAATCTGTCAATCCTTTCCAAAATCAAATTATTGAAATCTCTTTTGTTAGTCCAAGTATATCTAGGACCAGAGAATCCCATATCTACCATATTGCATCTATCAAGGCAATCCTTAAAAGCCAAAGAACGATTGATGTTAACACCTCTACCTCCAAATTTATCCTCATCAATTAACGGCTCATTAAAGTCACCAGCCATAACCCACGGTAACTTGTGTAATTCTGCAACTTTAGTTAGATTTTCCCACAAAATGCTTCTTTCCTCACACCTAGGACTAGCATAAATAGCAGAAAACAACCAAGTGAGTCTAGATTTTCGTACCTTAACTTCAACATGAATCTCCTGTTCTGTCTTAGCAAGCAATTCCACCTCCACTGAGTTTGAGTTCCAGAGAAGCCATAATCCACCAGAGTAACCGATGGTATCTGTATGAATGGCTCCATCCATCGGCAATCTATCTGTAATTGCCTTAGCTCTATCACCTCCCAATTTAGTCTCCATAACCACAAGAATTGCCGGATTGTGCTCCTGGACTAGGTTGCCAATATGACCCTGAAAATTAGGCTTCAGGGCACCTCTACTGTTCCAAATAATAAAATTCATAATGGAATGGAGAAAAAGAGCCAACCAACACACTTCAGAGGACAGAAGCAGCTCTGCTTTCCTCATCGGAACCCAGCTGATCTTCGGCCATACTCCTATCTTCATAATCCAAGCTCTGAGTTGGAAGTTGAACTCCCACACTAGGGTGAAGGTCCATATCCAGGTTGCTATCCATAGGCGCGTCATCCATGGAGTGGGATCTCTTCTCTCCGACATGATGATTATACAAATTCCGATCGCTCTCGCTTCCAACAAGACAACTGGTTTCGGCATTGGTTTTTGCCGAGAATTCGAAGGTGGCGCAACTGGGTTGGTTGGGGTCAGACCGAGGAACAGGAGGATGGGTGAGGGGAGTGGTGGAAATATTTTCAACTGAACCTTCTACACAAGGGGTAGCGGCGCACTTGGTAGCAATCTCAGGAGTATGGTTTCTAGCAAACTCTTTTTGCCTTTTACTGAAGATGGGAAGTCTGTGGGCACGCGGAGAGATGGGCCGGGGTTATTGACTTGTTTTAAATTATTCACTGCCCTCTCAAAGTCACCCATAGGAAGTCTGGTCCTACTTGGGCTTGAGGTGGCCTTTTCCTTGTGAGTAAACAAGCCTGGGGCTTTTGAAGCCCATAATTTATCTCCAAACTTAACATCGGGCCCAGTTTTCAGCTTAGCATTTCTACGTGACACATTTTTGCTAGATGAAGGACCACCAACGGCCATATTCGTTCCCTCCGCAAACACAAGAGTCAGGTGGTTAGCTGAATTCCATGCCGCACTACCCGCAGTACCAAACCCCGTACTCTGACCCGTCCTTGTCCCTTTTTGTCCATTTCTTCTCCTACTCACAATCATCCACGGACCATAATGCCCCTCACCATTCGTCGCCTCACACGCACTCTGCGTGACACCGTCGTTTCGGAGTTCAGTGTTTCCGTCATCGTCGATGTCGGTTTGGCTCACTGGAACTTCCTCTGCCTGAGCTTGCAAATCCTTCTCCTTGCGGATAGTGTATGGGCAAGCTTCTACCTTATGCCCAATTCTTCCACACGAAAAACACAATTTATTGATTCCCTCGTAAGTAACCACCTGTTCAAAACGGCCGATAAGCATGCTATTGACAAGCGGTCTATTGATGTCAACCTGTACGCATAATCTAGCGTATCTACCACGCGCCTCCATGGCTGTATGAGAGTCGATCCTTAGCACCTTACCAATCGATTCACCAATTTCTTTGAGCACTTCAGTTTCATATAACTCGATGGGGAGCTCATTGAGCCTGATCCAAACAGCAATAAGTGAAACATTTGCCGTCGATGGCTTGAAAAAAGGCTCCCAAGGCCTTAAAGAGAGGAAGTGGTCACCTATGAACCACGGGCCCCTTTTAATCACCCTCTCTAAGTCTTCCTTGGAGTAGAATCTGACTAGGAAGAACCCATAGCTAAGATCAATGCAATCCATCCTCCCTTCAGGCCTCCATAGTTGAGACAATTTACTCTGCATATAGCTGAGACCCATTGTTCTCCCAACTAGCTTCACAATGATAGCCTTAGACCAGGGACCTCGAATGCGCCTCTTCGTATCTTTAGATAGCTTGATTTTTACTTGCCCCTCACGGATGGGGTAGGAGGCTTGACCGTCCTCATCGTCGGACTCTAAGTCCTCCTCCATATGGTCGGTCAAGTCAAATGCTTTAGCAAAGGCACCTGGTATTTCTCCCACTAATTTGTCCTTGAAAGAAGTTCTGGTAGTGAAACCCGTAGCTTGTCTTTCTGATGAGGGCGAAGAAGCCCGAGACCCACCGTTGAACTCAGCATGAGTGATGTCTTTTACCTTCTTATTGCTCCGGGCCAGTTCAGCTTCTTCCTCTCTAGAGAGCGTTCTTGGTTGCACGTTAGAGAGCAGTAAAAATTTGAGTTCGTGTTCTCTCCTCACTGCCATCTACTTTTATTCACCTGTTCACACTATGTAGGTTAGATTATTTATTGTAGTGGTTGTTGTTTATTATAGTGGAGATATTATTTTATTGTAGTAGATGTATTATTTTATTGTGTTGAAAGTTAAAATAAAACTACTGATGCTGAGTAATTTGTAAAGTGAGAAGATAAAATAAATAAAGTAACTTTTGTGGAGCCATATTGCTAAATTTATAACTTTGCCAATGTGGATGCTCATCAAAAACTTGAATAATAATTTGAATAATTCTATATACACAATAATTTTCACAATGCTTTTCAGTTGATAAGTTTTTATTGGTTCACATCTCATCCACTACTAATATCACTTTTTTTTTTCTTTTTTTTACTTATTAATATTTTTTTTTTACAATGACCTACGCATATTACCTACCAATAACGACTTACCATCAGTAGTCTTGATTTTCTTTTTTAGTGTTTTTAAACTTATTGTAATAATTTTGCATATAAAAAAATGGATAAAAAACAAATTAATATCATTTAATTAATATTTAAATTTAAAAAAAAATGCTCACTTAAAATTTTTGCCTTAGATCCCAAAACGATTGAGATAGTCTTACTATTTTTTTGTTACAAGATAAAAATTCTACTCTAGTTTAATCTAAATATATATGTGTGTGAAGCTCCCTCCTAGAGACTTGAATCCCGACCTTTGTCTCCTTATACCCCACTGACACTTACACTTATAGAGTGATCATCGCGCTAAGGGTGCACGGTGGTAGCTAGCCCTACTCTTGGCCCTTCGATTTGACATCAATGAGTGACCCTTTGTTTAGAATGCAAGAGAGGCAAACCAATGATCATGGAGTCATAATTAAGAAAATAAAATGTTCGTGGATAAGGAAGGTGGAGAGAGAGAGAGAGCGAGAGAGAGAGAGAGAGACATTGAACTTTAAGGACAATATGATAAATTTTTATTTTTTTTAAGAAAGTTTTTAGCTTATGGCATCTGCCCCTGATAATAGCACTTTATTATCAAACCAAGACACAAATCAGTTTTTGTTGAAAAAAAATTACCATTCATTTTTTTTTTTGGTTAATAAAAAAAAATTAAGATTAAATGGTGATTTCACATGTGTGGCACTTGCCAATTGCATGTGCATATCTAGCGTCTTCCCATCTTATGTCTATAGATTTTCTTAGGTACTCCATTTAATGGTATTTGCGTTTAGCTTGGCTTAAAAAAGCTTTTTTTTTTTTTTTTTTTTTACTATTTAGGTTATTTTTGCTATTATTTGGGGGAGAGAGAGAGAGAGAGAGAGAGAGAGAGAGAGAGAGAGAGAGAGAGAGAGAGACATTGAACTTTAAGGACAATTTGATAAATTTTTATTTTTTTTAAGAGAGTTTTAGTTTATGGCGTCTGCCCCTGATAATAGCACTTTATTATCAAACCAAGACACCAATCAGTTTTTGTTAAAAAAAAAATTACCATTCATCTTTTTTTTTTTGTTAATAAAAAAAAATTAAGATTAAATGGTGATTTCACATGTGTGACACTTGCCAATTGCATGTGCATATCTAGCGTCTTCCCATCTTATGTCTATTGATTTTCTTAGGTACTCCATTTAATGGTATTTGCATTTAGCTTGGCTTAAAAAGCTTTTCTTTTCTTTTTTTTTTTTCTTTTTTTTTTTACTATTTAGCTTATTTTTTCTATTATTTATGGGGCTCACTGTACTTTTTGATACTATTCATAGGTCTCACTATACTATATCAGCTACCTTTTAACTTTATCTTTATCTACAGTAATTTCAACAAAAGGTTTTCAATTTTAGCTAAATAAGTTGTCCTCAAACAAACACTAAATGTGAGACAAACCTCGAGACGCAAACGCTTTTCCATTTTCTCAATCTACTACACAAACTTTTAACAAAAGCATAAATGAATGAAGGGCATCAATTTTACCTAACCGTCAATCTAGCTAGCCATTTATAAACTATAAGCCAAGATGTCCTCTTTTTACCACTATCAGTTTGAGCCCCAGGATTGGGGAGAGGTGATGTATTTATATTGCTCTATTTGTGTTGATGGAAAATCTTATGTAAAAATAGGTTTCCGTCGTTATTTGGTAGCATAAAAATAATAGGTTAAAGGAAAATTATATTTGATCAATGAAAAATTCTATTAAAAATAAGGCTTAATTTTAAGAGGTTGTTTTTTGCTAAATTCTTTTGGAAAGCAATTTGTATGGGTGTGTGTGTGTGTGTGTGTGTGTGTGTGTGTGTGAGGTCTCTACAGATAGTATCTAATGAGATTTCCAATCCAAATATCATTGTGTTCCACGGTAGCAAAGCTCCTCAATGCCTTGTGTAGTAACAGATTCAACAACTCACTCAGCAAGGCTATTAAGCTAGTCTAGATGTTTCTACAACTATTAGGGAAGTAGCATCCTATAGTGCTATTGCGTAAAAAAAACTACTTCAACCTCATGGTGCTAGGTTAAATGGAGGACAAATTTTTTTTTTGGTCCACCTAGGTTACCTTTGGCTACCACACATATAATTAAAAAATATATATATATACTAACTTTTTAATAGTTTTTTTGTAATGTTTATTTGCTATACTATATATATATATATATATATTGATAATTTGAGAGATATAATTAGTAGGGATTGAATTATGAATATCTCTATTAAAAACATCACGGGGTGTCAACCAATTGAATTATGTACTAACTATGTAGTTAATTTACACGATATACATGTTATACATGTTTTGAATTATACAAGAAATTAGTGATTTTTTGTTTTTTCGCATACCAAACACCAAAAATCCTTTTTAGCTAATTTTCAAGGTTAATACCAAATACAAGAAAATGAAGCGGTTTTTTTGAATATGTTTTTCGAAAAATGACCAATTTTCTAAAAACATTTATGACAAAAAAAGTGGAGAGGTAGTAGTATTTCTAATAAGTTTTATAAAATGTTATATATTTTTAGGAATAAAACGAAAATCCGGGAAGGGGTGGGGGGGGGGGGTGGGGGGGGGGGGGGGGGGGAGAATCTAGCAAGTGCAATTATCCAACTCATTAATGTAACAACACCTTATTCCTCATTAAGATTGAGCATCTTGAGCTCTAATCAAATTAGGAATAAAGCCTGTAAGTTTCCAAAAATCGTGCAAAAAGATCAATAATATTGATCATGCTCTTGAATTTAACTACTATCAGTCTCCTTTTTGCTGTCATCTTCAGTAATAATCATTGATTGAGTTCTAAAGTAGGTTAAGTGCACAGAAATTGCTTATTCTATGAGCACCGTAAAAGTTATAATGTGTGAAAGCATACAGTTACATTATTCTTCTCTGCTGTAGAATTTGGGCAGCAGGGGAGGGTACTAATTTATTTATCCTTTCCTTACTGTCACGGAAGGATTATTATTCAAATAAACATGCAAAAACAAAGAGTCCTTGAAGCAGGTACTTTCGAGTTAGTTCAAGTTAAATATGTGAAGTTACTTGTCATTAAATAAGAGATCTCAATTCCAATCCTGCCAATCACCAAAAACCAATTAATGTTTTGGCCTAATGGTAAAAAGTAATCATCATGAAGCTAAAATAAATTAATTAAAAAAAAAAAACTCTTTTAACTAGTAAAGTTTTTTACAAAAAAACTAATTAGTTTCTCTTTTTTTTTTTTTTTTTAAATACTAAGTATTTTTTTAACACACACACACGAGAAATGGGAAGAAAGTTTAACCAATTAGTTTCTCGGTTTAATGATTAAGAGCAATCATCATAGAATGAATAACTTAAATTCAAATAAATAAATAAAACTCTTTAGTAAACCATTGATGAATAACAGGGGAAAAACAAAAAAGAAAAGAAAAACAAGACAAGGAGCACTTGTTCAGGAGCCCCCAACCTTGAACCCAATTCAACCATCCACAAAACAAAAATCAAAGTGAATAAAATAAGAGCTGTATTGAAAATAGCAGTGTATGTAGCTCGAAGGGGTCCATGCCCTATCATTTCAAGTTTAAGGAGTTTCCTTGTAATCCTACAAATGTATAAAACTCGGGGTAGATAGACATTGATTTTCTTATTGAACCTATATTCTCACCAAATTTGTGGGAAATGCAAATAGAAGAATGTCATAGAAGATGGGAAATAACAATATTGCAAATAACTATGTAAACTCAACACAATAAAATAAAGAACCCAGTACTGAAATTTTGAAATTGTTAGAACATATAGTAAAAGTAGTAATACTAGTCAATGAGCACAGAAGTTTTCCAAAAAGGTGGTACAGTTGGTAAGAGCAACAAGGGATCATGATTAGAGTCCTAAAATTCTACGAAAAAAATCATCAAACATATCAGTTCTAAAATTCCTCAATACCAAATTGACCTTGATCTTGGGTCGGTTCAAGTTCAATGTCACTCTGCCCTTGTGCTTGGGTTCAATTACAATTCTGCTTCTTTCTTGGGTGACATTGTTGCAGCTGTACTGGTAACTTCTTCTTCTTAGAATTAGTCTTGTTTTGGTCCTCATCAAATGAAACGGTAGCCTCATTTTGGTACTCGTTAAAATAGGTAGTAGTCTCGTTTTGGTCCTCATCAAATGAAATAGCAATCTCATTTTGGTACTCATCAAAATAAGTGGTAGTCTTGCATTGGTACTCATCAAAAAAGGCAGTAGTCTCATTTTGGTCAATCTCATCTAGATTATTCTTACACAGTTCACAGGCCACATGGGAGGAGGAAGGTAACAGAAGCATAGAACCCTCAACATCAAGGCTGTACTCGTTCATGATCCAGTAACCATCTTGAGGTGAATCATGGTTCTCGTAATAGAACTGCCGCTTGATGGCAATAGGGTAGCCAGTATTTTCATCATAGATCACCTCAGAGGCTTCATATCTCCAACAAGTTTCCAACAATGACTGTGCAGCTGATGCAGTAGTGAAGAAATATACACGGTCTGGTGCTGAATCCTCACCCCAAATCATGTCCCAAATTTTGTCAGGTTCTTTCACCCTAAACACATCAAATTCCGGTACATGTACAACTTCAACACCTCCTAAAGACAGTGGCTCACCGATAACCTTTGGATGAAGATAGTAGTAGATCAGCTCATCCTCGTTTGGGCAAAACTTAATACAGGGCAGCATTAATGAAGGGAAATACACCTTCATCGCTTTTAAATCAATGATCTTGCCAAACAAGAAAACGAATTGAAAATCACGATTTGGCTGCACCAGAAAAATAAGTCCAATGAGAAATCTTGAAAAGCACTATATATATATATATATAAAAGAATTAGTACTTTGCACCACAAGACCCAAATTCATTTCATTCTTGAAATAATTTAAAGAATGAATCATTCAAGAGCAAGAACTACCTTATATATATATATACACACACACACACACACATACATATATCTTAATTAGACAAACAGAGGAAGACCCAGAAATTAAAAAAGCATTACATACTCTCTAGTCCTTCAAATTCCCAAATTCTAGAACCCTAGTAAAACCCTAATGCTGCTTCTTTAAAACGCAAGAATAAAAACTAAGGGGTTAACAGATTTGTGAATATCAAAATTCTAAGTACTCAACAGAAGAAAAATTCCCGGTCATTGAAATTGCTCATACATTATTATTATTATTAATGACACCCAAAAACTTGAAGTTGTTTAAATTCTTAAAAGCTCAAACTATTACATTATTTTCAAGTATTTTTCATAGTGTTGCCAACCAAACAAAGCACCCACAAACACTATACAGAACATAAATATAACTTCCACAAATACAAAAAACTGAAGCGAATAGAAAGAGTAGAGAGTACATACACTCACTCTTCTACGTGAATACCGAAGCAGATTGAGAGAAAAGCTTTCAGGGAAACTCTCACTCTTCTTCACAATTCTTTGATTTCGCCCGCCACTCTTTCTTTATTTCAGTTTCATAGAGATATAGATTGAATTGGCTCGGGAGAAAAGTATTTATAGTAACAGTATCGCCTATCACCACAACAACAGTTGAATGACGTGTGCAAAATAACAGAATCAGTTATTTTGAAAACCTTTTTTTTTTTTTTAAGGGTCGGTGATTTTGAAACTCGATGCAAAAACTTTGACAGAGTGAAGTCCCTTGATCCATGTAGTGAAAAGGTTTAGGCTTTGGATCCAATTTGTGAAGCGAGAGATTATGGACTTATAAGCCCATTTGGTGTGCTGTAGCTTCCATAAAAATAATAATAATAATCCTTGCCTGACATGGCCCATTTCATTGTGCTTTTCGGCCCAACCTATGAAGCACAAAATAATGGGCCTTCAGGCCCATCTCGTGTGGCAATTAGTCTCACCTAAATCTCAAGGAAATAAGAGGATTGTTTCATTTCATTAGTGTGCTGACATGACCTCCTCTCCCACCCAAACAAGAAACGAGCAAGTAAACATGAACCTATTTATATTAAACACTAATATGCAAGAACATATGTGCATTGAATTCATGTACATTGGTCATGTCAAATATTGCCATCTTTGTAATGAAATTTGTCCACTTTATCTCTAGATCTCTGTAGAGAAAATAAAGAATCAACTATATGCATGCAAAATACAAGGCACAATGAGAAGAGAAATTTATGTCAACAATTATGCAACATAATTCGCTAACTCTATTGTATGAGAGAGAGAGAGAGAGAGAGAGAGTTCTTCTATGAAACTATAATTATTTTTTTGTTTCTCTTTTAATAGATAGCATAGGATTTGAAACTTATGAGGTTCAATATTGGTTTACAAATTAAATTCAAACACATGAATATATTGAATTTTATTGTCATTAAAAAAGATACCAACAACAACACTAATGTTTGTGCTTTATTGGTTAATTGTGAGAGACCACGCTTCTAGCCTGTTTTGGTATTGGGATAAACCCATGTGAATGGGTGGAGTCGTGTTATTTGCCTCTCAAAATAGAGGTTCAACTGATTATATTTTCCCTTTTATATTAAGGTTTTTACAATGAAGTCACCACTTATTTAATTATTGAAAAAAAATAAGAAAACCATAATTGAAAAATTCATCATTTTATTAATCTGAAACTAAATTTACATTGAGAATAAGAAATGATGAGGACAAGGAAGAGCTCAAGGAAAAAGAAGATTAAATATACAAAGATTCAAGAATCGTGGTCTAGTTTTGATGTCAGACCTTTTTAGCACCTTTTATAGGTCATTGTAATTATTAGTATTGAGTCTTTTAAGTTGATAAACTACTGGATCAATTTTAATTAAGTTCTATTAGAATAAGAGCAATTTGGTAATTTCTAGAAATCTGGAAAGGGCTATCCTTGCCGAACCAAAGGCCCATGAGTCCTATTTTATGTTTACATATTATTAAGTCTTTTATTTAATTATTATTAGTATTTCTATTCATTCTAGGAATAGGTTATTTCTAGAGCCCAAGTACTACTCGGAAAAGGATAACTATAACCTCTTTTGTAGTCATGTTATTTTAGAATATTTTTTATTAATAAAATTCAGTAGCTTATTTTAATGACAAGGAACCTTAGTAGTGATGCTTAGGAAGACCTACTATTGGGTCCTAAATTTGGTGGATTTTTAGTGTATAGATCTCTGGCAGGAAAATCAGTACCTGGGTTGCCAACTTTAGTCAGCCTGTTTACAAACTTGAATACTTGAATGCAGATACAAAAGTTTTTGGACTAATTTCAAATCCATTAGGTCATAGCGAGGGTCCTATTCTGCACAACCCTGCCTTTAGACACACGGGATATAATGGAATTTAGGTTCCCATGCTGGTCGATGATATCAAGGAATTCTTTAGAACCTATACAGGCACTGACTTCGCAGGTTTGAGGTATGCAGCCACTCTCTCATAAAAGAAAAAGAAGAGGAGCATCCCATTGCTTGTCTTGTAAGGTTCTTTTGCAACTTGACTCCTTCAAAAAACTTGTTCTAAATAATGTTATCACCTAGAGTATCAGATACTTCTATGATTTACGTACGCTACCTGTTCTCCATTCATAACAGGCTCAATATTCTTTTTAGTTTGTGGGTATCAACTGTTACATTAGGCATTTGCTTTCTCAAATATCATGGTGCACACTTTTGCACTGGCCAAATGTATAAACTGTGCTTGTTTGGTACAATGCCAATGCTTTTTTTCTCTAATGTAAGGTTTTTTTCCCTTTATTCGATGAAACTTGTAGTGTTGGAATCCCACACAAAGAAGCTGCAGTTAGGTGTAGTGATGAAGTCCATCCACTGGCTAAGGTCAGTAAACTTGGTAATATAAACACTTTTTTTGAACTGCTACCTGAACAAGAGGAAAAAACTTTAAAAACATTGCTATAGGTTTGTTGACTTTGTTCCTTTAACAACAATCCCTACATATATTTGCTATATATTAGGCCATATATAATGAAAATTTTTATTGTCAAATAAGTAGACCACTTATGATCCTTTGTGACATTACTGTAATTCCACAAATCCAAGTCTGTCTTGAGCACCAGCCAATTGCACAAGACCTGGAATGAAGGTGTATTAGATATATACAACTCAGCTGAGTAATTGGGATTATTAAAATCCAGAAGTTGACATTAACAAATCTTCTATGGAGGCCTAGATATCAGACATTAATAACGATACTTCAGGGTTTCAGCTGCAAGGCACACTACTTTTTTTATTGCTGTGTTAATTGTAGGATCATGTTTATATAAGCTTCTAAATTGTGGTATGCTTTCTCAATCAGTCTATAGGAGCTGTAAATACTATAGTCAGGAGGCCTATTGATGGGAAGCTGATCGGTTATAACACAGATTGTGAGGCTTCTATCACTGCAATAGAGGATGCATTAAGAGGTACTGTGATAATTGAAGTGTTACTTTCTCGATTATTTAGACGATGGCTGTATGTATCTTTCTAATTCTTTGTATATCATTTAAAGTTGAGTACTACTCGGGTCAGGAATATAAATGTATATTGTTTTGAGGAGAATGGAGTAATTGATTGCTTTGTTTGTTACAGGTTTCATGACCTCTACTTGTTTGTTTTGCAATACTATTAATAATTTGATGTTTTTAAACAGAATTACCAGCAACCTGAAATGGATGATTACTTGATGGACGACCATGTATAATGATAGTATAGGTAAAAGAATAGACTGTTATATCAAGTGGTGTCTAGATAGAATTACTTATGTTTATTTTGTCTGGACAGAGAGACGAGTTGCCAATGGAGAAGCATTACGTACTTCTCCTATAGCTGGGAAAACATTTGCATTGGTTGGAGCAGGAGGTGCAGGAAGAGCACTTGCTTTTGGTGCTAAAAGTAGAGGTGCTCAGGCTGTCATATTCAACCGGATTATGGTAATAAGGCAATATTGTTCTCTCCTTTTTAGTATTACAATTGAAGATCAGCTTTCTTGTCTCTAATCTTGACATTTCTCTTTTGAAAAGAGAGAGCAAAGGTGCTTGCAGATGCAGTTTCAGGGGAAGCTCTACCATATGAATGCTTAAAAAGATTCTGCCCTCAGGAGGGAATGATCCTTGCAAATGCTTCTGCTGTTGGAATGGAACCAAATACTGATCAAACTCCTGTCTCAAAGGTTGTCTCTCTCACTCTCTCTGAGCAAATAGGTAATAACTCAGAAGAACACATTGAACAATGTATTGCCTCTTGTCATGCTTCTTTAGGAGACCTTGAGAGCATATGAGCTGGTTTTTGATGCGGTCTATACACCTAGAAATACACGGCTCATACAAGAGGCTGCAGAGGTTGGGGCCATCGTAGTGAGTGGAGTGGAGATGTTTATCAGACAGGCCCTAGACCAATTCAGACTGTTCACCGGTGGCTTAGGTATCAGTCCTCCTCTTATGTCAAACCATTGATTTATTAACTTAACAAAAGGGGCTTTATTTTTTTTAGTAATTTTTACCGATCCATTTACTTTGAAATGGAAGCGGTCCATTTTAAGGTTGAAGACATGGTATTTCACAAATCTAAAGGTGAATAAGGTACCAAGTCATTTAAAATAAGATATCATTTCTTATTTGGTAGAATGAAAAAATTTAGATGATATGGTACCATGTAAACCTTAGATGCATGTAAACTAAATCTTCATCATGAAATAGGCTCTCTAAATGTCAAAGCAAATGGAGAGAATCATTCTCCATAGGTTTAACCTTTTTATTCTTCAATGTATTATTGTTGAATTTGTTCACATGCAAGATTCATTTCTTTTGGTTAAATTCTAACAGCAGGAGCATTAATCTTTATTTTGTTCGAACTGCATTTCAGCTCCAGAAGATTTCATGCGCAAGCTTGTTCTAGAACAATTTTGATACTTCTAACCAATCAAGCCAAGAAAAAATTTGTTAATATATATACTACTTTGTCACTTCTTCTGCGGTATTGAAGTAATAAATCTGTGAAGATGCACCCTAGCTTAGCTCACATGGTTTGTTTGAGGTTGTCCTACTTGGAGCTTGAACACCGTCATCAGCTTGTCAATCCAAAGGCCCCCCACTCTGATGAAGTTGCATGCAAGGACAAGGCTCTTAAGATTATAGATAGGATAGGTTGAGACCAAATAATAAAAGAAAGATTTTTTGACCATGTGCTTGTTAGAATTACCAGGTGCTCCAAATTGTGTCACTTTTTTTTTTTTTGAGTAATATTTGTGTGATGGAAGTTCAGCTGTGTTCCATGAATTTCTTCTCATGATTGTGCAAGACAGGACTAATCCTATTGTTTGTTTAGCACAGTTAGTTTTGAATGAACATATATAGGTAGTACATGTATTTTATTGCTTAAGCCATATATATTGCTTTCTGAAACTAAGCAGGTCACCGACTTGAACTCAACTCTCTATATGCATCACTCTAAACAATGTTACTTAAGGGGATGAGGTTGGTTTTTGCATACACCATGAAAGATTAGCTTTAATGCAGAAAGTCAACTTGAAACAATCCATGCTTGAATTCTCTCTAGAGGTAGAATGCTTGGACATGTAAACTAGAGTCAATTAAAAGGAATGGATGTGAATACATTCATTTGTGCTCCTTATACTTGCAAATTTCTGTTTCTAGTTTCTCTGTTCAAATTTTTACTGCACTTCATCTGGTGCAGGAAACCCCAAATGCTTAAAAGATGTAAAGCCTCCATCTAATACCAAATTATGCCCACTAACATACTTGGCATCATCAGAAACAAGATAGAGCGCAGCATTAGCTACATCATTGGGTTCACAACTAGTTCCCTCCAAAACACCAGCATTAGTAACCATTTCTACAAGCCTTTGATCATCTACACCAGGAAAAACCTGACTCATTTCATCCATTACAAACTTAGTTGGAATGGCAAATGGTGATATACAATTCACCCGGATTCCATACTTGCATAGCTCTGCAGCCACAGACTTAACAATGCCTATAACAGCAGATTTGGACACAGAATATGTGTGCTGTGCTAACCCACCCATTAGTCCTGTAACACTAGCTGTGCAGAGAATTGATCCAGTTTGACGCGGGATCATCACACGTGATGCATGTTTGATCCCAGCCATGACTCCCCGCACGTTGATGTCCATGATTTTATCAAAAACTGCCAGATCAAGGTCCACAATGCTTGGGGGAGTTTTGCAGGGCACCCCTGCATTGTTGTACATGATATCTAGTTGGTTGTACTTAGAGATGGTAAAATTAACAGCGTTGGATATGTCAGACTCTTTAGTGACATCACAGGCAACAAAAGTAGCATTGGTTCCAAGCTCTTTTGCAGTGTGTTGGCCAAGTTGATGTTGGATATCAGCAATAACAACTTTAGCACCATTGTTGATAAATTTTGCTGCAGTTGCCTTTCCTATGCCACTTGCTCCTCCAGTTATCAATGCTACCTTGCCTTCTAGCTTGCTATGTTATAACATAAGAAAGGGTTTTAAGCATCAAACCAAAATGATCCCAACTTGGGTGGATTCATTAATCAAAGAAAGTTGGAAAATTTCATGGTCCAACATATACCATTTGATCACATTCACAAATTCTGGATTTTTTTGAGAATGTTTGGTTAGCATAATGATGCAAGAATGTTGACCCATGTATTTTGGGAGAGTGCAATCAATGAGAATCTTGGCCAATCACATGAGATTAAGCTCACTTTCATGTGATTTAAGTGTGTACTTGTTTATCTCTTTGTTTAGCTAAGCCTAGAGATTATTAGTATGGTTTAAGGCCTCTTGGCCCTTAGGCGTGTTTTCATAATTATTTTGTAAAAAAAATAAAATATCAAATTTTTTTTTTTTCACTTGTGAATTTAAGCTTCTTCATTAGTGGATTCTAGGTTTTATACTGGTTGTAGAGGTTAGATACAACCTGATCCCACCAGGTCAAAATGTCTCATTTTTTTCTTTTAGACTAGCCATTGTTTATGCCTAATAAGCATCTTTGACTATAGGAATGGCAGTGGATACACAACTGCCTGATTAAGGCTGCCTCTAACAACCCCTACTCACAGATGACAAATTTCTTACAGAAATACCATTATTTTATTCAACACAACAAACGATGAATACGCTAAAAGTGCAGGACAACAGGACAAAACAAAAAGCTAGTTCCAGTAGGTATATAATGATGTGATATTAGTTAAAACAATCACTTGTATACACTATAAAACCTTCACTATCACACAAGTGGTGCTGATACATACTTCCGGGTAGACCAAAAACTGGTTGAGTACTACTAGCAACAGCATTTTATAGAAAGTGTTATATATATATATGATAAATAAAGAAATATAAAACATATAATAATGTTTTATATTTTAAAGAAAGTGTTTTATAATTGTATCTTGGAAAGGTCTGTGCAGATACCCAGTAATGTGGCAACTCTAGGCACTAACAAACAAATATAAAACATAAAAAATAAAAAAAAGAGGTAGACCTTTTATTGTATCATTTAACTAATATAGGTAGACCTTTTATTGTATCATTCTCAAAAAAAAACTAATATAGGTGTTACTATACCACCATCCATGAAAATTCCTAGCATATAATAATATTTTACAGCTTATTATTGGATCAGCATGCACATCTAATGTGGTCATATCAAAAACAAAAAGAAAGAAAGAAAGAAATATCCAAGGTAAGAAAAGTAAATTTGAATATAAATATATGGTAAAAGTGTAGGTAACTTTGACACACCTTCCAGTCTGGGTTGATAGTAACCTGTAGAAGCTTTGAGCAAGCAAAGCTCTTGAAATGGAGACATTTTTGCTGTTAAAACAATAGGAACATATTTTGAGCTATATTCACTTCAGCATATATGAAACAAAGCAAACAAAACTAAATTTCATTAATTAAAGGGCTAATTTAAATGGGGTGCACCCATATTGATCAATTTTGAAATGGCCAGCAATTATGCCATTTCAGTAACCCATAATTGAGAAATGAGTCCTCCATTCACATAGAAAAGACATGGGTCAAAATGGGGCTTGAAATCAAATCTGCCTTGTTTTTAATTGCCCAGGAAGAAGATGATGCCCCTTAAGCTCTATAAACCCCAAAAAAAAGATTCGGTTGAAGGAGAAAGAAACAAAAGCTGAAACTTCAAGTACTTCTTTCCAAGGATCAACATAGAAAAAGTAAACACAGAGAAACCAACCTTAGGCCATACCTTAACATACTTTCTTGCAGAAAGATTGTATTTTGAGCTTTCAGCTTGGCTCACCAGACAAGTACAAGGTTTGAGAGAGAGAGAGAGAGAGAGAGCTTTAAAATAGATAGCAACGTGCCACAGTCCCACCAAAATGTGATGGACAGAAAAACACCCTTCCAAGTTGCAACTTCTTGGATTGGACCATAAGACAAAATATTAAAAACTAAAAGTTTTGAGGGGTAATTTTGGCAGGTCAGCCAAAGCCAGTGTAATGTTGTTTGTGCAACAATAGTATCAATTATCAAAGCCAAGCACACTGATGAGCTTTGACCAACCAGCACACCTACTATCTAAGATTAAGGTTGATTAGGGACTAGTCAAGGCTTAATAGGTATAAAAGGTCGTACTTACCAATAAATGAAATCTATCTGAATGAGATGGAAAACATTCTCCTTCCAAAATTTGGAGAGGTTAATAAGGAATCTCCCAGACTCAGTAAAGAAGGAAATTTAAAGGCTGCTGATTGCTCATTTAAGTCCTGCTTTGTTTTTTAGTATGTTTTCTTGTTTTAAGATGTGAAATCTGATATGAGAAAGTGGTTGTATTCCTGTAATCTTGTGTTTTTGTAGTTTTTAGTCCTGCTGCTAGTTCTTTGTAACCTGATAAACAATTCAGGTCTCTTTTGGTTTGGATAAAATGCTTGTTGATTCAATAAAGATATATGTTCTGCTACAGCAACTTGCCGAGTAACTGCTATGAAAGTAGCATCTCTTATTCACTGGAATTTCTCTGCATACTGTGTATCCAAATTACATCATTAATTGTTTCTCAAAAAAAAAAAAAAAAAATTACATCATTAATTTTTTACCTAGAATCGTGGGTACTTAGCAAATTACATATGCACTCACTTAAGGCATCTCTTGCAAAAACTAAGATTTTTCATGAATGGTGAAAGAGTGATTGATTGGAGTGCCATACTGCCATTTCTCACAAGGCAGTCTCCAAGTTGCCAACCTCAAATGTCTTTTTTACTGCATTTTGTAAGGAGTGTCGATATGAACATGTACCATAAAGGGAGCAAAGGTCAACTCTAAGCAACGCTTGGACTGAAACGAAAAAACTAATCTTCTGGTTTTGATAATAATAAATATTACTATTTTTTTTTTTTTAAGTTATTGGCTAAGCTATTAAAGTGATAATCAGCAAAGGAAAAGGGGTAGTTATAATCAACATTAGCATTCGTCATAAATAAAAAAGGTCTCAATGGCATAATTAACATTAGCCATATCTCTTTTCTCCATTCAAATTTTCAGTTAAAAAACGACATGTTGTTTTATTATCCAACAAGCTCTTACAGCTTACAAGTATGTATATGACTAGCTGTAGACTGTAGTTATGACTATTGTTTGTTTTGTGATTGGTCTGGTCTGGTCTGCTAGGGTTGAAACGTTTTTGTTATATGCTCCTTTAATTTCCATGGCTTCTTGGGAAGGTGTTGATCAAACTTGTCTTCTCCTTATTACTCCTACTAATTAGTTACCACTGGATTCCATGGCTCTGCAAGTGTTCTGTTTACTTGTACCTAATAAAAGCTCAGATGCAACATTTGCATGATAGCAATTTGCCTGGCTTTTTCCAGTTTTTTTTTTTTGGCTGCGGCAATGGAAAAAATAAAACTGATAAGTTCTTATTACTTTTATTTGATGTGTACATTAATAAGTAAATCCAATTCATTCCTTAAATTCTTTCCTTAAATGGAAATTGAATACAAGAGAAGTATGAGAACTTTGTGCTTTCTCCATTTTTAATTCTGTATGTAACAAATATGCAAAAGTTTCTATGATTACCAAAAGAACTCCGGTGAACTTCTGATATATAATTTACAACAAAAATGACCAACCCTCCCTTTCCATCAGAAAGCTGATTCTGCTGCAAGGAATTCTAGCACCCACAAACGCAAAAACCAATAAGGGAAAACTAAATACATTGCATACAAAAAGACAAAAGTCATCATCTTTCCTTGATCTTGTGCTAGAAAGATTCAGATTATCAATGCAATTACAAAAATGCAATGCTACTGTTATTGCAATACATGTTTAATTAAATCAAAGTCGCATGGTATTTCTTACTAGGGCAATTAAGGGCCCTGGTTAATACTTTATTTGGTCTCCAAAGTTATCTGTTGTCTACCATTAACTTAAGTGGAGTACTCATCTTCAACAGATCAAATTTCTGAAGTAATTTGGGGAGACCTTTAGCACTTTATGCTACTCCATGGATTGAGTTGCCGTAACCCCATACTACCAGCTAAGTGCCACTTGGACTTAAAAATGTGCCTGGTTAATCATTTGTTCAGTGAAAAGCTTTTAAAAGCATGAAAAACATTTTCAAGGTGGATACTAGCTAATGATAAGTTGGTGTGAACCAGATTTCTAGAACTTGTGAATGCTAGATTCAAACTCAAACCCCAGCTTGCATATGCACACTTCAATATTACAATATAGTTGTCGTACCAATACCAACCTTTTGTATTCCAATTTCTGAATAACTATTCCATTCAGTAAAAGCTCTGAACTGTAAACTGCAACTCCTGCAAGAACAGGTGGTACAATATGTCATTTACAACAACTCTAGTATTTGTTTTATAGAAAAAGAAGATGGATGATAGATGTATACCTTTCTGAAGGAAAGGCATACAGATTGCATGATCTTCTTCACAAGAAAGAATCAAAAGATCATCTAGGATCTTTTCATTCTTTGCTGGAAATACTTGACTTCTCTCCACTGGCTGAGGAGCAATTTATCAGAAACTCAGTAAAACATCAAAGAGGTAAATAGTACATAGAATATCATTGCATCTGTGAGATGCAGGGAAAAAACAGAAAACAGATCATAATATAATTTAACTACATTAGGACAGGCACTACATTGCTACCAACAATGAACTAATAGATGCTAGCTTTGGATTTACACATATTGACATATTACATACCTGGCCATGAACTGCTTTGACCAAGCTTGTAATCATTTCTTTATCAGGTTTTATACTTGGGGTAATGACGACTCTGCGACCCTACAGGGAAGAAGCGACATTTGTAAGGTAACGATTATCAAAAAAAAAAATTGTAAGGTAACAGACATCAGCATGTAAAAACAACTCATTTGACAAGACAAGAGATAACCAATTTGCAAGCAGGCCAAAGCTCTATCTGGTTAGAGCCAATTAACAAATGCCTACCTTTAGAAGTGGATGTTGGCTTGCACGAGTTAGTGAGACAGGCATGCTAAAGCCAATTTCCTTTTCCTTTTTGGTATCCCTCAGAATGTAATTTTTCTCATCAATGAAGCAGCTTGCTTGTCCACAGCTCTCTAGCCATAAATGTGTCACCACTAGTTTTCCAAGAGCAATGGCTTCCAACATATTCCTTGTACGTGCAAATTTGTCAGCTATGAAATGTGTGGCATCCCTGCAACATGACGCAATGGATATGCCCAGTCGTCCCAGGATCTGCTAGAAGAAAATAAATATAAGTTAAGACATGAATTATGGTAATTTCACATGCAGAGTACAAATGTTATGGACATTGTTTTTGTTAGTTGCTTCAAGGGAACCGAAACCTCCAAATTTGATTAAATGAACTACTTCAAGAGAGTCCAGACCTCCAAATTAGACTAGCTAACAAATTGGGATTTAGAAAATCATGAACAAGTAAATACTAAAAGCATTTTAATTGAAAAGCTTCCAAGATCTACCTTTTTCTGTTGCTTGATGATATTGTTGTCCAAATGCTGGCTAAACAAGACTCGAACAAATGCCATATCTCTTCGTCTTCTTGAGTCTTTCCATGTAATCTCAGGTGTTGACTCAGGGACACCCAGTCTTAAAAGCTCTTTCAAAAAGGATGATTTTGGTAGGTTTTTGTTGCATGGTTTTTTGTGATAATCATAATATATACAATTGGATGTTGCCACATTTATGCCCTTGGCGGAGCTAAATGTAGTAGTTTTTTCTGAACCAGATGGCTCAGTAGTCTTGTTTGATAACACCTCCAACTTATGGTTCTTTCCTGCACCACCAGTTGATAATGTAGAATCTTTCCCATTTAGACTTCCAGATTGCATAGATGCCCTGGCTCCGCACAAACCTGTAGGAAATACTCTTGTATTGATGGCGTCTGATTCACAGTTTGAAATAGCACCCACAGAACCTGGTTCATCAGTTTTTGTAGAATGCCGATGTGGGCAAGCATATACTGGTGAATTTGCTTTCCCCTTCACTTTTTCAATGCCCTCTGACCTTTTTTGACTTTCAATACAATGAAGATTTCTGTCATTTCCATCTACTGTTGTGAGTGGGGCATGCATGTTATTAGGTCCACTTGAATGTCTTCGTACACTACGACATGTTCTTTTCCCTCTTGGATATCTCCATGGATTTGATCTTAAGGAATTGGTTATGGCAGTGACCTCTTGAATCGACTGATCATCATGATTCAATTTGCTGTTTCTAGCTTCGCAAGATGAACTGAAGTCCAGTTTGGAATATTCTCCATCAGCACTCAAAACTTCAACTGGATCAACTACTACACGGCTCCCCTTTCTTCTGTATTGAATTATAACACCATCATTTATCCTTTCTCCTAGATTCTTAGTCCTTATCAACTTACCCTCTAACATCCTTTGGCTGTTTCGGTCGACAACAGGACATAGATTCATACACCTCCCGGACTGTCCCTTGGCAAGTGAGATATTTTCAACTGACACAGAAGAGCACACATCAAGCTCAAACTCTTTAAGTTTGGTACCTTCCGAAGATGCCTCTGCCTTTCTTTGAACAAATTGATCTTTGTGATTCAATTTGCTGTTTCTAGCTTCCCTAGATGAATTGAAGTCCAGTTTGGAATTTCCTTCATTGGCTCTCAAAACTTCAACTGGATCAGCAACTACACGGCTCTTCTTTCTTCTGTATTGAATTATAACATCTCCTGGATTATCTAATTGATTCTTAGTCTTTATCACATTACCCCCTAACATCCACTGCCTATTCTTGTGGGCAATCAGAGATAAATTCATACACTTTCCTTGGGACTGTACTTTGCCAAGTGAGATATTTTCAACTGACAAAGGTGAACACACATCAATCTTAAACTCTTTAAGTTTGTTCCTTTCTGAAGATCCCTCTGCCTTTCTTTGCTTATTAGGCTTAACAAATCTTCTGCCTAAACTTTCAATTGCATCACCAGAATTTCCACTGTTTAACTGTCTCTGATCAGAGGACTTGCCTCTTCTCACTTTTGTTGTTATTGCCAACTCAAGATCTAACTCCTGATTTACAGACTGCTTATGAAATGAACCTGAACTTCCTCTACTAAATCTTCTAGCAGAACGCTTTCTTCGCTTTGTTTTTCTTGCTATGTCTCCTAAATCAAAACAAGCAGTCTCTTGGAAGGACGAATGTCCAAAATGAGCTTCATTCTCATTTACACCTCTTGTAGAATGATCAAGGGTGTTTTCTGGACTTTGATAAGCATTACCATAACTGTCACCTGCAGGGAGTCCACATGCTAGAGCTTCCATAGCTTCAGCAGCCACTTGAGTGTTAAAACCAATATCAAACATGTCAGATGTTTCTCTTTCCATATCGCTAGCTTCCAACTGTAGTCCTGTTAAGCTAGCTTCTAACTGATCCTGTAATTCCTCAACAGGGTTATTTTCAATTACTTGTAATGTCCTGCTAATCTCTTTTGAGATGAATAAGGCAGATCTTGAATCAGCACAAGTTGAATGCATCATTTCCTTACTGAGATTTAGGAACTCATTGTTCTCTTTGCCCCCATGAACTAAGCTGCTACCTTGTTTAATGTGAAGATCACTGGTGTCCTGATGACTTGTCACTGATTTCTGCCTGCAACCTCCAAAATCAATAGATGCCTCCATCCTTTTGCTAGCAATTTCACCACCTCCATGCTGATCACTATCAGTCCATTCAAGGGCTCCTGTTTTTACAATTGCGGTTCCAAGTTTAATTCTCTTTGCCAAACTTTGAGTTCCTTTTGCACTGAATACAGGAAGTGATTTCTCCCTAAAAGTCTTTCCATGGCCAACACTTGGAGACATGCCAACATTGTTTGATGACAAGAAGTGATCCACAAAACTGAGTGCATTGGCTTCAGCTGACTCCCCAAGTTCCTGAGAATTGATGTAATTCAATCTAGCAAGGTTGTAATCACTTGGAGGTGAATGAGATAGATCTTTTCCCCTACCAGTGCTCTCAAAATTTATAGAAGATCCTTTATTCCCTTCAAACAATCCACAGAATAGTTTTCACAAAATTGCCCCCTTTTTTTTCTCACAGAAGGATTAAAGAAATGCATATACATGTAAATGTAAGTTCATTTATAAGTTATAACACAACATGAAGACTCAACAATAGTCATAAATAACACGAAGAAAATAAAATTCAAAACCCACTAGCAAAATACTATTTCAGATAAAACTAGTGGACACTAACCTGCTCCAAATTGTTCCTGGTTGGAGACATTTGATGCCAATGCCATGTCCACTCGCTTACAGGGCGAACTGAGCTGCCCCTTCCACAAGCCCATCACATTCCCTTTCAATCTTCTATTGGCTTTACCGTCCAATACGCCATTAACAACATTAACCACTTTACTTCCCTGCGCTCCCTCATCCTCACTGTCAAGCACCACCTCTTCCTCATACTCAGATACTGCACCCACAACCTCATCATCAAAAACAAGTTTCTCCAACTGGGTTTCGGCTAATGGACTATCAAGCACAACAGTATCTTCATAAGCCATAGCATACCCAACTTCTGTCACATCATTAGCTTCATTTCCTACTTTTGTACCCAAAAGAAAAATCTCATTACACAAACTAACACTACCATATATTTGTCTACTTTACCACATAAAAATCACGTTATTATTAAAATAAAATAAATAAATAAAAAACAATTATTCTACTGTTTAAGACGTGGTTATTTTACAATTTCCCATTTTCAATCATTTGATCAAAAGCAAAGAGCAGAGAAATCAATAGAGAAATAGAAAAGAAAAGAAAAAAAAAAAAAAAGGTTTACCAGATGGTGGTGATGATGGGGGCTGAGGCTGAGAGTCAAGAATCTGAGTATTGCTAGAGTCGCTAACATCAGCCATTGGGAAAATTTATGAACTATATATACATTATTTTGCTGCTAAATTTCCTTGCCCATCATAGGATAGAAGAACAAAAAAGAGTGTGTTTTTGCATCTGGGTCACTCCTGATTAGCCCAAAAGTAAAAGAAAGCCACAACAAAACATGATGAGAAATAGTGGAAATTAAACAGGGGTTTAGGAGATTTTTAGGGGTTTGGAGGGGAACTGAAAAAAGACAGTGGGAAAAGATTTGGCTGAAAGCTGAGAATGTTTGGGAGGGAAATTTGTTTTTTTGTGATATTATTCTATATTTTATTCATAAAAAAGTACCAACAAAACGACACCATTATAATCTAGTTGAAAAACAAAATAGTTTTTAGGGGCATTCCGAGAATCGAACTCGGGACCTCTCGCACCCAAAGCGAGAATCATACCACTAGACCAAATGCCCTCTTTTGTTGGTACTTCATTTCTTATTATTATTATTTATACATTGATGAAGTAATGAGGTGGTCATTTCAGGTTCATTAAAATCCACAACCAGTGGGTCTTACTCAGTCACTCTCACATCCGATTGCATTTGGAGTCTAATTTAGCTTCTTCCTCTATTTTTTTTTTTTTTTTTTTCAAGATGCAAAATTGTCACAATCTGTAATGTATTTTGATTTGATTAGTGTTAATAAAGGTGAGGTTATGGGATATGATATGGTCTCTTAATAAAATCTATTTCAAAGCTAAGATGTTTTCAACCATAAAAATAATAACCGATCAGTACGTTTTTTTTTTTTTTGGGATAGGAGATCAGCACGTTATTAGATGTGTTAAAGATTGCGAAAACTACCTAGTATTGATCTTTGGAAAATCTGACAGCTGTTAGTGAACTAGTGAAACTAAAATTCTTGTGTGTGCGTGCGCGCGCGTGTACTAGTTTAGACTTTCCCAACACATAAAACAATACTATGTGGTTTAGTATTTTTGCACTTACCACAAATTAACATTGTGATGGCTGATCCTCACTCTGAAAATCTAGATCTCTGTTCTCTTGAGGAGGGGGTTTCTTCACCCCAATCTGCAAGGTAATATCATGCATGTGTTCTTTTTTATTTGTCTTTGCTTCTCTCGATTGTAGCAGGTTTACCATAACATCTCATGCATACATGATCCATGAATATGATCATGAATAAATATACAATACGTGACATCAATGCTTAGAAAGAGAAGTGTGTGTGTACATATATATATATATATATATCCTGTGAACAATGCTTAGGCTTTGGTTAAATCCTGTTTTGGACAAGTTCTCTACTTAAATAGAAATGCAAACTACATTGAGATGGAAGCCTAAATAAAGAGAATTTGAAGGAATGTGCTACATTACCGAACCTCATGCTCTCACGCATGAGGTATTTGCTTTATGATTATTGATTATTGTTGGTGATGAATTGCATTCTTTGAGTACAGTCATTTTGATGATGAATTGCATTGTTTGGTTATTGAGCTATTCAATACGCTAGTTAGTTTCTTTTGTGGTAAGAACTATACACGCAGGGGCGGAGGGAGGTGGGGTCGAGGGGGGGCAGCTGCCCCCCTGACCTTCTCAAAAATCCTCTATGTATAAGTAGTAAACTATTAATAAACATAGTAAAAGGCCCCTCCTAGCATAAACAACTTTTTAATTCTTACCATATATGTATAACTAACTTGTCAACAAGAAGACAATTTTACATTCACAAAGCACTGAAGCAACACTTTTATTAAATAATGGGTCCCACCTACTAGTACATTGGTTTTGCACACAACTTTGCTTAATAGGACTAGGAAAAAAAAATATAGTGATACCAAACTGTAGCACCTTAACAGTCCGCCTCTTATTTACAATTTTTTTTTCTCTTGTAATCAACCATTTTCAGTCTCAACTTGAGTTTTTGCTAATCTTAAAAAAAAAAAAAAAAAAAAAAAAAAGAAAAATTTTTTTTTTTTTTTTTTTTTTTGAGAATCATAATGTATTTTGATTTGATTAGTGTTAATAAAAGTGAGGTTATGGGATATGATATGGTCTCTTAATAAAATCTATTTCAAAGCTAAGATCTTTTCAATCATAAAAATAATAACTGATCAGTACGTTTTTTTTTTTGGGATAGGCGACCAGTACGTTATTAGAAGTGTTAAAGATTGCGAAAACTACCTAGTATTGATCTTTGGAAAATCTGACAGCTGTTAGTGAACTAGTGAAACTAAAATTCTTGCGTGTGTGTGCGCGCACGTGTACTAGTTTAGACTTTCCCAACACATAAAACAAAACTATGTGGTTAAGTATTTTTGCACTTATCACAAATTAACATTGTGATGGCTGATCCTCACTCTGTAAATCTAGATCTCTGTTCTCTTGAGGAGGGGGTTTCTTCACCCCAATCTGCAAGGTAATATAATGCATGTGTTCTTTTTTATTTGTCTTTGTTTCTCTCGATTGTAGCAGGTTTACCATAACATGTCATGCATAGATGATCCATGAATATGATCATGAATAAATATACAATATGTGACATCAACATTTCCGGGTTCTTTTCTAAACAAAAAAGAGTGGCAATTTACCAATCAAGAAAAAAGAGAGTGGCAATTCTGATTGTAATTTTAGTAATATGTTGCTTTGATGCTTGAGTATCCTTCATTCCCCCTTCTTAAAATTTTGTTCTTGACAATATTTGGTTAAATCCTGTTTTGGACACGTTATCTACTAAACAATATTAGCAATCATAATTAATATAATTTAGTGAACTAATACTTAAATATAAATGCAAACTTCATTGAGATGGAAGCCTAAATAAAGAGAATCTGAAGAAATGTGCTACATTACCGAACCTCATGCTCTCACGCATGTGGTATTTGCTTTATGATTATTGATTCTTGTTGGTGATGAATTGCATTCTTTGAGTACAGTCATTTTGGTGATGAATTGCATTGTTTGGTTATTGAGCTATTCAATACGCTAGTTAGTTTCTTTTGTGGTAAGAACTATACACGATGACCAGTTTGGTTGTCGTTAGAATTTGTTTGACCTCGTTCACATTTTCTGTAAGACCATATAACATATAATGAATAATTCATCATGTTGAATGGGCTTTGTTTTTCTGATTTCATTAAATGCCCTTATTCTTTTTTCTTTGTTCTTTCTTTAATGATGGTGATGATGATGATGACCACAATGATATGAGTAGCTCCACCACTAGTGTCCTTTTAAGCATTAGGAAGCTTTACTACTTCTAGGACACTCCACTACATGCCTGTATGAATGGAAAATTCTTTATGTTTTATCAGTTCCTTTCTTGCTAGTTCTCCAGTAATCTTTTTCTATGTTCTTATAACATGTTTAGCAGGCATAGAATGTCCATAGAAACGGGTCTTATCAGGACTACATATGGCCAAATGGCAGAGAGAAAATGGTCTGACCTTCCTTCTGACCTGTTATCACCAATTGCAGACAGGTTAGGCCTAATTGAGCTTCTCAGTTTCCGTGGTGTCTGCAAGGATTGGAAATCTGCTTCTGCCACAGCTTCGGCTGAGATTGAGTCCTTACCAGATCATGAACCTTGGTTTCTGGTGTATGGTTCGAATTCTGAATGCATCTTGTTAAGCAACTCGGGTAAAAAGTACACCATTAATATCCCAGAATTTTCAATGGTGGGAATTTTACAATACGTGGAGGAGAGGGAGGAGATGGAAGAAACTGTTTGTTTTCTTTTTTTTTTTTTTTTTTATTTTTTATTTTTTAAAGTTATTATTTCTATACTACTATTTAAGGGCTGCATCTGTTTGGACTGGATTTTTTTTTTTGTGTTCCAAAATACCCCTATTTCCCTAGGTTTAAGTAGAAATAAAACTAAAGGATAATTTAGAAAAACTACGTCTTTTAACTCTTGCAAAAACATTGCCTATAAAATAGGACCACTCGATTTTAGTTTTCAAATTCAAACTGAACATCAAATTTTTTTTTTTTTACAATTTC
>NW_027069512.1:542894-635191 GCF_002906115.3 Quercus suber | reverse complement strand
AAAAAAAAAAAAAACTAATAGGCTAACTTTTAGGGGGAGGTGGAAATACCTAAAACGTGTGTTTATTTAAAATAAATAAATAAATAAATTGAAAAACCATGATAGTCTATCATAGCATCTATATAGGA
Organism: Quercus suber; assembly: GCF_002906115.3. Lineage (NCBI taxonomy): Eukaryota > Viridiplantae > Streptophyta > Magnoliopsida > Fagales > Fagaceae > Quercus > Quercus suber. Next base: position 635,063 of record NW_027069512.1, on the reverse strand, counting down.
TTCTAAAATCCTAAAATTTAGGAATTTTTTTATTTGAAATTGTAAAAAAGAAAAAAAATTTGATGTTCAGTTTGAATTTGAAAACTAAAATCGAGTGGTCCTATTTTATAGGCAATGTTTTTGCAAGAGTTAAAAGACGTAGTTTTTCTAAATTATCCTTTAGTTTTATTTCTACTTAAACCTAGGGAAATAGGGGTATTTTGGAACACAAAAAAAAAAATCCAGTCCAAACAGATGCAGCCCCTTAAATAGTAGTATAGAAAATAATAACTTTAAAAAATTAAAAAAAAAAAAAAAAGAAACAAACAGTTTCTTCCATCTCCTCCCTCTCCTCCACGTATTGTAAAATTCCCACCATTGAAAAAAAAAAAACACTTGCCTCAAATCCACGTTCAGATCCTATCAAAAAAAAAAAAAAAAAAAAGACCACGTTCATTCGGATTACAACTTCCAAAAAAACTGAAGCAATTATAAAAATTCATGTTGCCATTTTAATTTTTAACCCAAGGGGTGAAGGTCTTGCCACTGTTTGACATCAAATATGATGACTACCCAGTAACCAGAAATGGTGGATGACACTTTAACAATAACATTTCTCTTTCAGTGTTTGTGCCTTCATGTGTAGGTGAATCTCTTTTATAGACAAGATCATACTGGCCCTTCATATCAAAGGTCAGAATTTTTATTTATTTATTTATTTATTTATATATATATATATATATTTGGTTAAATTATGTTTCTCTTTTTGATCTGACGTTTACTAACACACCACCAAATTCTTATCCTCTGAAACTTTTTTTTTTTTTGACAGACTTATCCTTTTTGACCTTAAAGGCTACCCAATTCCAATGAAAACTTATTTCACTTTGTCATACTAGCCTGTGAGCCACGCTTAGAGGCTATTCTATTTTTGTTTGGTAGAAGTTAATAGTTTTCATTCATAATTATTGAAAGTTATTATATTTTTTAATTACAAAAGTATTTAAGGGTTTGGTGAGATTTATACCAAAAAATTATTTCACTCGTAGATGTATAAATTTCATCCCACCGTAGGTTTTTTTGTGATTGAAAAATGTAGCAACTTTGAATAATAATGAATGAAATTGTTGTTTTAATTCAAATCTCACATGAAGTGGTTGCTATCTAAGAAATTGTTATAAAAATAAAATATCTTTTGTAATAGAAACTATATTTATCATTTGTAAAGTTTTCATTCATCATTATTGGAAGTTACTATATTTTTCAATTACAAAAATATTTAGGGGTTTGATGATATTTATACCAAAAAATTATTTCACTCGTAGATGCAGAAATTTCATCACACCCTAGATTTTTTTGTGATTAAAAAATGTAGCAATTTTGAATAATAATGAATGACCTCACATGAAGTGGTTGTTATCTAAGAAATTGTTTTAAAAAAATTCCTTTTGTAACAGAAACTAAATTTATCATTTGTATAATTCTATGTGAAATTCAATTTTCATTTTTTTAATAATTATTAATTTACTTCATCAAAAATATTATGAAGGTAGTTGCTAAATTTTAAATTTAAGCTCTTTTTAACTTTTGTTATGAATGTGTAGTAAGTGGCTAACTTTTAGGATTTAAAAACTAAATTTTAGGATTAAACAAAAATTGATAATTATTATTAAGCATGTGCTCAGAGGCTCTTTTTTTTTTTTTTTTTTTGATTAAAAGTTAATAATTTGCATTCATTATAATTTGGAATTACTATATTTTTCAATCATAAAAAAATCTAGGGTGTGATGAAACGCATAATACTTATCACACCACAAACGCATAATACTCATCACATGCTTAGGTTTTTTTTTTTTTTTTTTTTTTTTTGTGAATGAAAAATGTAGTAATCTCAAATTATAATGGATGCAAATTATTAACTTTTACCCAAAAAATAGAAGAGCCTCTGAGCATGCGCGTGCTCAGAGGCTAGTTGTTATTAAGCGCATGCTCAGAACTTCTTCTATTTTTTGAGTAAAAGTTAATAATTTGCATCCATTATAATTTGGAATAATATATTTTTCAATTATAAAAAAAAAAAAAAAAAAAAAAAATCTAGGGGTGTGATGAAACTATAATACTTATCACACACAAACGCATAATACTCATCACAGGCCTAGATTTTTTTTGTAAATGAAAAACGTTGTAATCTCAAAATATAATAGATGCAAATTATTAAATTTTACCCAAAAAATAAAAGAGCCTCTGAGCACGAGCGTGAGCGTGTGCTCAAATGCTAATTATTATATTAAGGTTTTGTAGTTTGGAGGGAAAGTGAAATAGACAGTGGAAAGATGTGGCTAAATATTTTGTAGGAAAATTATGATATTTTTTCTATAAAATTATTTTAATCATAATGGTAAAAACAAATGGCATTTGGTCTAGTGGAACGATTGCCACAACCCTTTTTTTTTTCTTTTTTTTTTTGGGAAATCACAACTTACCTACTTGTTGTTTGGCTGAAATTTAAGTTGTCTACCTTGATTTGAAATTTGACACTTTACCCATCTGAGATTAGCTCGATTAGAGTTTCGTAACCCATCTATGTTAAAAACTGGGCTAAATATGTAATTATGTTCCACTTTTATGTCTCTCTCCTTGAAAGACACACAAAAACATAAAAATACAAGATGATAGAAAAGAATCTAGCGGAACATTGCTTTATGGGATTTCAAATCATATGTAGGCAACTTAAATTTTGATAAAGCCTTATAGTTATACAACTTTAATTTCTGCCAAACCATAAGTGAGTAAATTGTAAATTGTAATTTGAATTTTTTTTTTTTTGGGGGGGAACAAAATGACATCGTTATACACTACTCTAAAAACCCTCCTAGCCGACATATATAGGGTTTTATATTTTTCCGAACAAGAAAAGTAATACAGAAAACTTGATGATTTCTTTTGAACACCATATATATATATATATATATAAAACAAACAACAATACTGGATTTGGCTCAACAAATACAGAAAACCAAACCTCATCGTTGATGGTTTCTTTGGGTGTTCTTTTTCAGAGTCTTTCTTGTACTTTCTAAGATGGGACTCTGTTTTGCAAAAGCATAAAGGTAGACAAGAATCAAGATCATTTGATCAACTTCTTTTCTTTATTTCTTTTTTTGTAAGAATTTTCTCCTTAAAGTTCATGTAACATAGGACTTTCTCATTAAAAGTAAAAAAGTTAATAGCTTTGTTGTTATAACTTTCATTCTCTTCTTCACAGTGAAAATTGAAAGATGGGATTTTTATTCATGGGGTATAGCAACAATGATCAATAAGTTTTTCATTGTGTAAGATGACATGTGAAGTTATCTGAGATTGTACCACAATATGTAAACAAATTGATTCCTACCCGTATTATTATTGTTTATGATTGTTATGACCCAAATGCTGTTGATCATGCAATATATATAGTTTGTACAACACATCACGCAAGGATTATTACGTTTTTTGTAGAAGCACCATTCACAAGCATATAGAACTGTTCTATTCTGTAACATAATCTTATTTCAAAGATTTGATTTTTATAATTTTTTATAGATTGTCTCTAGTGTTATGATATTATGATGTTGCTGAACTAGCAAAATAAACATTGATATGTGTTGTGTTGTGTAATATAACATTCAAAAAAAGCCTGCATCACTATTGCAGTCGGATATCAACTTGAAGTATTGAGTGCATTGGCTTTGATTAGAAGTATCAGCACAAAGACACCTACTTTCATTCATAACTATTCAAAAATTATGCAAGGGAAAAACTCTCTTTGAACAAACTACTAATAATTAAATATTGTGCTCACATGTTTGTTTTCATTTGAGTATTTTCATCTGCAATGCCTTATTATTTTTCTCACTTATAATGTTATGTTATGTGCTCAGAGAACCTAGTTGCGCTAGCAATGGCAAAGTAACAGCAAGACAACTCGGTATTCTTAGAGTCGAAGAAAGTAGTATGACCTCTTCAAAAAAAAGAAAAGAAAGTGGTATGACAGGACTTTGGTCTGGTCTTCCTGCAGACCTTCTATCATTAATTGTGGATCGATTAGGCCTAATTGAGCTTCTGAGTTTTCATGGTGTATGTAAGGCTTGGAGAGCTGCTGCATCCACAGCTTTATCTAAGATTGAAGCCTCAGCCAATCATAAACCCTGGTTTCTAATCTATGGTGAAAATTCACAATGCCATTTGTATAATGAATCTGGAAGAAGGTACACTACTAGCATCCCAGAATTGGATGGAGCAACTTGCATTGCATCACACCAAGGATGGATTCTTGTATTTAAAGGAGGCTCAATGTTCTTCTACTACCCATTCTCTCATGCAAAAATAGATATTCCTACGTTTCCCCTTTCGGTACTCTCTAACCATGCTGCAGCATTTTCATCTCCTCCCACCACTCTTGAATGCATTGTTGCTGTCATGCATCGTGACATTATGTCTGGATTCTCGCTGTATGTTCTTCAACGTGGAGCTAATGCATGGGCTAAGTGTGAACTCGTTCAATTTTATAATGTAAGGGAATTAGGTAGTGCTATATACGGGAATCAAAATTTCTATTTTTTTGACAAAATAAACAAACTAATTACCTTCTCTGTCAAGGACAAAACCTGTGTACAGCACACTCTACTTAAGAATGAGAATTCAACCACCATAAAGCATCTCCCATATGTTCGTAGTAAGAGTCATTTTGTGAGAAGAAACATGAAGAAGAAATTGGGACTGGATGAAGATGTTTCAATTTCTATCTGTGGAACAGTGGTACAGAATGATAGCACTGACATTATTATATGTAATGAGGAAGTTGAGTCTGCTGAAGAATTTGAAAGCCGTTACCTCAAAGGGGTATGGATCCAACCAAGATTTTTTCACCTCTCTCCAAATCAGAGCTGGTCATTTTGAGGGCTGATTTCTTCCTGCTATTTTTTTAGCAAAATTTTACTCGTACTTTCTCTTGTATTATAGGAACACTGAGATTTCACCTCTCTCAATATCAGAGTTGGTCACTTTGAGGGCTTGATTTTTTATAGCTCTTATTTTTTAGCTAAGTTTTGCTCGTTATACTTTCTATTGTATTATTTGGAACACTGAGATCAATGACTTTGTTCTCACGTAAAGAGTTGAATTCGAATTGGTTTCTTTGGGAAAAAAGAGCACTAAATTGTTGTCTACTAATCAATGTAGTGTAGTGTAGTATAGGCTGTATAGCGTAAGCATTATGCCAGGATTTGGGGGTTTGTAATTGCTTTTTTAGGGACACCCTGCAATATATATGCCCCAAGAGTATTAAGCATATATTGATTTGTGTAACATTGTTGTTCATGGCATTAGTGCCCCAACCTAGTTAAATTGTAAATTACTAAATTTCTTTTTCCTTTGCCTTTATTTCTTGAAAAAAACATTAAAGCAAGAAAAATATAATGCAAGCGTAGCATTGAAGATGCATTTTGGTCCACAACTCACACCTTCAAAATGACATACCCCATAAATACATGTATATGAGTATAGAAGCTTCAATCAAGTTGCTAGTATTATGTCCGAGAAAATAACGATTATTGAGTGTAAAGGAGGCAAGTGATCTCTTTCCAATATTTCGTATATTTTAAATGGGCAGATGGTAAAATACCAGTGCCAATCAATCCAAGGAGTGACAAACTAATAGGAAATAAAGCTGTAAAATTGGCATGAGGACAACAAGCCACAGGATGGGCAAGGACCTTATTGGAGCCAAGTTATCTTCAAGCCCCAGTGCCATTCTAACAAAAAAAAGGTCCTTGAACACAATTTCTTTTTACTTAGTGAGACGAGGGAAGAGAAAGGGGGTTGCAGGAAGCCACAAACCGAGGACCCAAACAAAATTACAATACGGATTGGCCAAAAATTATGTCTTTTCCTTGCAACCAGCACTTGCTTGCGAATTGGTTTCTGAATACATATTTCAAGCAATAATTGCTGCTACAGCATAAGAGAATGTCAAAGTAGATAATAACTCTCTGTAAGCCGTTCTTTTCCAGTAGCAACAACTAGATATGCATCTATGACATGATTCTTACAAAAATGAGAATGCACAACTATTCTTTATGTTCAGCATCAGGTGACAAGCTCTAAATGCACATTACACAGTGAGAACTGAAAATCACTGGACCAAATGATGGAAATCCCAACATAGGAGTTGAACCACAAGAATTTCTTGGCTTGCTTCATTTGCCTGTGACAAGAGCATAATCACTAATGTCACCATCATAAATACAGGGTATGATACTTGGAGCATCAAACAGATGTACTTATCAAAAAAAACAAATTAAAGACATGGAGGATTTATGTAATTTTCTTCAATTATATTAAGGATATACAATAGAATCTATATTAGTCTTCAATAGTCACAAGAGTTGATAAAAGAAAATAAAAATGTGGGGAATTTCATTTAAAACTGCCTTAGAGTCCCACCTATTGTAAGTTAGAAACAATATATATTTCAGTTTTTTAAGATATTAGATATGGAAATAAACCAACCAGAAGATCAAGGCTAATGATTAGTCTCAGGAGCTTGAGTGTTGGCATTGAGACTATCATAGCCTCCACCTGTTGATGACACTGGATTGGCTTGATACAATGATGGTGTGACCATAGGTGGTGCACTGTTGGAAGAGGTGGGTGCTGCTGTGCTTCCAGGAACTGTTGTGGCTACACTACCAGGAGGCCTTGGAATAGGATTTAATTAAGCAGGTAAGGAAGGAGCACCAGGTGGAGCCATCATGGGTGCCATTGCCGGAGAAGGCATATAACCTGCCAAACCCAAGAGAATTATTTAACATAACACATTGCCACACGCTTATGGACAAAGAAAAGTTTGCATTGCATGTCTTGCACATGGATCAAACATTGTGTACCAAGATCACACATTAAATATAAACCTGGAAGAGAACCAGCATCAAATTTATATTCCATATGTCTGACAAAGGAGTTTAGGGTAGAACCATTGGATTGATGAAACATAGTGATAATTTTTTAATGTAGTAAACATGCAGACACAAATCATAATAATCTGCCAATGTTCTTGTCTATCCACCATTTGATTGCTAAATGTTGGGAACCTAATTAAAGATGGATGGCATACAGCAGCAAAAAGTTGGGAAGCGGACATGACCGACAGATCCTGGCTGGATCAGGGCTGGGATAGTGGCACCCAGTCCTAACCAGTTTAAAAAGGTTTGCTCATGGGAGAGAGCAATAGCATCCCAATTCAGTGATTTCCTCACTAGTTCACGCAAATAACAAAAGAAAGAAAACAGATGTGCACAATAATATCAACTAGTAGTGGCAAAAGCAATGCACCAAGTCAAAGAAAGATAGCAGGCACAGATGAAGCCAAACAATTCAAAATATGAAAATCTACATGCAAAATGTGCTAACACAAGGATAAATGCAAAATGTGTTTCATTTTACCTGGAGCACCAAGGGGTCTTTGCAAAACAGGAGGCCTAATCCCTGGGATTAATGGTGAACTTCCAGGTAACTGTGTGCTACCAGGCATCAGCATAACAGGTGTAGGTAGAACAGGAAGGCGGGGCCTCTGAACCATTAGATGTTGATTGTAAGCAGCACCAACCTGCTGGAATGCTGCAGTTTGCCCAAGATGTTCCTTAATCCTTTGGTCAATGAAGTTTTGAGTTTGTGCCTCCTCAAATTGTTGATAGTATGACCTAACATTTGCCTATATTTATTAAAATAATTAGCATATAAATATAATTAAGAGAGAGAGAGAGAGAGAGAGAGAAAGAGAGATATGTGAAGTACCTTATGTTTGTAACCTGCATTGTGCTGCTTTCTCACAGATGGCTGAGATAGAAAGACGATATCATCAACAATATAAAATTAAAAACATTCATTATGTCAATTTCTAGGAGCTGTAACTATGATATACAGGAGAAGGCACATTAACAATTTCAAACTTCAAAGGACATAGATACCGGTAAACCATGCAAATTTTCATGGTTAACACTTTTTATGAATAACATAAAATTTTATTAAACAAACACACAAATCCAAGGACACTGAGAATACATAAGAGAAACACTAAAAACATAAAAATAAAAAATAAACAAGGCAATGAACAACAATGAAGTGCTCTTCTACCCTTTAAAAACTTTGTACCCATTGCACAAGCTCCTCTTTCTGCGGGGTCTTGAACTGAGAGAGGTGGTTAGTAAGCAATCATACGAACAACTTTTAAGGAACTAATTCCCGGACTTGAATCCTCAATGTATTGTTTGAATGGAGGACACTTGTCATCACACCAAGGTCTAGAGTCAGACTCTAAGCAATATTGTATCCTTGATATTTAAAAATCCTAAAATACTATTTACAACATCTTAAGTTTGAGGTTGTTTCTAAATCGGCCCCTTGACTATGAAAACTTTTCATTTACACTGTGGAGTATTACAATAATGTCAATGTGCCCTTTCTGTCAACATCCATTAGAATCTTGCAATTAACCCACACAAAAAATGACATCATTTTCAGGAAGGTTAATAGCAAAAATGTGACGGACCATAATGGTAGGAGCACATTGACGTCATTATAATATTCGAGGGTGAAAATTGCAAGCTTTGAGACACCGACTTAAAAGCTACCACAAACTTAAAGAGTGTGTAAAGTGCATTTTTAGCATTTTGAAAATCATAAGAACCCAGAAGATCCCCACAACACAAGACTCACCAAATAGAGCTCCCACGTAAATAATAATAAGAATAACAATTCAACTTCAATCTAAGACCTCGATCAAGTTCACAAAGATAAACCCATCAGCTCCTAGTAAAAGACATCATGTACAAGAAAAACCACACTTTTATTAACAAACAATACCAAACATATGAGGAGTCATCGCATTTGCATGATTTGGTTCAATATTGACATAAATCCTTAAACAGACATACATATAATCCAAATGCACCAAACAATTTAAGAGAGAGAGAGAGACTTATAGAATTGTGAGTCAAGTAGGTGTCACAGTAATCACAGTAGTAGCGAGGCATGGTTGTGTTGAATTGAAACCCTAAGGTTAAGAGAGAGAAAGAGAGAGAAGAGCAAACATGGTTTTAAAAACTGGTACGGTAAAAGAACCGAAAAAGGAGCTAATTACCGGTTTTATGGTCACTGATGGTTGAAACAGTAACGTCATAAATAATTTAATTATTATTTATTTAAATTATATAAATAATTAAAAGCAAAACCCAGAAACAGATCAGCCCCAAAACCAAAATTTTAATAAGAGTCAAACTGTTGGTCTTAGATTGAAGCAGCACTCAACATTTCTAAGCACAATAGTAAACCACCACTAAATTTTTATCCATAAAATGTAAAACCCAGAACCAAAATATTAAACTTTTTAATCTTAGATTGAAGCAGCACTCAAAATTCCCAAGCACAATACTAAAACACCACCAAAATCCATATATTATCTATACCAGTTAATTGAGGGCGTATAGGTATAAGACTTAATTTTCCACTCTATTGTGTTGTGTTGTGTAATATAACATTCAAAAAAAGCCTGCATCACTATTGCAGTCGGATATCAACTTGAAGTATTGAGTGCATTGGCTTTGATTAGAAGTATCAGCACAAAGACACCTACTTTCATTCATAACTATTCAAAAATTATGCAAGGGAAAAACTCTCTTTGAACAAACTACTAATAATTAAATATTGTGCTCACATGTTTGTTTTCATTTGAGTATTTTCATCTGCAATGCCTTATTATTTTTCTCACTTATAATGTTATGTTATGTGCTCAGAGAACCTAGTTGCGCTAGCAATGGCAAAGTAACAGCAAGACAACTCGGTATTCTTAGAGTCGAAGAAAGTAGTATGACCTCTTCAAAAAAAAGAAAAGAAAGTGGTATGACAGGACTTTGGTCTGGTCTTCCTGCAGACCTTCTATCATTAATTGTGGATCGATTAGGCCTAATTGAGCTTCTGAGTTTTCATGGTGTATGTAAGGCTTGGAGAGCTGCTGCATCCACAGCTTTATCTAAGATTGAAGCCTCAGCCAATCATAAACCCTGGTTTCTAATCTATGGTGAAAATTCACAATGCCATTTGTATAATGAATCTGGAAGAAGGTACACTACTAGCATCCCAGAATTGGATGGAGCAACTTGCATTGCATCACACCAAGGATGGATTCTTGTATTTAAAGGAGGCTCAATGTTCTTCTACTACCCATTCTCTCATGCAAAAATAGATATTCCTACGTTTCCCCTTTCGGTACTCTCTAACCATGCTGCAGCATTTTCATCTCCTCCCACCACTCTTGAATGCATTGTTGCTGTCATGCATCGTGACATTATGTCGGGATTCTCGCTGTATGTTCTTCAACGTGGAGCTAATGCATGGGCTAAGTGTGAACTCGTTCAATTTTATAATGTAAGGGAATTAGGTAGTGCTATATACGGGAATCAAAATTTCTATTTTTTTGACAAAATAAACAAACTAATTACCTTCTCTGTCAAGGACAAAACCTGTGTACAGCACACTCTACTTAAGAATGAGAATTCAACCACCATAAAGCGTCTCCCATATGTTCGTAGTAAGAGTCATTTTGTGAGAAGAAACATGAAGAAGAAATTGGGACTGGGTGAAGATGTTTCAATTTCTATCTGTGGAACAGTGGTACAGAATGATAGCACTGACATTATTATATGTAATGAGGAAGTTGAGTCTGCTGAAGAATTTGAAAGCTGTTACCTCAAAGGGGTATGGATCCAACCAAGATTTTTTCACCTCTCTCAAAATCAGAGTTGGTCACTTTGAGGGCTTGATTTTTTATAGCTCTTATTTCTTAGCTAAGTTTTACTCGTTATACTTTCTATTGTATTATTTGGAACACTGAGATCAATGACTTTGTTCTCACGTAAAGAGTTGACTTCGAATTGGTTTCTTTGGGAAAAAAGAGCACTAAATTGTTGTCTACTAATCAATGTAGTGTAGTGTAGTATAGCGTAAGCATTATGCCAGGATTTGGGGGTTTGTAATTGCTTTTTTAAGGACACCCTGCAATATATATGCCCCAAGAGTATTAAGCATATATTGATTTGTGTAACATTGTTGTTCAGGGCATTAGTGCCCCAACCTAGTTAAATTGTAAATTACTAAATTTCTTTTTCCTTTGCCTTTATTTCTTGAAAAAAAACATTAAAGCAAGAAAAATATAATGCAAGCGTAGTATTGAAGATGCATTTTGGTCCACAACTCACACCTTCAAAATGACATACCCCATATGTACATGTATATGAGTATAGAAGCTTCAATCAAGTTGCTAGTATTATGCCCGAGAAAATAACGATTATTAAGTGTAAAGGAGGCAAGTGATCTCTTTCCAATATTTCGTATATTTTAAATGGGGCAGATGGTAAAATATCAGTGCCAATCAATCCAAGGAGTGACAAACTAATAGGAAATAAAGCAGTAAAATTGGCATGAGGACAACAAGCCACAGGATGGGCAAGGACCTTATTGGAGCCAAGTTATCTTCAAGCCCCAGTGCCATTCTAACAAAAAAAAGGTCCTCGAACACAATTTCTTTTTACTTAGTGAGACGAGGGAAGAGAAAGGGGGTTGCAGGAAGCCACAAACCGAGGACCCAAACAAAATTACAATACGGATTGGCCAAAAATTATGTCTTTTCCTTGCAACCAGCACTTGCTTGCGAATTGGTTTCTGAATACATATTTCAAGCAATAATTGCTGCTACAGCATAAGAGAATGTCAAAGTAGATAATAACTCTCTGTAAGCCGTTCTTTTCCAGTAGCAACAACTAGATATGCATCTATGACATGATTCTTACAAAAATGAGAATGCACAACTATTCTTTATGTTCAGCATCAGGTGACAAGCTCTAAATGCACATTACACAGTGAGAACTGAAAATCACTGGACCAAATGATGGAAATCCCAACATAGGAGTTGAACCACAAGAATTTCTTGGCTTGCTTCATTTGCCTGTGACAAGAGCATAATCACTAATGTCACCATCATAAATACAGGGTATGATACTTGGAGCATCAAACAGATGTACTTATCAAAAAAAACAAATTAAAGACATGGAGGATTTATGTAATTTTCTTCAATTATATTAAGGATATACAATAGAATCTATATTAGTCTTCAATAGTCACAAGAGTTGATAAAAGAAAATAAAAATGTGGGGAATTTCATTTAAAACTGCCTTAGAGTCCCACCTATTGTAAGTTAGAAACAATATATATTTCAGTTTTTTAAGATATTAGATATGGAAATAAACCAACCAGAAGATCAAGGCTAATGATTAGTCTCAGGAGCTTGAGTGTTGGCATTGAGACTATCATAGCCTCCACCTGTTGATGACACTGGATTGGCTTGATACAATGATGGTGTGACCATAGGTGGTGCACTGTTGGAAGAGGTGGGTGCTGCTGTGCTTCCAGGAACTGTTGTGGCTACACTACCAGGAGGCCTTGGAATAGGATTTAATTAAGCAGGTAAGGAAGGAGCACCAGGTGGAGCCATCATGGGTGCCATTGCCGGAGAAGGCATATAACCTGCCAAACCCAAGAGAATTATTTAACATAACACATTGCCACACGCTTATGGACAAAGAAAAGTTTGCATTGCATGTCTTGCACATGGATCAAACATTGTGTACCAAGATCACACATTAAATATAAACCTGGAAGAGAACCAGCATCAAATTTATATTCCATATGTCTGACAAAGGAGTTTAGGGTAGAACCATTGGATTGATGAAACATAGTGATAATTTTTTAATGTAGTAAACATGCAGACACAAATCATAATAATCTGCCAATGTTCTTGTCTATCCACCATTTGATTGCTAAATGTTGGGAACCTAATTAAAGATGGATGGCATACAGCAGCAAAAAGTTGGGAAGCGGACATGACCGACAGATCCTGGCTGGATCAGGGCTGGGATAGTGGCACCCAGTCCTAACCAGTTTAAAAAGGTTTGCTCATGGGAGAGAGCAATAGCATCCCAATTCAGTGATTTCCTCACTAGTTCACGCAAATAACAAAAGAAAGAAAACAGATGTGCACAATAATATCAACTAGTAGTGGCAAAAGCAATGCACCAAGTCAAAGAAAGATAGCAGGCACAGATGAAGCCAAACAATTCAAAATATGAAAATCTACATGCAAAATGTGCTAACACAAGGATAAATGCAAAATGTGTTTCATTTTACCTGGAGCACCAAGGGGTCTTTGCAAAACAGGAGGCCTAATCCCTGGGATTAATGGTGAACTTCCAGGTAACTGTGTGCTACCAGGCATCAGCATAACAGGTGTAGGTAGAACAGGAAGGCGGGGCCTCTGAACCATTAGATGTTGATTGTAAGCAGCACCAACCTGCTGGAATGCTGCAGTTTGCCCAAGATGTTCCTTAATCCTTTGGTCAATGAAGTTTTGAGTTTGTGCCTCCTCAAATTGTTGATAGTATGACCTAACATTTGCCTATATTTATTAAAATAATTAGCATATAAATATAATTAAGAGAGAGAGAGAGAGAGAGAGAGAAAGAGAGATATGTGAAGTACCTTATGTTTGTAACCTGCATTGTGCTGCTTTCTCACAGATGGCTGAGATAGAAAGACGATATCATCAACAATATAAAATTAAAAACATTCATTATGTCAATTTCTAGGAGCTGTAACTATGATATACAGGAGAAGGCACATTAACAATTTCAAACTTCAAAGGACATAGATACCGGTAAACCATGCAAATTTTCATGGTTAACACTTTTTATGAATAACATAAAATTTTATTAAACAAACACACAAATCCAAGGACACTGAGAATACATAAGAGAAACACTAAAAACATAAAAATAAAAAATAAACAAGGCAATGAACAACAATGAAGTGCTCTTCTACCCTTTAAAAACTTTGTACCCATTGCACAAGCTCCTCTTTCTGCGGGGTCTTGAACTGAGAGAGGTGGTTAGTAAGCAATCATACGAACAACTTTTAAGGAACTAATTCCCGGACTTGAATCCTCAATGTATTGTTTGAATGGAGGACACTTGTCATCACACCAAGGTCTAGAGTCAGACTCTAAGCAATATTGTATCCTTGATATTTAAAAATCCTAAAATACTATTTACAACATCTTAAGTTTGAGGTTGTTTCTAAATCGGCCCCTTGACTATGAAAACTTTTCATTTACACTGTGGAGTATTACAATAATGTCAATGTGCCCTTTCTGTCAACATCCATTAGAATCTTGCAATTAACCCACACAAAAAATGACATCATTTTCAGGAAGGTTAATAGCAAAAATGTGACGGACCATAATGGTAGGAGCACATTGACGTCATTATAATATTCGAGGGTGAAAATTGCAAGCTTTGAGACACCGACTTAAAAGCTACCACAAACTTAAAGAGTGTGTAAAGTGCATTTTTAGCATTTTGAAAATCATAAGAACCCAGAAGATCCCCACAACACAAGACTCACCAAATAGAGCTCCCACGTAAATAATAATAAGAATAACAATTCAACTTCAATCTAAGACCTCGATCAAGTTCACAAAGATAAACCCATCAGCTCCTAGTAAAAGACATCATGTACAAGAAAAACCACACTTTTATTAACAAACAATACCAAACATATGAGGAGTCATCGCATTTGCATGATTTGGTTCAATATTGACATAAATCCTTAAACAGACATACATATAATCCAAATGCACCAAACAATTTAAGAGAGAGAGAGAGACTTATAGAATTGTGAGTCAAGTAGGTGTCACAGTAATCACAGTAGTAGCGAGGCATGGTTGTGTTGAATTGAAACCCTAAGGTTAAGAGAGAGAAAGAGAGAGAAGAGCAAACATGGTTTTAAAAACTGGTACGGTAAAAGAACCGAAAAAGGAGCTAATTACCGGTTTTATGGTCACTGATGGTTGAAACAGTAACGTCATAAATAATTTAATTATTATTTATTTAAATTATATAAATAATTAAAAGCAAAACCCAGAAACAGATCAGCCCCAAAACCAAAATTTTAATAAGAGTCAAACTGTTGGTCTTAGATTGAAGCAGCACTCAACATTTCTAAGCACAATAGTAAACCACCACTAAATTTTTATCCATAAAATGTAAAACCCAGAACCAAAATATTAAACTTTTTAATCTTAGATTGAAGCAGCACTCAAAATTCCCAAGCACAATACTAAAACACCACCAAAATCCATATATTATCTATACCAGTTAATTGAGGGCGTATAGGTATAAGACTTAATTTTCCACTCTACAAGACAAGTAGCATAGTGTAAGTATCTTCATGTTTGTATAGCAATCAAAATCCCAACCACCTATCTACCCTAAACTTTGAATCAAGCTGACTCATTTATTTTCCAACCGATGTTTATTTATCACAGCAGCCCTATTTTACTTCAATGTTGAAGGTTGTTTCAGACAAGTAGTACAAACTTTGTATATCAAATGGCATACATGCATCTCAAATGGTTCCTTTTAACCCTATTTCTTCTAATACTAGTTGCCAGAACTGGTGCCAAAGTTCCAGCAATTATCGTGTTTGGGGACTCATCCGTTGATGCTGGAAACAACAACCAGATCCCAACAAAATTCCCAAGCGCAATATAAAACACCACCAATATATTTCTAAGCACAAAAATAAATAAAAAAACAAAGCAAACCCAATAACAAATCAACCACAAAACCATAGAATTTCACATAAAAACCGAACCTTAGGCTTGAGATTGGAAAAAAAAAAAAATTCAGAGGCGTGCGTGAGGTGAGACCGTGAGAGTGAGGCAGAGAGAGTGAGCTTGAGTTGAGTGAGGCAGAGAGGCAGAGAGCTTGAGACCGTGAGAGTGAGGCAGAGAGGCAGAAAGCTTCAGATGAGGATTGAGGCGGGAGATGAGAGTGTGCGAGTCTAAAGCCTACCCATGAAAAAGGCCCAAGTAATAATGATACCGGCCAAAACGGCGTAGTTTTAGGCTGGGAAAAGGACAAAAAATCCCAACTGGTTAGTAACCGGTTCAACCATGCCGTTCCCAGTTCTTTGGTTGACCGGCTGGTTTTCAAAATTTTCCGGTTTTTAATCTATTTTCGGTTTTTACTTTTTACCCATAACAGGACCGGATTGAAGGCCGGTTCATAATAGTCCATGAAAACACATCCCTAGTTTTTATGTCATCGAAAACTTCCCTGGCTGTAACCAAGCAACCACATTTCACATACATATCCAACATAGCATTTTGCAAATTCAGGCTATAATTCACATTCCTTTTTGTTATATACCCATAGATACTTTTCCCCACAGTTAAGTCCCCTTTGAGCGAGCACACTTAAAGTACAGCAATCATGGTAACCTCATTTGGCTTAACATCATTCACTAACATCAAATTAAACAATTTCAATGCCTCCTCTGAACAATTATGCACCACGTATCCATCAATCATTGAGGTCCAAGTAACCACGTCTCTCACAAAACTTTGATTAAACACTTCACGCGCAAAATCCAAATACCCACGTTCAGCATAAAAATGGACCAACCCATTTCGCACTACCAAATCCGAATCAAAACCCATCTTCCAAACCCAGCAATGAACCGATTGCCCCTCTAAAACTCTACAAAACTGCTCGCACGCCTTGAGTGCAAAAATGAAGCTCCGCCTGTCCATTTCGACGCATTCTTGAGCCATTTGATGAAAAAATGAAAGCCCCACGGTGGGAATTTTGGCTTTACAGTAGCCCCTGATCACAGTGTTCCAGATATAAGTATTGGGTCTTTCAATCTGAGAAAAAAGGACACAGGCATATTGATGTTGGAAAATCTGGTTTTGTATCTCATACAAAACACATAGTGAAAGCAACAAACATAGATCTATTTCATTCATGATTGATAACATGCATTATGTAAATTTCAGAATTTAAGAACAAGATAGCGTACTTTGGTGCGGTAAAATTCAAAACAAAATATTAGAAGTACTTGGGAACACTTTTAATCATCACTCTAATTTCACTTTACGCCCAAGAAATGTGGTCTCTCAATTATTTTCCAATGGAGAATAATCGAGTGGCTTCACTCACACATACACACTATTTCACAATGATGTCTCTCTTAAAATAAAATTTTGTATGTTTCTCCCTTTATAACTAACTAATTATCTAATTGGGTTGGCCTATTAGGCCTTTCCTATTGGGTTTTAGTGTGTGGCTTGGAATGGGATCAAAAGGGACCAATAAGACACTAGCTCCAATAGGCCCTCGACTTTTCTGTCAACTCTTGACAATTCCAAAATTAACATTAATTATATTTAATATCACTATATAAATATAATTGAACTCTAAGCCTTATTAATAAATTATATCCCAATACTTTATTATACATGCAATATCTTCATAAAATATTTGTAGTAATACAAAGTCATAAATTTAGACAACCACTTTGAAGATTACTACATCTTAATTCTTGAGTGCCCGGTTTAATCTTTTAACTTTTTCATCATATATTTATGAAATCCAATTTCATAAATATATACTTTAGTATCTCCTTACTAAAGTGATTAGGCCTAACATTTTGAATAACTAAACTCATTAAACTTATCTCAAAGGAATATTTTATATCTCCGTTAAGAGATTATGAATTCCATCTTGAGAATATATGTTCCATCAACACAAAATGTGGTTGCCCAATATACTGAGGTTTTGATTATGACTTTAGATCTCACTCCTGATATATTAAAACAACCTACATTTCATGATCAGGTCAATTATTCTCTCAGGATTAAGAGTTCATGCAAATATAAGTCATGAGATTTATTATTCATTTGACAATTTATGAAAATAATAAATCTCACAATGGTCCAGTTCAATATGTCTTAACTCTTAAAACATATAAACGTACCAACTAGAAGTCTCCATTTCCATGATCAAGACAAATCATCTTAGTTGATATGTTATAGTCTTCGCAGATGAAATGTCCAATTTCATCACTGACTACGAACTATAATTCTGAATTTACAAAGCACTTGTGATTTATATCTTCTGTGACTTTTCACATAAATCACATACTATGCATCTCATGGACTATATAATAATGTCCAAATATTCATGTTACTATCATTTTAGATAATAATAATAAAAACAACTTTATAAATCATAACATTAAGTCATACATAATGTCATACATAGCATCTTACAATAGGATTTAAGGGCACACATCCTAACAATTGAATGTCACCAGAATCAGCTAAAGTGCAAAATGCTAAAAGGGAAAGTGTGAGTGATGAGGGCAGTGTGGGTCATTTGGGCTTGAATTTGTTTGAGTTGAAGCATGTTGGTGCACGACCCTATGGTTAACAGAGTTAGGTTGGTGATGATTACTTTGGTGGTTCAGTTCCATTTGGCTTTGTTGGTGGAAATTGAAGAGAATGGCCTGAGGCTAAAAGAGTGGAGGTGTAGTTGAGATTTGAGAGTGAGAGCAGAGAGTAGTAGTGAGATCGAGTTTTGAGAAGAAGGAAGAAGGGGTTTCATGTGATGTGAAGTTTGAATCTTTGGCTTCAAAATGCATTACGAAGTACCAAAAAGTTTAGAACAGTGTCTTGTCATGCAAACTAACTGGAGCCTTTGAGAAGAAGAAGAAGAAGAAACATTTCTTTGAAGGTAAATCAAACCCGATTTGTATGAGAGAATGACAAAAAACCAAGAGCTATCTAGAGAGGAGGAAGCTGAGCTTTCTAAGAGCAAGAAGAAGGTCAAAGAAGGACATCACGTTGAGTTTAATGATGGCTTAAGTGAGAGTGGGCATTCACAGGGAGGCCAGAGCTCTTAGGGGGCTGCTAAGAAAACATTCAAAGACAAGTTGGTGGGTGAGATCCCAGGAGCCTATGCTAAGGCATTTGACTTCTCGAACCTCTTAGACATGGAGGCGGATTCAGACGAGGAGGTGGAAGAACTCTGTGAGGGGTTAACAGCGGTAAAACTCACGAGAGAAACCAAACTTTGAATAAGGAAACCATGGTCTAATGTGCTGATAGTTAAGCTTTATGGCATAGCGATAGGTCTTAGTTTTCTCCAATGCAAACTTAACCTACTATGGAAACCGTCTGGGTCTTTGGACTGCATGGATCTTGGTAAAGATTTTTATTCAATTAGGTTCTCGTTAAAAGAAGACATGGATGCAGTTCTTAAAAATGGGTCGTGGTTCATTAGGGGGCACTTTTTATCCATTAGGCCATGGGAGCCCTTTTTCAAGCCGGCTACTGCTAGTGTTTCGTTTATCGCAGTCTAGGTTAGGTTGCATGAACTACCCATGGAGTTATATGAGACGGAAGCTCTTAAACAAATTGGTGAAGCTATGGGGAGAGTTCTTTGGATTGATTCCCATACTGCCATAGAGGCCAGAGGAAGGTATGCAAGGCTTTGTATTCAATTAGATGTCACCAAGCCGCTTATCGACACTATTCTCATAGGAAGGTTTGAACGGCTCATGGTCTATGAAGGGCTTCACAAGCTGTGTTTCTCTTGTGGGAGGATAGAGCATAGGAAGAAATTATGCCTACTCACCATTAAAAAGCCAAAGTCACCAATGAAGAGTGGTTCGATGAGTGTTGGAGAGGATAGGACGTTGTACAAAGGAGCGTTGCCGCATGGGTTGCATGACTCGTCCTGCACTGGCTTAGGTAGTGGAACGGTGAAGGACAGGGGTGCTGGCATAGATGAGGACAAGTACGGTCCTTGGATGCTTGTGACACAAAGAAAGCCTGGGCAGAAGAAAACAAATTTTGCCGTTACCTCTAGGGACCATGCAATGCACAGGTTAGGCCAAGCTATTCGTGTGCTTAGGCAGGAGCCAAAGGGTGATACAAGAGACTGGACCAGTATTGGTGAGGGAGTTGAGACTGTTCGGCCTTTGAGGGTGGTCCAAGAACCAAGTCTTGGTAATAAAATGTTGGATAAGCAATTGGAGTTCCGTTTCAACACTTCAGTTAAGGGTAAAAGAGAGTTAGCGAGGAGCAGAGCAACTAAAGGGTTGTCTAAGGTGGGTACAGGGGGAGTGGGTAAACACTTTCCAAGCATGATGTGATTTGGAGTTCTTGGGGTGGAAAGGGCAATGGTGAGTGCTTAGTTGATCCTTTCCAATACTCAGCAAGCAGACAAACTAAGATGGGCAAGCAATCTCAACGGCAGGATTTTGGAGACTCCAAAGGTAGGTATGGCGAAAGTCAGAGTGAAGCTAACACTCACAATGTGATGGATCAGAGCGAAGCTAGTGCACGTGACGGTGGTTAGCGCAAGATGGGCCTCGCTGCCACTGACGGATCCATGTGTTCAAATGCTCAAGCTAACAATTGTATTCAACAACTAAGTCGTGGTGAGGGTAACGAATTTGGGTGTGTTGGAATATCTATGGAATCAGTGTCCAGGGAAAGGAAGGATAAAGGAGATGATGGCATGGATGAGGTGGAATTTGTGGAAGGAAGTAGAGATTTTGCCTCCTCTGGTTGATTGCTCTACTCTTTTTTATAAATAAAATATGAATATTATAGTGTGGAACTGTAAGGGTGCTTTGAAGCCCAATTTTCAAAGTCATGTCAGGGAGCTGGCTAGGAATTATAATCCTGCCATTCTGGTTGTAATGGAAATGCAGGTTGGAGAAGATAGAGCAAAGGAGATTACAAATCGTCTCCCCTTTTATGGTGCTATTCGTGCAGACACGATTGGATATGTGAGTGGCATTTGGCTATTGTGGAACTCAGATAGAGTGGAGGTGGTGCAGCTCGCGAGCATGGAGCAAGAAATACATGTCAAAGTTAAGGTATTACCCTCTAACTTTTCTTGGATTTTTACTGCTGTGTATAGTCCTAGAATTGTGGAGAGATAGATGTTGTGGGAAAATCTCTCTAAAGTTGCTGATCTCCATAGTAAACCTTGGATAATTGAGGGTGATTTTAATGAGCCCCTTGCCGGTAATGATAAGTTTGGGGGCAGGCTGATTAGCATAAACAGATCGCTAATGTTTAAGGACTGCCTTGATAAATGCAACATGGTGGATATGGGTTTTAATGGGCCAAGATTTACTTGGACGAATAGAAGGGAGATCCATAGCCTTATCCAAGAAAGAATTGACAGATTCTTTATGAATCCAAGCTGGTGTTTGCTCTATCCAAATGCTAAAGTGTTGCATTTAACTAGATGTCACTCAGACCATTGCCCAGTATTGATGGAAACCAATCCTAAGAGGTAGCTACACCTCACAAGGCCTTTCAAATTCCAATCCTTTTGGTTGTCTAACCCTTCCTTTCTGAGCGTGGTTAAATAGGCATGGCAACAACCGAGGAAGCTTGGGGAAGCTATTGTTGTTTTTTCTAGGCAGGCTAGGTTATGGAATAAAAACCAGTTTGGTAATATTTTCCAAAAAAAAAAAGAAATGAATTTTGGCCTAGCTTGATGGGGTGCAAAGGGCATTGACCAACCAACCATCTTCCTCACTAATAGCTTTGGAGAACCAACTTATCAAGGAGCTGGATGTTGTGTTAGAGCAAGAGAGGAACCTTTGGGCACTTAAATCTAGAATTAATTGGATGATTTTGGGAGATCGGAACACTTATTTTTATCGTGTTTCAGTTCTGGCTTGCAGGAAACGTAATTTTATCACTGCAATTAAGAATGATGCGGGGGTATGGTTGACTGAGGAAAGAGAGGTTGCAAATCATTTCAGGGAAGGTTTTATTAAAATCTATACTACATATCAGGAGGTAGCAACCTGTGATTTTAGTTATAATTTGCAATGGCAGCCCAAGCTCTTGAGTGAAGAAAAGAATAGCATTAGCCACATGGTGACGGAGGAGGAAATTAGAGCTGCCCTTTGGTCTTTAAAAGCTTTTAAAGCCCTTGGCCCTGACGGGTTGCATGCTGGATTCTTTCAAAAATTCTGGCTTGTTGTGGGAAGATCGGTGAGCGAGGAGGTGCATGCTGTTTTTAGAGAGAAGAAAATTCCTGAGTACCTAAATAGTACTAACATTGTGCTCATTCTGAAGACCCAAGGACCTAAATCCATTGGTAGTTACCGGCCCATAAGCTTGTGCAACTCAGTTTATAAGATAGTGTCCAAGATTTTGGTTGGAAGAATTAGGCCCTTGTTGGATCAACTTATTTCTCCATGTCAAGCAGCTTTTGTTCCAGGTCGGAGGGGAGTTGATAATGCTATTGTTGTGTAGGAGATTATTCATACCATGGGGAGAGCTAAGGGAAAAGGTGGCTATTGGCTCTAAAAATTGAATTAGAGAAGGCCTACGATAAGCTCAAATGGAACTTCATTAGGGGTATGTTGATTAGATACAATTTTCCTGACAATCTTGTTGAGATAATAATGAGTTGCATATCATCTGTTTTGACATCGCTTCTTTTTAATGGAGGGAGTCTCGAACCTTTTAGGCCTTCTAGAGGCATAAGACAGGGAGATCCGTAATTCGCGTACATCTTTATCCTATGTATGGAATTTTTAGGTCAGCTCATTCAAGAAAAGTGCGAGACTAAAGTTTGGTGTCCAATCAAGGCGTCTTGGAGTGGTCCTTCCTTCTCTCATCTTTTCTTTGCCGACGATCTTGTGCTTTTCTCTAAGGCGAATGCAGAAAATTGTAATGCCATCAAAGAGGTCCTTGATAGCTTTTGTCGGGCAAACAGTGAGTGATTATAAGTCTAGGGTCTATTTTTCGCTGAATATTGATCATGATGATATATCCTTGGCTTCCGACAAACAGATTGCTTGGGGAAATAATGAGGCTTTCCTATTAAACACTAAGGAAATAATAGGCAAGACCTCGGTTTTGTTTTGGATAGAGTGAAGTGTAAGCTTGCAGGTTGGAAGGCCAACCTTCTTTCTATGGCCGAAAGAGCTATCCTAATTCAAGCCTCATCTTCAGCTATACCGGCTTATATTATGCAATGTAACTTGCTGCCTGGTAAGGTGTTAGATGGTATTGATAGAGTAAACAGAAATTTCCTATAGGGATCAACTGAAGATAAGGGGAAAATGCATTGGGTGGGTTGGAAGAAGGTTACAAGATCTAAAGAAGAAGGGGGTTTGGGGTTGCAAACAGCAAATGGAAGGAATATTGCGCTGTTAGCAAAGCTGAATTGGAGGTTCCATACTGAAGACAAGGCCCCGTGGGCTAAGGTTCTTAGAATGAAGTATTGCAACCCGCAAAGACTTAATTCGAGGAATGCAAGTAAGCTTCCAGTTCTAGAATTTGGAAGCGAATGTTGTGAGTTAAAGAAATTTTTAAAAAAGGAACTAAGTGGCTTCCGAGCTTTGAAAGTAATTTGGAATTTTGGAACAATAATTGGACTAATTATGGTCCCTTAAGAAAGATCATTCAGGGGCCTTTATCTAGGGAGGCCGCCAAGCTAAAGGCTAAGGATGTGGTGGATTTTACTGGCAGATGGGACTAGTCTTCAATTAAAATGACCTTTCCAGAGGAAGTTTACAGAGATATTAAAGCCACTCCAATTCCTTTTTCTGTCAGATTAAAGGATAGGTTGGCTTGGAAGTACTCGGTCAAGGGTGATTTTGAGCTTAAAAGTGCATACAGGCTTGCCACAGAACTTGTGAGGGATGCTCCTTTCAAAGGGAAGTGGATTTGGAAGTTGAAAACTCTACCTAAAATTTAAGCATTTGTCTGGAAGAGTATGCACCATAGTATTGGGTTCAAGCAGTGCTTAATGGCTAGAGGTCTGGAAGTTGATGCTTGCTGCCCTCGGTGTCATGCTGAGGTAGAGTCCATATTACATATGTTGTGTGACTACCCCTTAAGCAAAAATGTGTGGCAGCAACTGGGTGGGCGAGAAGACAATTACAATTTCTTTTCCTTGAGCCTCTAGGATTGGCTAATCACCAATGCCACATCCAATTCTTGTCACCAATCTAGTCCTCTGCCTTGGAGTAATGTTTTCTTGTTTGGTATTTGGTAGATTTGGAAAGATAGGAACCTATACATCTTCAAATAAAAAAATCCAAACCCCAATCTAGACAAAGATGTTGTGAATCGTGCTTTGGAGTTCTTTTTCTGTACAAGCAATGGCCTGGTCACCAAAAGGACAATTCTGAAGAGCATCAGATGGGAGAAACCGAGTGCGGGTTAGCTCACCTTAAACACTGAGGCTCGGCACCAGGTAGCACCGGTCCAGCGGGTGGAGGTGGGCTAATCAGAGATGAAAATAGTGATTGGGTGATAGGTTTTGCAAGAAGGATCGGTAATACTAACATTTTTATGGCGGAGTTATGGGCTCTTCGTGATGGATTGCAACTGTGTCTACAAGTTCATGCTCACTTTGTTATTATTGAGTTAGGTGCTAAAGCCATTGTGGATGCTTTTAACTCACCCAACTCTTCTAATTCTATTGTATCCTCTATCATGGAAGACTGTAGATATATAGCTACCTAGATTCCACAGAAAAGGTTTAGGCATATCTACAGGGAAGCAAACAAGTGCGCTGACCTTTTGGTTAGAACAGGCTTGCTGCTTGACAGTGATTTTATTGTGTTTTCCAGTCTGCCTGTGGACTTAACTAGCATTTTGGGTGCTGATGCCAATGGTTTGTATGTTAATAGGCTTTGTCCTGGCCCGTTGTTTGCTATTTAGTTTTTAATGAAATTCCCTTTCTACCAAAAAAAAAAGAAGTACCAAAAAGCTTTTCAAATAATTATAGTCGTTAGTCGTTAGTCATTACGCTTTTTTTTTTTTTTTTGGGGAGCTAGTTAGGCCTCCATGATAGGAGGATTTTTGTTTTTGTTTTCAAAAAGAGTATAAAAATAATTTTCAAAAAATTGAATTTGAAATATTTACGTGTTTGGGTCTCACTTTTAAGAACAATTTTAAAAATATTAAAAACAAAATTAATTGTTTGGGAGACTATTTCTATTTTTTAAAAAATATTTACAAAAAGTAGCATGTAGAATCTGTAGATTACTCTTTTTTCTTTTTTTCTTTTTTTCTTTTTTTCTTTTTTGTGGATAATGATAAGGGAATAAAGCTCATCATGTTTTTTTTTTTTTTAAATGATAAGTTTCAAATTTGAGGTGTTAGAATTCTTTTTGTAATAAAGATAAACTCCTAAATTTAAGAGATAAAAGAGTTTGGACAAATATATGAGGTCCACTGTTTTCAATTTATTTACAACTATGTTATTAAAAATATTTTCTGTATCCTGAAAACACCCACTAAGCCGTTTTCAAAATCTTGTTTCAAAATTAGGAAAATAGGATACAGTTTTTTGAAAACTATATTTAGAAAATATTAGCCAAACAATAAAATCAAGTGAGGAACCCACCATTTTATGGATTGCAAAATAGAAAACTATTTTTAAATACTTTTACCAAACAGCTTTTTATATACTGTAGTTTTTTGTTTTTTTTTTTTTAACGATTTTTTTTATATAGTTCTTTATTAATGCGGAAGATGCAATGGGTTCCAGTTAGCTCAACTGGTAAAATCTTTGATAGTTGAATAATTGATATTTTGGTTTGATAATAAAAAGTTATCATCAGGAGCGGATATCATAAGTTGAAACTCTCTCAAAAAAAAATGTGGAGGATGCGAAGTTTGCTAATCTACAAGATGTCCTAATTTTTGTTTAATTATGTAGTACAACAATTTCTATTTCATTTTTCTTTGTAATATAAAAATAAAAATTTTCTTTAATTTTTGTTTTATTGTAGATATGTATTTTACATTAAGTAGATTGGAACAACACCATTCTAGTATAGGCAAAACTTTCATATTATATTATGAAATGTGTGTGTGTGTGTGTATATATATAAGGTCATGCTAATGTGTGCCCTTAGGGCATTGGTTAATAATCCATTTTAGGAAAGTTTTGACACTACTTTTATGGAAAATGAAAAAAAAAAACTGTTAAAACATTAATTGTTTTTTTTTTCTTTTCCTATAAAAACTTTCTTTAAATTGATTATTAACTAATACCATTAACTAATACCCTAAGGGAATTCGTTAGCATTTCTCATATATACATACATATATATATATATATATACCTTTTTATAGTTGGGAAACCACTTTTATAAATGACAAGTCTTTCAAAGTACATCTTCTTTTTCTTTTCTTTTTTCTTTTTGTTTTTGTTTTTTGAGAAGCCCCTTTCAAGGGGGTTTATTAATCAATCAAAGGAAGATTAGCATTGTAGACATTAAGCATGTTTGGAGGAACAGACTCCATCCAAACATCCAAGGAATTAGAAATAGCTCTTCTAGCTAAAAAATGTGCCATACAATTACCTTGTCTTCTAACATGACAAAAGGAAACAAAATAGAAAGATGAAATAAGTAATCTAATGTCTTGCAAGATATGCCCATACTTAGACCGGGCCATATTCTCGCCGTTGATAGCATTGATAATAAATTCTGAATCTCCTTCAACAACCAGCCTTTGAAAACCCAACTCCTTGGCCAATCGGAGAGCTCGACGCGCTGCTAACACTTCCACCATTTCTACCGACGCAGGCAGTGGAATATTCTGTGATAGAGCAGCCATAACCAATCCGCTATCATTACGAATTATCTCACCAAGACCAGCCTTACTTTCCCCAGCAAAGAGTGCCCCATCAAAGTTCACCTTCACTAGGCCTGTTGGTGGAGGACGCCATTTCACTAGATGTCCGAGGAAGTTTAGCATGGATGGGTCGGAGTTGGTGAAATTCCTGAAGTGCATCACTGGCCATGGATGGAATTCTCAATAGCGGGACCGCATCTTCACCAAGACGGACCTTATTCCTTCGAAGCCAAATCAGAGAGACCATCCAGGCAAACAAATCAAATCCCATTTTGTTTAGTTGTGCCAGCTGCATTACACTAAGGAAGCTTAAACTCGAACTAGAAGCCGTTACCAAGTTGGGGAATAACACTTGCGATACCATGGACAATAGTGGGCACGTCCACAATGCATGTAACATGTCCTCAGTACCTTGATTGCACAGGGTACATGTAGGCTCTATCAATAGCTTCCTCCTAGGCAAGTTAACCTTTTTATGTAAGGAATCGTTCCCAGCTTGCCACACGAGGATTCTAATCCTATTTGGTACCTGTAAACTCCAGATTGCATTCCACATACTCTTCAATTCATCAATAGAGGACACACTAGTTGCTGTCTCAATTACGTTATCCAACTCCATGAGCATCTTATACCCCGACTTCACCGAATACACACCATCTCGACTTCTAGGCCAGAAAATCATGTCCCTCTCATTTGAAAAACTAAGAGGGATGGCTTTGATAAAAGAAGCTTCCTCCAGTATAAATAACCTATCCACCTCGTCCTCTCTCCATTGGCAAAGATCATGGTCGATAAGAATGGAGACCGTGGCATCCGAGGTAATGTCCACAATGGGAGAGGTGATGCTATCATGATCAAAGCCAAGTAACCATCTGTCTTGGTAAATCCGGACTAATGAGCCATCATCGATCCTCCACCTCATACCCCATCTAATGATATCACTACCCTTACGGATGCTTTTCAATGCATACAATCCCACATTATCCTTAGCTTCAAAGATTGACCCATTTGGATAAAATTTGGCTTTGAAAAATCTAGAAAATAGTGAATCATGATTGGATGCCAACCTCCAAACTTGTTTGGCCAACAAAGCATCATTGAACTTTTCCAACTCACGGAAACCCATACCACCTTTATTTTTTGGCTTACAGAGCTTATGCCATTTGACCCAATAAACCTTCCTTCTATCACCTCGCTACCCCTACCAAAATTTACGTATCATGACCTCAATCT
The DNA here is from genome assembly GCF_002906115.3 of Quercus suber. Classification (NCBI taxonomy): domain Eukaryota; kingdom Viridiplantae; phylum Streptophyta; class Magnoliopsida; order Fagales; family Fagaceae; genus Quercus; species Quercus suber. The sequence continues at coordinate 607,222 of NW_027069512.1, read as the reverse complement.
CATTACAAAGAGTCATAGGTAATTTGAAGCAACTCATTGAACAGGCTGAAATAGCTTGAACCATTGCTTTTAAGAGAACTTCCCTACCAGCTTGAGAAAGTAATTTCTCCTTCCACCCCTTAATTTGGACCACACCCTCTCTTTGATGTAAAGGAAGCTAGCTTTTTTGCCTCACCTCACAAAGGAAGGGAGACCCAAATACTTCTCATACTGTTTGACCTCAGGCACACTTAGGATAGTAATAATATCCTCCTGCATCACCTGGGGGAAATTTTTGCTAAAAAATAGAGTAGTTTTAGTTATGTTTAGCTGCTATCCAGAAGCTTTTTCATAAGCCCCAAGGATCATTTGAATAGCCTGACACTCTTGGCTAGTAGCCTTGCAAAATAAGAGACTATCATCTACAAAAAACAAGTGGGTAAGTCAAGGCCCATTTCTGCAGATAGATATTCCTCTAATATTTCCTGAATTAGTAGCCTGATTTATCAACCCATGGAGACCTTCAGTGCAGAAGAGTACCTGTAGGCTCCCTATTGATCAATAAAGAATAAGAAACAATGGTAATGCACTCCATCATCAAAGCAACCCATCTCTCATGAAACCCCATCTTCCGGAGTAAACCTTCCATGAAACTCCATTCCAACCGGTCATATGCCTTACTCATATCAAGTTTTAAGGCCATAAAACCTTTCTTCCCTCACTGATCGTGCTTCATGTAATGAGGAGTTTCAAAAGCCATCAAAATATTATCAGTGATCACCTTTCCTTCCTGAAAAGCACTTTGGTTCTCTGACACTAATAAAGGCAGCAACTTCTTCAAACGGTTAGCTAGAACTTTAGACATTAATTTGTAAATAACATTAGACAAACTAATGGGTCTAAATTTTGAAATGAGTTTAGGGCATTTAACTTTGGGGATAAGCGTAACAAAAGTGTGATTTAAATCATGTGGAATATGACAATTATTAAGGAAATCAAGAATAGCATAGGAAACCTCATCACCAATCACAAACCAAAAGGATTGAAAGAAAATAGGAGGCATACCATCCAGGCCTGGGGCTTTTAGCGGTTCCATGTGTTTGAGAGCTAAATCAATTTCCTCTCAAGTAAAATCGCTGAAAAGCTCCTGGTTCATACTCTCTGTCACCTTCGGTTCAATAGCTTCTAAAACAACATCCATGGCAAAAGGTTGGGAATAGGTAAACAATCTTTCATAAAATCTAACCGCAATCTGTTGGTCAAAAGTACACCATACATCATTGTTATTCTTGAGCCTAAGAATCCGATTTCTCTTGTACCTGTGGGAAGCTTTTTGATGAAAGTAACATGTGTTACGATCCCCCGACTTAAGGAATAAACTCCTAGCTCTCTGTTGCCACGTCAAACTTTCCTTCTCAAGCAACTCATTAACCTCAACCTGAATCACTCACACCATATTATTATCGGACCCACTGGCTGCTGCTAATTCAGCTTTAATCAACTCTTTTGTTTTTTCCTCCAATTGCCTCCTAATATTACCAAACGAATGTTTACTCCATTCAACCAGCCTTTCCCCACATTTCTTGATCTTATCTGAAACTATTGGCATTGAATTGATATCTATGGAGTTGCCCCATACTGCCTTTACGGTTTCCCGCACCCTTCCTCCCTCAACCACATCTGTTCGAAGTGAAACGACTTATTCCGATATGGTGCAATGCCCTCAGGTCTGATCAAAATAGGGTTATGGTCCAAAGAGTGAGCTCCAAAGTGCTGCACACGGGTTGCTGGATTCAATTCCAGCCATGAGGTGTTTGCTAAGGCATGGTCAAGCCTTTCAAGCACCACCTCACTCAGTCTGTTACCTCTCCACGTGAACTTAAGTCCAGCATACCCTAGGTCCACCAATTCACATTCGTCCACCACATTTCTAAAAGCCTTCATCTCAGATTCCCTCCTAGGCACACCTCCCAGTTTTTCATGACCCTTAAGGATTTTGTTAAAATCTTTAGCGCAAACCCATGGTAAGCTAAATTTGTGGTTCAGCCCCCTTATCATCTCCCACGTCTCGTCTTTCCTACTCAACTCCGGATGGCCATATATCCCAGTAAACCTCCAAGCATCATCCTTCCCCTTATTGATAATGACATCTATATATTTAAGAGAAGCCAAGTCTACAACAATGTCCATTGAGTTTTTCCACATAAAGGCTAGGCCACCCGCTCTAGTAACACGGTCCACCACCCAAAGCTCATCAAATTGTAAATCATCATAGAGTTTCTTTAGCCTAGCTTTATCCACCCACGTTTCGGCCAGGAACAGGACAGAAAGTACATCTAATATAAGAAATGTTGCAAGCTCTCGTATAATTAAGAATCTAAGATTTAAAATACAATATCAAATTGGTTTCCAAAAAAAAAAAAAAAACAATATCAAATTCAGGGTTGGAGAAGGTGAATAGAAAGACACTTGAAAAGACGTAATGCCATATAAAACCTTCATAAGATTTTAAAAAACGTTGTTTAAGTGTTGAAAATAAATTAACATAGTATATAAGGACTGATTTAGTAGAAGATGGAAAAGTGTAAATAGAAACCAAAATAGCATCAATATTTTGCCAAAATTGATAAAATTTCAATTGAACATGGTGTGTAATAGGTTGCCATAAAATAGACCTTGACGTTAATCCAATTTGAGCTTAATTTTTCTAGGTTAAATTGAAGCAATACTGATCAAGTGACTTGGTGGAAGGCATTAGAATTTACCATTTAGAAGGCTTTGGTGGAAGGGTACGATGAGATTCAAACCACAGACATTGACTTAATTAATTTGTATCATTTTATCATCTCCAACAATTATTGGTATCCTTTTATTAGTAGATCTAGGTCTATTATTCTACCATGTGACACTTTAGCCCTTGAACTGTATAAATGAGCTAATTTTGGCAAATCGAGTTCGGGTTAAAAATAAGTTGTTCTAAATATGTTGTAAGTAAGTTGAGTCAACCAAGTTACAAGTTAGATTGATCAGGTATTTTTTCACAAGGATAAAAAATTAAAAATATATATCTATGATGACGACGACGACAACAACAACAACAAGGTATTTTTTTCACAAGCATTAAAAATTTTAAAAATATATATGCAACAAAAACAACAACAACAACAATAATAAGAGTAAACTATGTATTTAGTCTCTATCATTTACATCCTATTTCAATTTGGTCCCTAAACTTTTAATTGTGTCAATTTGGTCCCTAACCTTTCAGTGTCGTGTCAATTTAGTGTCTGTCATTATCTCATGGATGGAAATTGCTGATATGGCTAATGGCTAAAATTAAAAATTAGTTTATTGCCACATCAATAGAAACAAATTTTTTATTTTGGCCATTAGCCACATTAGTAATTTCCCTTCAGGAGATAACGACAAGAGCTAAATTGACACAACACTAAAAAGCTAGACACCAAATTGACACAATTAAAAATTTAGAGACCAAATTGAAATATGCTGTGAAGGATAGAGATCAAATATGTAGTATAGAGATCAAATATGTAGTTTACCCTAATAATAAACTATTACTTGTCTTTGTCTTTCTTTTAATATAAATAGAAGAAAAAAATTACAAATTACTCAAAAATAGAAACTTAAATAATACATAAATTCTTAAGTTGACATGTTAAGATACTGGGGTGTTGGCTTAGGTGTGTTGGCTAAGTAGTGTGTCTGATGTGCCAACAGCTGGCTCGGTAGTGTGTGTGATATGCCTAACAGTGTGATGTGCCTAACAGTGTGATGAGGTGTGCCTATTGCAGTGATGATGTGTGCGTGTAGTGGTGCTTTACAGAGGTATGTGCAGTTAAGTGAGCTGTTAGTGACAGTTAGTTAGGAAACTGTTAGAGATAGATACAGGTAGTTACAATTGCTAGTTACTGAGATTGTAAATGATTGTAATTGTATATAAGCCCAATTTTGGAATAATAAAGATAAGCTTGGAATTACTCAGTTATTCTCTTTTTCTTATTCTAACTCTGTTTGGAGGTGGTCCCCTCGAAGTGACCAATATCTCTTCTTCCCCATCTCTCTATTCTAGTATTCTTCTCAGTACTTCCTTCCATCTTTTTCTCTACTTTTCCAGTACTTTCTTCCATATTTCAGCTCTTAATATGACACAATCCATTGTTTACTTGTTGGATTTCATCACCATAAAAATAGAAGAAAAACTAAACATTGTGGACCATCAATTTTTTATTGTTATGATACATCATTACCATATATGCTAAATGTGCATGTTAAACTGTGAATAATGAATATATTGAATAGTTTTATTTGAATATTGTAAGGTCGCAATTTGGGTCCCTAGCCCAACTAATGAATGAACTTAAGCTCAAAAAGTTTAATACAATTAATTTGTAGAGGGTGGGTTAGGAAACTAGGCTTTATCGAGTTGGACAACAAATATAATAGATTCAAGTCACAAGAAAAGGAAGATTAAAGAAAATCGTCCTCGGCATAGTCGGAGGAGATCAATTCTTATATATTTCTTTCAAGTTTGATTATAAAGTCAGTTCTTGATGGCTACAGTGTTTTTCTCTTAGTTTCTTGATCCCCCTCTCTCAGAGCCCCTTTTTCCATTTTATACTATCTTTCCCTCTCATCTCCATCTTCCACGTGCAGATCAGATTGTAGGTGTTGATCTTTGTCCCATCAACACCTTCCTAAAGTCTTTAGGTAGTAGCTATAAGGCTGAAAGTTATTATTTAGGTATCACTTTCTTATCAATGCGGTCAGAGAGTTAGCTGCAAAGCATTTAATGTGGTGGTAGCAGCTTTCCCTTGAGATATTTCATGACCATTATCTATTTTGTTCCTTCTTGATACTTATCCTCACTCATGAAACGATCTAGAATGTTACTCTTGATGGCAAACCACACCCTTTGACCTTAGCTCTGCTCAGCCGAGGAGGGATTCTTCCTCAAACCACCCTTCTAAATGACCTTAACCGGATTTCACCTCTTTACTTACTAACACGGTTCCTCATGAAAGTGTTTACCCGTCATCGGATTATTTAACGTCCTTAGATTGGGCCCTTGGCCCAATATATACATAAATATGGGCTCTTGGGCCTAACACCCCTACAAATATAATATATAAAATAAAAACCAACTTTTAAAATAGGTTAGGTTCAAGTTGGGTACCAACTTGGTTTTTTAGTCCAAGTAAAAAAATTTCAAGTTTGGTTGGACATTTTTCTTTTGAGTTTGAGTCCATTTTTATAGATCTTGAGAATTTCAATTTCAATTTTATTCAAAATTATGATCTTTGATATCTACTGCATTTCTAGTTTCAATATTAAAAAAAGAAAAAGAAAAAGAAAAAGAAAAAAGTCTTTAGTTTAAAACATGGACATTAAGGTTGCGTTTAGCATTAGCTTAAAAAACTAGTTTATTTTACTATTTAGCTATTTTTGCTACCATTCACAGGTCCTACTGTACTTTCTGATACTATTAATGAGTCACACTATACTATTTCAGGCTTTTCAGCTAACTTTTACCTTTATCTACAGTATTTTCAGCCAAAAGTTTTCAATTTTAGTTAAATAAGCTGTTCCAAAATGGACACTCGGTATTTATTCTAAAAACACTTGCATTAGTCAATGTAAAATGGCATAAATATAAAATTTTGACTAATCAACCCAAAAAATCACCCACATCAGTTTATTTAAAATTATGCCTATCTTGTCCATAGCTAAAATAGCCGTCATTTTGTCTAAAATTGTGCCTATCTTGTCCGCAATTAAAGTAGCCATGTAAATAACTAAATGCATGTAAATTTACATGGGTATTGTTTATGTGTAAAGACATATTTTATTTATTTCTCAATTTACTTTTTCGATTGGTGTCTGTGTGAGTTTTAAAAAAGTGATGTGAAATTCAAACAAAGCATACATACTTTATTCAAATAGTTTTTAGAAAAAATAATGTCATGTATTTTTAAAAAGTAATTGTGTAAAAAAAAATTATACTAAAATAAACAAAAATAATTTTGCATGCCAATACTTTAATTTTAAAAAAAAAAAAAAAAAAACAAACAAACAAACAAAGCAATGTTCTAGAAAAACCATGAGGCAGAGACGGAATCCAAATAATTTGTGTGTTTACTTACATCATTCTTTCCTTTATTGAATGTGGATATTCTTTTATGGTTATATTAGCAAGTGTTATTAGACCAATTGTTAACAAACTAAAAAAAAGAAAAAACTTGTCAAATTATTAATTGTTTTTTTTCATTTTTATAAAAATTTTCTAAAATTGTTTATTAGCAAATGCTCTTAAAAGATTTGTTAATATTTCCCATATTTTATAAAAGTTAGGACATTTTTAGCTGATGGGGGGAAAGAAAAATGTTAAGACCCGGGCAAAGTTCACAACTTTTATCGCAAGTTGCCACGTGAATGTGCATCTACACCTTGACCTCTTACAACGTTCTAAGTTGTTACCAAAAAATGTGTAAATAGTAGCGGTAGTAGCAGCGCAGGGAAAAGTATGGATAATTGGATTGGGGTGAAGTTATTTAGAAACAAATAAATTATTTTATTGTGTGGGTTTCAATTAGCTCAATTAATAAATTTTCTGATAGTTGTATAAGAAATTTAAGGTTCAATCATTGTCTACACCAAATACTAATCAATATTTTAATCTGATAATAAAAAATTATTATTAAAAACAGATGCTATAAATTAAAACTCCCTCAACAAAATAAATAAATAAATTGCTCTATGATTGGTAGAGTAATAGCTGCCACAGCCACACGTGTCCCTCTCCCGTACCCGCTTTCTCGTCTAAGCCCACCCTTTTTTTTCTTCCTACACTTCTGGTCAAAAAAAAAAAAAAGAAAACTCCACAATCAAAATCACAATCAACATAAAATTTTAAAAAAAAAATTGAGGCTCTGAATTTTTTTTTTTTTTTTTTTTCTGGGTTCAAATAAATCAGCGGCAGATTTTGGGTATTCCCTCCTTAATCTACAATTAACTCTCTTAATTCGAATTCTTCACGTAACCATTTTTATTCACATCTCTCTCTCTCTCTCTCTCTTTTTTCAATTTTATTTATGTTGTTTATTTTTAGAATCTAAAATTCTGTGTATATGTGTTTTTATTTAGAAAATAAAACGGTGTTCGTGGCAAATTGTCGTTGAGCAAAAGAGCAAGAGGTAACACTGAAAAGTAAGTCAGTTATTGGAATGAATTATGGTTTAAATTCATGTTTTCCTGTCTGTCCTAAAATTATATTTAGGATGTTGCTTTTTTTCCTAAAATTTGATATAGAACAGAACAGAATAAATTACATTGAGAAGGTCTCTTGTTGTTTTGGAGTAAACAATCGCCTGAGGTTTCTAAGAAGCATTTATATATAAACCTAGGAAGCATGTACAGAATAGAAGGCCCTTTTGCATCTTGAATTGATGCAAGTCAAGTCAAGTCAAGCCAGGACTCTAGTCTAGAGCTAGAAGGATTGGATACATTGAACAAAGAATGATTCCCATTATTAATTTATTTGATTCCCACTATAGTTCTGTGATTCTCAGAAAAATTCAGTTTTAATTTGGTACTTTGTTTTAGAGTATTTTGTCACTGTATGCAAAATTTATAAGTAATCACGCTTCCTTGTTATAAAGAATCTCTTTTAATTTGATGATATTTATTTTAAGATTTAAATTGTTTCACCTTTTACTTTCTCTTTGACATACAACATGAGATTTTTCAAGTTTTTCCTATCTAGAACCCAGCCACCTTGCACTTTAATCTTTACAGTTTACTGGTAAAATTGAGACTAATGAATCTTTAGCTCTTCCTTTCTCTTTGAGTCCAAGTCTTGAATGAAATGGCCCTACGGATCTATTCTGTCAACAGAACATAAAACCTGGGCAAAAAGTTTTTAAATATGTTGAGATCATTTTTTGGTGTGTATGCTGGAAATGTTATTAGTTTCATCCCATTGTATTTTATTTCTGAAGAACCAGGCATGCTTTCTAATTGTCTTGTATTAAATCTATTTAGTGAGGACAAATAATTTGGTGGTGATCCATGATTACCGATGTTGAATTTCTTAACAATTATGGATTTTTTTTATTTTCATTTGGTAATAGGTCTATTTAATGAGGAAAATTAGTTTGGTGATGCATTCCATCATCACTGAAGTGATGTTGAATTTTGTAAATTACAAATTTTGTTCACTTCAGTCTATGAACATGATATATATTATGTTATTAACCTTGCCGTTACAAGCCATCAAAAATAAAACAGATGTGCAGTTGATTTGATTCTCTAAAATTCTTTCAGCCTCCTGTGGACTCATTGAAATTTGAAAAGATGTCTTCCAAAAAGTGGCGGGGAAGTTTAACTGAGAAAACGTTGTCTCCCGAAGAACAGCATGCCAAGGTATTATTTGACATTAATTTTCAATTTATTGTTGTTTACTCTGCTGTAGTACTCATGAATTGGAAACTTGCTGTTGAAGCAGTGAATAGTGGATACCACGGCAAAAATGCAAACCTCTCCATTTATCTTTTACATATCACACTTGGGAATCAAAATCAAAATTTGGGGCAGTTTAATAACAGTGTTGCTTCTTGGGTGTCTTATGGATTTGGCCATAACTATGTCTCAACTGGTTTTCCATATTAAACTATCGTCAGTAGATTAAGCCCTCCTTAGTTCAGGATTAGACAATATGGCTGAGTTTCATGTTGTCACGGCCATGCATGTTTATCTTGTTCCATGAGTGTTTCATTTGTGATTAGCTTCTTGGTCTGCGGTTTTCTTCCTAATGTGATTATTTGGTTTGTGAGAGTTGGCCATTCAGTATCCCTCTACCTCTTGTCACTTCCCTACTTGAAATTCTCATAAGTGCTCTAATTGGTCTCCATTGCACATCACCAACCATCTTAAGCGACTCTCCTTTATCGTTTCACCAATAAGAGGCACCCTTATCTTTGAACAAAGAACTTCATTCTTTATGTTATATTTCCTAGTATTCCCACTCAAATGTTTAATATTCTCATTTCAGCTTCATTCATCTTGTGCTTATGTTGCTTCCTAACAACCCAACATTTTGTATCATAGAACATAGTTTTATAGCAACCCCATAGAATTTTCCTTCTTAGTAGGTATTCCACAATCACTCAATACTTCTGATGCACTTCTCCACTTTACCCACTCGCTACATCTTCCATATCCCTATCCTTATGGATTATTGATATTAAAAGAAAGTAATATATATGTATACACAAACACACCAAAAGCAGTCATTCTTTGACCTCTCTTGACTATCATATTTTACTAACCCTCCATTCCTAGTTTTTATTTTATCAAACTTACACCATAAACTCATTTTTAGTCCTACTTAGTATAAAACTTCTAAAGTCTAAAAATTCCCTCCAAACTTCCAACTTAGCCTGAACTCCCATTTTAGTATCATCTACTAAAATGATATCATTTGCAAAAGGCATACAACAGTCAACATGGGACCTCATCCTGAATTGATCTTGTAATTTCACACATAGATAACCTTTCTTCATTTAGAAATGTTAAACAATTCAGACACAAAAACCATTAGCTTGCATATCTGGTAGGCTGTCAACTGCTGCTGGAGGCAAGGCATTCTAGTTTTCCCAAAACTGACTCCTATGCAAGGAATAATGATTGCCTAGACCATCTAGGTTTTTGTGCAATAGATTGAAGCTTGTTTTCAAGATTTTTTTTATCATGCCTCCTTCCTTATAATTAGCTCATATATGTTTGTTTATGCTTAAATTGAATTTCAAATGTTGCATCATGGACTTCAATTTCTCTTTCACCATGGAGGAAGGTAGAAATAATATCTTAGCATGATAAATGAATTAGTGAGAAAAAAATATTTTGTGAGGGAATAGGTGAAGTCAGAAATAATTGTTTCTCTTTCTCCTTCAGATGAATGAAATCAGAAAAATGATTGGTCCTATTGCCGATAAGCTTCCAACTCTGTGTTCGGATGCATCAATATTGAGGTTTCTTAGAGCTCGAAACTGGAATACAAAGAAGGCAGTGAAGATGTTGAAAGAAACCTTGAAATGGAGGCTCGAGTACAAGCCAGAGAAGATCCAATGGGTATTCATGTGTTCTATAATTTTCTGTTTTGGTTTAAAGGGTACATTTATATATCATCCACTCTATCTTAAAAACTTATGCATCGTCTTGAAACACTAAAACAGATTATTATACATCCAAAAAAAATGCTATAAGATCCAACTGAGTTTTATAAATGTGTCACGAGGAGACTCTTCACTCCCTTATAGGAATAAGCATGCACAAATCTTGCAGAGCTGCTACTTGTCATAACAAAACTAGTAGGAGCAGTTCAGTAGGGTTGCCCCTTCCCTGTCCTTCCCTCCCTCTCATTTTTCATTCTGGTGTATAAGTAAATGGTTTTGGATGGTGTTTGGCATTGCATGTGGAGCGTTGGGGGGAGGTGGCTTGGGGACTAGCACTTAGGGATAGCAGCTTGGGTTTCCTGATGGAGCTTTCACAATTGAGCTCATGATGCTTCTATTGGGTGGATTTGGTGGACCGGTCATGGGGGTTTTGTGCAATTTGAATGTTGGCTGACTTTAGGGTGTGTGGATTTGGTGCGGCAATGCTTGGGCTGGAAATTGGGACCTGGTGGCTGTGGGGTATTGTTTGTGGCTTTTGATGACTGAATTCACAGGGGGGCTGTGCACACTGAATCTATCCTCAATGATGATGACAGTCTTTTTCCCTTTTTCCTGGATTGTTCTATTCACATTCAAGGTGGAATGTGGTGGTTTGATTGTTGTTGTGATTGAGGTTTGGGGCTGAAAGGGTGACCAGGGTGGTGAGATCTGGGTAGCTTGGGGTGATTTCAGGTTTTTGGGCATGGGTTCAAATTGGTTTATATCATATCATTGTTGTTGGTGATGTTGTTGTCCTGGTTGGTAGTGTTGTAGAGAGATGAGTAGTGGATCAATGTTTGCTTTGATACCAAATTTGATGCAGGACAATAAATTTTAGAGGAGACTAACATTTGAAAAAATAAAGGAAGAATAAAACAAAGGGACAGAAGTTAGGAATCAACACCTAGGGTTTGCTTGAAAGAGAAAAATAGAACCTAGAAATCAGTATCTAGGGCTGTTTGGAATTAGCACTAAGCATGATAGAAACCCAGGAATCAACACCTAAGCTTGCTTGGAATCAGCTGAATGGAAATGCAACTCCCAAATTGGACACCTTTTACTCCATGTCTCCATCCCCTACAGCTTTGCTCCTCTAAATGTTGATGAGTTATGACCTAAGAAGCACTAACACTCCAAAATCTCCATTTTGTTTATATTAAACATGTGTATGCATCTTACACACCAAGGACACTCCTACATGTGTGTCCTCATTGTGTTGGGAGAAAAAAAAATATTTTAAAAAATTTCTTTGATTTTAGATATGTTTTGTGAGATTATGATATTTATTTTCGAAATTTTAAAATAAACATAAAATATGCATATAAATAAACAAACTATACCCAAAAATATATTTATTAATGGTTGTGTCTCCACACAGTGTTGTGTCCTAATTTCTTAAGAATTGCCATATCCATGTCATGTTGTGTCTGTGTCAATATCACGTGTTCATGCTTCATAGGTTATGACCACATCAAGGGGCAGATAGTATGATTTGGAATTGGACAAATTGCTGAAAGAATTGTTTTTATTTATTTATTTTTTTTGGGGGGGGGGGGGGGGGGGGGTGATTTTGGCATGTATTTTAGTAAGAATTTGTAACTCCGTATTTTTTTTCTTCGTTTTTGTGCTTCATCATTTTAGAGTTTGATTTTACCTAATATGTTGTGAGTGATTGAGCGATTCCACTTATGCACTAGTGTTACTCTCCCAGATGCACTTGCAAATTAGAATAGTATTTAAGCTTTGTTGCCCATTATGTGCTTATTGGAGGTGGTATTATTAATGCTTTTAGGAGGATGTTGCTCATGAAGCTGAGACAGGAAAATATACAGAGCTAATTACTTTGACAAGCTTGGGAGGACTGTTCTTGTTATGAGACCTGGTTGTCAGGTAGTATTAATAGCATGACAAGAATTCTCGGACATCTGTGTTAGTGTTATTGTTGTTTCTCATTTTGGCCTCTACAGTTGAATGTATCTTATTCTATTTGATTGCACCTTTTTCTTTTACCATGTCAGAATACAAACTCAACAAGTGGGCAGATCAGGTACCTGGTTTATTGTATGGAAAATGCCATACTAAGCCTGAACTCAGATCAGGAGCAGATGGTGTGGCTAATTGATTTTCAAGGGTGGAAACCATCAAGCATATCAATGAAGGTGACTCGGGAAACAGCTCATATCCTGCAGGATTTTTACCCCGAGAGACTGGGACTTGGAATTCTCTATAATCCACCAAAAGTATTTGAGTCTTTTTGGACGGTATGTCATGATGTACCTCCTTTTGTTTTATCATTTCATGTAAATATTTATTGCTTCTAAGCTGTCGGTCTTAGCTATATGTTTATATTGAAAGCTGAACATCTGGCTCTTTTCATCTATTTACCATGCAAAAAGGGAAAGTTCTAGACTCTTTATGTATTTATTATTTGGATGAGTTTGTTTTGTACTTCAAATTTTGTGCTTCTTAATGATTGTCAAGCTTAAGAGAAATCCCATACCATATCAGAATAAAGCAATGGGTTAGTTTTCATGTATATGCACATACTCTAATTTTTTTTTCTTTTTAATATTTAAAATTTAAGAAACAATACTGAAATAAGTACCAGATTGTTAGAGGAAAGTCTTCTGATTTATAAGCTAAAAGATAATATGTGAGTATGGCATTAGCATGAGCATTTGTAGGAAGAATAGTTTTATTTATTCGGTGGAAAAGTGAAAAGATATTGTAGTTTGCAACTGGTTGGTGGACGATCTTATTTCTAGTAATGCAATAATGAAATCAGGAAAATAGCTTTCAAGTAGGGATGGCATGCTTTATTGTGGTTCTCAACTTTTTGGTCGGGAGGATTGTCAGGTTTGTTTATAACATTTTGTTTAACATTTGAAGAGGATAAGGATCAACTGGTTGAAATTTACATGGAATGGTCAGGAAAGAAGAGACTTTGAATCCAAGGTTTACTTGAGCTCTCAATGATAGAGAGTTGAGAATATGATTTCTTTGCTTAGCTGTGTTAGTAGCTTTTTCCCAAATTATTGCTAAGAGAAACTGTAAAGATGCTCCTTGTGTGCAAATTGGTGCATCATGGTAAAGTTTATCAAGGGACAATGAACCTTTGTGCAAAACATTTAAAGCATTACAGACAGGCTATCAGTTTTTTGCTGGTTTTGTTTATTTGAATATTTTAAAAAATTGTAGAAGTCAAGGATTTGTTGGTAATTTTTTATTTGATGACACAAGCTATTGTAGTGGTCCACAGGTCTTTTTTCTAGTTGCATTTGATTGCTTATGGGTGGTTGTTAGAACTTAGAACCTATAAGCTTGAATTTAGTGAACTGGTGTTGTATGTGTAACTTCAGTGAGGAAACAGCTGAGATATTCTATTTCATTGGTTAGATGCTCATGAGTTGCAACTTTTGTCTTCTGTAATTAATTTGTACTTTGGTTGGAAAGGATTGTTTGGGAAATTTAAAGCATAGCTTGGTGTGTCACAACTTTCTCTTTCTAATGTGGATCAATAGGGGGGGGGGGGAGGAATATCTATTTCAATGCTGTTGAGCTTTATACTCCTGAGGTTAAAAAAAAATATGTTACGGAACTTGTGTGACTGGATGTGAGCTTATAGTGGTGTCCATGATTTTTATTATTATTTTTTCTTTTGGAATTCTAGACCATGAATTCCTTTTTACATTTTCAAATGAACTATTTGTATGCTTCTTGTATTTATAATGATTTAATAAATTTTTTACTTCTTCATTTCCTATGCTTAACTTGATTTCTAAAGAAAGCCATCATTTGGATTTCAATATCATCAACTTACTTTACTGCATGAAATTTAAAAAACTAATGAATTTTCCTTTGAAATAGATGGTAAAACCTTTTATTGAGCCCAAAACCTTCAAGAAAGTGAAGTTTGTCTACCCCAACCCTGAGAGCCTGAAGATAATGGAAGAGTTCTTCGACCTTGACAAGTTGGAATCAGCATTTGGTGGGCGAAACTCAGATGGCTTTAACTACCAAGCTTATGCTCAAAGAATGAGGGAAGACGACAAGAAAATTTCTGACTTGATTAACCCTGGTTCATCATTTCCTTCTTTATCATCTGTTTTGACCAAATCACTGCAATCAGACTCGTTGGTTTCTGATCATGGTTGTGAGGCCTCTGATGAAGTGGGTTCATCATCTGGTGATGAAGCAGCTTCTTCGAACTTGGAGGATGTTGATGAGAAAATACAAGGCCAGCCATCTAGCTGCAAAGATGTTGCAAATGATGATGCCTTGAAGCAGCCAATTAGTAATTAAAATTTGCAATTTTTTTTTTCTATTAAATTCCAACTTATATGATTACTCCTAAATAGAATGGTAGCATGAATCCAAAATACAGTGATATTTTTTATTTTCTCAGTCCGAAAGCAAATACTGCAGTTAAGATATTTCACTTTTTTTTAAAAAAAAAATATTCTTGTACAGTTACAAGCGGCTGTGTAAGGCTAAGAATAATGATGTTTTATAATCCATATTCAATTTTTGAAGTGTATTCTAGCTTGCTCTATACTAATTTGATATGCAGGAAGTATTGATTAACATTGAGATAATTGCTAAACGGGTATAAACCATGAGGTCTTGCACAAAAATCTTACTTCATTGAATATTCCTTCATCCTGCCTTGCAAAGATTATTGGGAGGAGGGGGGAAGAAAATTGGTCTCTTTAATGAAATTGTTAGGTTCTAAATATTTAGGAATAAATGTTTAGGTTATAATTTTATGGAAGTTGGCAAACCAAGAACAAAATATGTCTAGTTTAAATGTTAGACATTGCTCATGATAATTTAAGTCAAGATTCAAGAACAGTTAAGCTGCAGAAAGAAGAATTCAGAATTTGCAAGGCTCGACTGATCCAAAGATAGGCTCGACCGATTAAAGATCGTATTCTGCAGAATTTTATTTAGGCCCAAAGCCCGCGAAAACGCTTAGGATTTGTGTCCAACACTACCTAGTATAAAAGGAAAACCCTAAGTACTAAAAGGAAAACCCTAAGTACGTTTCAGTAGTTCTTGGAAGTCTTGTCAGTTACTCTTGTGAGATTTATGAAGTTTCTATAGCCTTCTAACTCAACAAGCCTCTATCGAAAAGAAGATCCATATACAAGAATTGGTGGAGATAAGTTGTTGCATACAAGATCATACATAGCTAATAATTTAAAGCTTTGAGTGGGATCTCAAAGTCACAAACGTGGGTGTTTGTGTTTAGCAAATTCAGATAGAAGAGTTCATGAATTCGAAACTGTGTGTGGTCACATGAGTAAGTACTATAATAGATAGTTTTAAATTTACGGGAATATCTATTGTAAAACTTTCATTCTATCATAGTGAATTTGTTGTCTTGATGATAGTTTAGATCAAATCTTCTCCAGATTTTTTACCTTAAAACTGTTCGTATTCATTAGTTTTCCTGAGTCATTATATCGCTATCTTCTTTACTTTTCCACACTTAGTGAAATGATTGTATGTGTTTAACCTAGACTTAAGTAATAAACCTAAGTAACAACTTGATTAATTAATTAGGTTAAACAATCTAAGTATACAGGGGTCTAAACGAACTAACAAGTGGTATCAGAGCAGGATAACTCTTGATTAGGTAGTTTTACCTTAAGTTGATCATTGACCCCTACTGTCATAAAACGTGGTCACTCACTAGTGATCCATCCCCACTTTGATGGGAATGACTATGCCTACTAGAAGGTGAGGATGAAGGCCTTGCTAAAATCTTTGGATGAGAGGGTGTGGATGCCTGTGGAAACTAGTTAGGAAAGACCTGCCACTCCTGTGGCTCAATGGACTGATGCTCAAAAGGAAGCAGCTAGCTTTAATAGAAAGGCTATGAATGCGATATTCAATGTTGTTTCTATAGAAGAATTCAAAAGGATTTCTAATGTGGAGATAGCCTATATTGCTTGGAATATCCTGCAAACTGTGCATGAAGGCACCAAGGTAGTAAAAATTAATAAACTACAATAGTTGACTTCTAGGTTTAGGAGCATTAGAATGGCAGCTGATAAGAGTTTTGATGAGTTCTATGCCAAATTGAATGACATAGTAAACTTTGCTTTTAATCTGGGTGAAGAATATGAGTAGCCTAAGATAGTCAGGAAAATCTGAAGATCTTTAATTGAAAACTTTAGACCTAAAGTCACTACCATAACTGAGAACAAGGATGTGGACTTCAGCCCTGTTGATGAATTTGTAGGATCCCTTCAATCTTATGAGTCTGACCTACCTAAGACTAACAAGTCAAAATTCATGGCCTTGAAATCTATAGATGATGTAGATGATTGTGAGTTTGATGATGAGATCACATCTATAGAGACTGCTTACCATGCCAAAAATTTTCGAAAATTTTTGAGAAACAATAATAGAAGGGCAAGAAATCAAAATAGTGCTAACCCTAAGAATGTGAAGAAGAATGAAACAACTAAAAAAAAAACTTTTCTAAAAAATCCAAAGATAAAGTTGTTCAATCTTCTAACAATTTTTTAGGCCAACAATGTTTTGGTTGTCAAGGTTATGGATATATAAGGTTTGAATGTCCCGCATACTGAAATCAAAGGGTAAAGCTATGACTGTTACTCTCAGTGATGATGAAGAATCTGGTCATGAGTTTGAAAGTGATCAAGAAGGAAACTTCATGACTTTCACTGCTACTATTGTAGTTGGTGAACCTGAAATTGTTGAGGAGAACCCTTCTAATGAGGAACTTTCTGAGAATGCTGACTTGCAAGAGACTTACAACAAGCTATACTAGATTGCAACAAAAGATGCAATGAATGTTGACCCAAGATTGAAAAAGATAGACACTCTTGAACATGAAAAGAAAAATCTTTTGGTCAAATTGTATGATGCTAATGAACTTATAACTGCTGTTAAGATTGAGAACATGTCCTTGATTGAAAAAATTAAATGTTTAGAATGTGAATTACTTGTTGCTAGAGAACAAATTGGTAGGACTTCTAGTTCTAAACTTGATAACATGCTGAGTGTTTAAAAATATGTATCTTATAAGACTAGGTTAGGCTATGTTGAGAGTGGTTTGTCTTCTGTGGTGACTCCCACCAAGTTTGTTTCTCCTGTGTATATGCCTAAACTTGAAGTTAGGATTCATAAGGAAGAGGTCCTTACTACTAGGAAAATTAGGGCAGATCTAAGTGACACCAAACTCAAGAAATCTACTCATCCTGTAGGAAAGAAATAGCACAAGCCTCAATAGTTTTGTCACTTTTGTGGTAGAGCTAGGCATACTTGCCCAAACTGTTTCAAGTTGCAAGCTAGCAAGCAAGCAACTAAACCAAAAATGTCTATGCCAAAAGCACAAGATCTCATGACACTTATTCATGAATTGGTAAAAGCTCTTGACCTCTATGCCAATACTGGAGTAGATCAACAATCTCATTTGTGTAAAAACTCCAACTTCAAGTCTGCATCTAAGAAAGTGTGGGTGCAAAAGACTCAATGTAAATGAGTCTATTTGACATGGTCCTCATGCTTAAACTCTTGATCCTTTGGACAAAATATTTTTGCTTAGGATTTTATTTTCTGCATTCATGCAATTTCATCTAAGGTTGTTTAGGATGTCTTTAAGTTGTTATATATATATATATATATATAATTTAAAAAATAGAAAATTCTTTGGACAAAATATTTTTGCTTAGGATTTTATTTTCTGCATTCATGCAATTTCATCTAAGGTTGTTTAGGATGTCTTTAAGTTGTTATATATATATATATATATATAATTTAAAAAATAGAAAATTCAAAAAAAAATTTAAAATTGTATTGCACACCAAGTGTGTAATTAAGGTTGACCAATGAAATTTACATTTCATGTTTGTGTACCTTACTTAGCTTTGATGAGCTACTTTTTGCACTTTGGTAGTTTGTGCTATATAGTGCTTAATTGTATGAGTTGTTTATAGACTTTGAACAAACGATCTTGATTTTGATGTCACATATTTTGATCGTAAGGACTAGAAAATCCTAGGAGAAATGCATAAATAATCATCTTGTCACTGTTACTCACCAATCACGAATACCAGTGTGCAAATCATAAAAGCCGTACTCAGTAGGGTGTAGCACTTGCACAACAAGATAAAACGAGGTGTTATTAAAAAAATATGTGTAACAAGGGTATTTCTTTTCCATCTTTAATATGGCCATGTATGATTTCTTTGATTGTGCTCAAGAGGAAGAAAAAAAAAGGGGAAATCAAAAGAAAAGAAAAGGCCAAAAGAATCAAAATTCTTTTACATGATTGTAAGCGTGTTTTCTAGGAGATGTGAGAGTTATATGATGTAACTCTTTAGGTGATAGTCACTTTCAAACTTATGTGATTGATGATGTAGAAAAATTGTTCAATTGCTATCTACATATCACATTTTCCACACTATGTACGTGTACTAGCTGCACACACTATATGCAAATCAATGCCAAATTTTGTACATATGATTGTGTGTTGACTAATCTGGCCATCTCTGATTACTCATAAAGTGATGTATAATAATTTTTCTTTGGTTTGAGTTGAATTTGAAGAAAAGAGTTTTAAAAGTTATTGAATCAATTGAGTTTTGCCTCTTTTGTGAGAAAAGTTTGAAAATTTTAGAGAAAAATGCTTTTGAAAATTTCTGCAAGTGCTCATGTGCATTACTATCATAAAAACTGGTTTTCAACTATTTTCTGCAAAATTTCTAGGTTTTTAAAATCTCAAAAAAATTTCATTGGTTTGATCAATCAAAGATGATCCTCGATTGATAAAAAAATGTTCAGTTTTTAGGCCAAAATTCTCTATCTCTCTCGATTCCTATTCGATTACTCTCCGATTAGTTGAAAATTTTTAAAACGCCCTTTCAATTGCTGCTCAATTCCTCTCGACCGATCAAAATTCAAAAATTTCAAATTTTTAAGGGTTTGACAGATAAGTTTTTGTCTTATTCTCTTCTTTTCTTCGATTCCTTTCAATCCCATCTTAGGAAAAAAAATTTGTCTTTTTTTGAGTTAAAACTTCAAGGGTTTTCTTCTATATATTGGGTATGACTCTTTTCCCCTTTTCTTTTTGATGAAATTACACACATTTCATGCATAAATCTTTCAAATTTTTGAAATTTTCAAGCTTGAGAAATTTTGGATTTTTGAGTGTTTTTTTTAATAAATGATCATTGGGTTTTTGTCTATGCATGATATATACATGATTCCTTTGCTTTAAGTTGAAAATTTTCATGGATTGTGAAAAGTTTTGAAATTAGGGTTCATATGTTCTTGAGAAATTTGGGGATTTTGTTCAATTGAGTAAAATTGGGTAAAATTGACCATTTCTATTGATTAATTGTTTGATTATAACATTTTTTTAATTTGTTGTCATAATCAATTTGTCAATTTGTGTGTTTTTGAAAGATTAGGGTTTCGTTCTTCATAAATTGGGGATTTTTCACAAAACTTGATTTTCTGGATTAATTTTTCAAAATTGTGAAAATTTGAATACCTCAATGAATTTGTTCATGCATCATTTGAGTCTGTGTTTCATGCATCATGTAGATTTAAAAGATTGCATATATATCTTGTTCATCTCTCTTTCTAATGTGGTCTGCCCTTAGTTTTGTGTTTATGTTTTGTTTTTCCCTCTCTTTAGATTTTAGAAATGGCCCAAAAGAGTTGTAGGGTCCACTTCTACCTCTAATGAGTGTTTTGATTGAATTAGGTTTTGTACTCTCCAAAATGCTCAAAATTTTGGGACGTTGGTGAAGTATAGGTCTATCTAGGGTGAAAGGCAGATTAACCTAGACATGTTAGACTCTTCTGTCAAACATAATCTAGAGTCTAGAAACTGGTTACCTTTGTGTTCCGATCTTATGCCCCCTCCTACTGCCTTGATTAGAGAAGTCTACTCAAATCTCTCTACCCATTCTACTTCATCTAGTGGTCACTATTTGACTACTTGGATTTAAGGTGAAGAATTTTAGATTACTAAACAGATAGTATCTGAAGCTCTTTCAATGCCTCTTATTCAAAGACCTACTTACCCATACATTGAGTCTCCTTCCTTGGATGATGTCATGTCTCTTCTCTGTGGAAGAGCTGTCAGCCTGTCACTTGGGGATCTGAGCCTAGACTCCATTCTTGTGAGTTAGCTGAGGTTAACTATTTGTTGTTTAGGATAGCATATCATAACATCTTTTCTATTTCTCATGTGCATACCATTCCTATAGATAGGTGTATCTTTTTGTACACTCTCATCATTGGTGGTTCCATTTGCTTTCCATCTCTCTTTATTCAAACCATCGTCAAGGTACATAGGAACAAATCTAGGAAACAACGTTATTTTTTCTAGTCTTTATCCAAAGGATCTTAGACTACTTAGAGTTAAAGCATGTTCCTTCCCTAGAGTTGGTTCATCTCCCTACACCTAGGAGCTACCTTTTTCAAACATTGTTTTGCACAGAATAAGACTATTGAACCAAATGCTGGTACAACAAACAGACCGAGAGTAAAGTCTACAACTGAGGATGTTCCTACTGAGGAACTTGTTGACCCCACAGCTGTTGTTCCTAAAGATGATGATGAGAATGATGCTAATTTGGATGCTGATGTTGCTGGTCTTTCTAACACCCCTCTTTCTCTCTGTGAAATGATGGAGACATTTATGATGACTCAGGTAGCTCATGGACAATTATTAGATGACCTTAAGAGCTGCTTTTACTGAGTGTAGGAGATCTTTTCCACCTCCTCCACTCTCGGATTCTTGATGGTTGCCTATGGCAATGCGTAACAAAAAGGGGGAGTAGATGTGTGAGCTCTTGTACTTAGGGGGAAAGAAGATTTTGTATTTAGGGGGAGTTGTTTATGTTTTTTCTTTTCTTTTTTTGGTTATGTACTTGTTTCACAAACTAGGATTATTCTCTTGGATATCTTGTGTTTAATTTGCTTTGTGAAATCAAGTTTAAATTATTTTTCATACTATATTTTCCACACATGCGTTTATGGTTTGTTTCAGTGTTTCAGGAATTTATAGGTTAATTCTTTCATCATGCTGCTACCTATTCTTGCAACTTATAGATAGTAGATTTTGATTGAATTGTAGTAGGACAATAACATGTATTGAGTTAGTTCTTGAATTGAGCAATTCATGTTTATGTATGTTTTATCATGGATTGCCAAAGGGGGAGATTGTTAGGTTCTAAATATTCAAGAATAAATGTTTAGGTTCTAATTTTATGTAAATTGGCAAATCGAGAACAAAAACATGTCTAGTTTAAGTGTGTTCATGATGATTCAAGTCAAGATTCAAGAACAGTCAAGCTGTAGGAAGAAGACTTCAAAATCTGCAAGGCTCAACCAATCGAAGATCGTATTCCATAGAATTTTATTCAGGCCCAAAGCCTGCAAAAACGTTTAGGGTTTGTGTCTAACACTACCTAGTATAAAAGGAAAACCCTAAATACGTGTCAATAATTCTTGAAAGTTTTGTGAGTTACTCCTGTGAGATTTGTGAGGTTTCTGTAGAATTTTAACTCAACAAGCCTCTACCAGAAAGAAGATCCATATAAAAGAACTGGTGGAGATAAGTTGCTGCTTACAAGGCCATACATAGCAGATGATTTAAAGTTTTGAGTGGGATCTCAAAGTTACAAACGTGGATGTTTGTGTTCAGCAAATTCAGATAGAAGAGTCCGTGGATTTAGAGCTGTGTGTGGTCACGTGAGTAAGTACTACAAGAGGTAGCTTTAGAGTAGGGAAAAATCTATTGTAAAACTTGCATTTTATCATAGTGAATTTGTTGCCTTGAGGATAATTTAGGTTAAATCCTCCCCGAGATTTTTACCTTAAAGCTGTTGGTTTTATTAGTTTTCCTGTGTCATCATATCACTATCTTCTTTACTTTTTCGCACTTAGTGATATGATTGTATGTGTTTAACCTAGATCTGAATAATAAAACTAAGTAACAACTTGGTTAATTTATTAGGTTAAACAATGTAAGTATACATGGGTCTATATGAACTAACAGAAATAGAATATAACATAGTGATGCTTAAATCCTCTTTGTTGAGAATGTTGATGGTGGGTATAAGAAGCAGTTCTTCAAATTGAATGAGCTTAGATTGTAAAATTCATTAAGGAATCTATTGCACATTATTATACAGAGTGTCCATGACCTTAGCTTATGATCTAGGGCTGTGAGAGCTATTTTGTGCCATAGCATAACTGCGTTTTGAATTGTGATGATTATATATGCTGCTGGCTATAAGAGCCTAGCTTAAGTCTATGGATTTTAGATTTTCATAATAAATTCTATTGCCTTCGCCATCGTTAACATTACTCGTATGCTTACCCCCTTTTTTTTCAAGCAAAACCTACTACCTTATTTTTATGTCTATGTCTAAGAAGCAAATCATTAGCAACTTCAAATATATATGTTGATGAATATATGCAGGGTCGGCTTAACAAATTTGGGGGTCTTAGGCGAAAAATTTAGGCGAGGCTTTTTTTAATTAAATCAAAATATACATTATAATAGAATAACAAAGGGGAAAAAAATAGTGATATATTGATTTTAGAGTTTATAAATTGACATGTCAACAATCACTAAAATATCGAAATAAATTTATTTCTTTGGTTTTTATTCTTCACCATGTATGGCAAGTTAATATTGTAACTGATTAGTTATATTCACTTCATAAATATGAAATTTCAATGTATTTATTATATTGACATAAAGGGCTTACAAATACACGTGTACCTTTTTTTTTATTACAAAAGCTCGTGACTTGACAATTTAAACTTAAGAATTTTTCTTTCTTTTTCTTTAGGATAATTTGATAATTACAATTTAAGATATTTTTTATTTTTTATTCACCTGTTATTTTCATGTAAATTTGATTAAGGACCTAACATTATTAATAGAAAGGGCCTCCCATTGTGAAAACGTAGGTGCTTAGTAGCCATGAGGAGGAATCCATCCAGTGCCAAAACTCCAACCTTGAGATCCAAACATTTTGGTACAACGTAGCTTAGATTCGAACTTGTTCAAGCCAGATCTGGACTGATCCACCCTAAAATGGTTTTTGAGGGTAGCATGACTGTCACCCACACGGGGGATATAGCCCTACAACGCCGACTTGAGATCCAATCCACATAGGGATTTTGAGAGCAGCATGATTGTCACCGACATGGGAGACATAGCCCTACAAAGTCAACTTGAGATCTACATAGGGGACAAGGAAAAAACCCATAAGAGAGGTAGAAAAACCTCCATATATGGTGGAAAGAGGCTCATGTCTAGCAAATAGATGCTGCATCGAGAGTTTTTTTTTTTTTTTTTTTTATTCAATAGTTACAATGGGGGAAGGAAGGGTTTAATTTTAGATATCTTGAAAACACTAACATGTATCAATCAATTGAATTACAAAGCTCTTAATACATATGTGAGAGACCTTGAAAAAAGTACCCCTCAAAAAAGAGATTTGGGTACCTTTTAGAGCACCTCTCTTTTTGAGTAAATGGTGTGGAGTCGTCACTTATTTTTTTATGCCAAAAAATATGAAAAAATAAATATATTCAAATACATGGCTGAATTGTTCTCTTCATTGATTGAATGAAAAATTACATATCTTGAAAAACTTGAAAATTACATAGCTTTGGGTCCTAGTTACAATCTACCAAAAATACATGGCTTGTTGTCCTAGTTACATTCTACCTAAAATAAAAAGTAAAGACAATGCTAGATCTACTTAACCAACGACCTAAATTCGAAGGCTATGTTACGGAATGGGAATGTATTAGGCACCCATTCTGCCTAAATAGAGTTTGGTCTTCTAAAATCTTGTGACCTATGTACCTTTTTATGCATGTCATGAATGATATGTTGAATATGTGAAACAAAAATTAAATCACACAAATTTATTTATGAATGAAGACTCTTCTTTTGAAAATAATTAGATCTGTTTTGATTGGTAAAAAAATTTGATTTTGATTTGTCAAAATGCCAGATCTATTTTGTAGTATTTAGAAAAAGTGGTTTTTGGAGATAAAAATTCAGATCTGTGTTTTATTGCATAAAATAAAGTCTTTTGGTTTAAAAAATATTAGATCTTTTTATGATAATGATAAAATAAAATTAAAAAAAAAAAAATAAAAAAAAAAAGGTTTTTTGATAAGAGAAAAATCAAATCTGTTTTTTACATGTTAAAAAAATATGTGGAAAAGATGGTTTAAGAAGAGAGTTCCACTCATAATTTAAATTTATGCAACATAAATTATTTAGAATAGACACAAATGCAATCGTGTTTTATGTTTTTCCTTATTCAAAAAATCTGCATGTTTGAAAAAAATTCAGATCTGTATCTAACGAAGATACAAATCAGTTTTGATTAAAGAAAATTCAAATTTACATTTAAGGAAGATGCAGATCTATTTTATCTTGAAGAAAATTTTAGATCTGCATCTAAGGAAGATGCATATCTATTTTATTTTGAAGAAAAAAAGAGTCAACTACATACAGATCTTTAAAACTAAGAAACAGATTATATCAACAATAAAAGAATCAAAAACATATTTTCATAAGCTAAATTAACAAGGTAACATATGAATATCTAAAGAAATTAAACATGCATCATCATGATAAGAAAAAACATAAATAAATAAAAAGAGGGTTAGAAAACAACCTCTTGCATGAGCACACTTTGTTCTTAAGAGGATGTTTTAGGGTTTAAAGAAATTTGTTCAATTCTCTTTGAAACCTAACAACCCTAATTTAAGCAGTAACACTCAGAGAGAGGATCAAAAAATATGAGCAATTTGAGAGCCTAAAACGTATGCCTCTCAGAGCGTAAAAAAATGGGTGTTGAATTATGAGGTTTAGTCTCTATTTATAGAGGTCAAAGGACTCTAAAAAATAGGCACGAGCAATTAGGGTGTGAATCCAGATGCATCCTTTTGCAAAAAGATCGAAAATGGTGTGCCTTATCTTCACCCGAAGGCCGTTGGGCCAAAGCCTAAATTATGGAAATTTAGCCCTTTTAGATGGCACTCCAAAAGTGCCGAATTGGCCTTTTGGCATCGAACACTCTTTCATGTTCGGGTGTGTTTGGACTCCTCTTCTAGGGTTTTTTGACCGATCCTTGTACCTAGATGTGTTTTCATCCTCCATCTATGATTTTTCATCTCTTTTTTGGACAATTCCGGCTATTTAAGACAATTATCTTGTAGATAAATATCCTAAAATAAATCTTGATAAAGTTCAGATTATCCACAATTTTATTCTTATCCAATCACCCCTTTAATTCTTATGCATGCATCCTTATTTTAAATACTAATTATTAACCAATCACAAAATTATTTAATTGATTTTAATTGCTTAACCAATCAGAATTAATTTAAATCGGTCATGCGTGGTTGACCTTATCTAGACACAATGCATGTTGACCATGCAAACTTGATCATGTGATATTTTTCGATACGATGGTCTGATTTGGAAACTAGAAACACTGTTACGACCATTAGAATCTCAAGATCATTTTAATGATATGCAATGAATGAATTAATGCATGTGATGCAAAGACAAGTTGATGCATGTAATGCAAGAACAAATTGATGCATGTAATGCAATCATGAATTTTTGAGGTACATGGATGGTCATTCAAGTTATTCCCCTTGATTAAATCATGGGTGTAAAATTGAGTGTCTACAGAATGCCCCTCATTGATAGAGCTTGAAAAGCGAATGTCAATGTAAAACAGAGACACTGATTTTAGCGACTATGATTTAATTGAGGTTAGATTTTCAAAGATTACCTAGCCCTCGAACCTAAAACTTTGGATCATATAACTAGCCTTATCTTTTGACAAGAAATGAAAATACCGAACTTAGCTGGTAGTTGATGATTGTGGAAATAATTCTTGACAAGTAGGGTGACCAAGAAATTTTTAATTCTGATCTTGAAAATGGAGTTGTCTAGGATGATGATCAAAGGTCCTCTTCTACTTTGATCTAGAGTTGTTTGGAATGATGATCAAAGGTCCTCTTCTACTTTGATCTGGAATTGTTGGAATGACGATCAAAGGTATTCTTCTACTTTGATCCAGAATTGTTGGAATGATGATCAAATGTCTTCTTCTAATTTGATCTGGATTTGTTGGAATGACGATCAAAGGTCTTCTTCTACTTTGATCTGGAATTGCTAGAATGTCGATCAAAGGTCTTCTTCTACTTTGATCTGGAATTGCTAGAATGTCGATCAAAGGTCTTCTTCTACTTTGATCTGGAGTTGCTGGAATGACGATCAAAGGTCCTCTTCTACTTTGATTTGGAGTTGTTGGAATGACGATCAAAGGTCTTCTTCTGCTTCAATCTGGATTTGTTAGAATGACGATCAAAGGTCTTCTTCTACTTTAATTAGAATTGTAATGTCGATCAAAGGTCTTCTTCTACTTCAATTCGAAATTGTTGGAATGACGATCAAAGGTCTTCTTCTAATTTGATCTGGATTTGTTGGAATGATGATCAAAGGTCTTCTTCTACTTTGATTTGGATTGTTGGAATGATGATCAAAGGTCTTCTTCTACTTTGATCCGGAATTGTTGGAATGATGATCAAAGTTCTTCTTCTAATTTGATCTGGATTTGTTGGAATGACGATCAAAGGTCTTCTTCTACTTTGATCTGGAATTGCTAGAATGTCGATCAAAGGTCTTCTTCTACTTTGATCTGGAGTTGCTGGAATGACGATCAAAGGTCCTCTTCTACTTTGATTTGGAGTTGTTGGAAAGACGATTAAAGGTCTTCTTCTGCTTCAATCTGGATTTGTTAGAATGATGATCAAAGCTCTTCTTCTACTTTAATTAGAATTGTAATGTCAATCAAAGGTCTTCTTCTACTTCGATTCGAAATTGTTGGAATGACGATCAAAGGTCTTCTTCTAATTTGATCTAGATTTGTTGAAATGATGATCAAAGGTCTTCTTCTACTTTGATTTGGAATTGCTGGAATGTCGATCAAAGGTCTTCTTTTACTTTGATCTGGAGTTGCTGGAATGACGATCAAAGGTCCTCTTCTACTTTTATTTGGAGTTGTTGGAATAACGATCAAAGGTCTTCTTCTGCTTCAATCTGGATTTGTTAGAATGACGATCAAAGGTCCTCTTCTACTTTGATATGGAGTTGCTGGAATGACGATCAAAGATCCTTTTCTACTTTGATTTGGAATTGTTGGAATGACAATCAAAGGTCTCTTTCTACTTTGATCTAGAATTGCTAGAATGATGATCAAAGATCTTCTTCTACTTTGATCCGGAATTGTTGATATGATGATCAAAAGTCTTCTTTTACTTTGATCAGGAATTGTAATGTCGATCAAAGGTCTTCTTCTACTTCGATCTGGATTTGGTGGAATGACGATAAAAGGTCTTCTTCTACTCTGATCTGGATTTGTTGGAATGTCGATCAAATGTCTTCTTCTACTTTGATCTATTTTGATCTGGAGTTGTAATGTCGATCAAAGGTCCTCTTCTACTTTGATCTTTATCTGGAATTGTTGCATCGATCAAAGGTCCTCTTCTACTTCGATCTGGAATTGAAATGTTGATCAGAGGTCTTCTTCTACTTTGATCTAGAATTGAAATGTCAATCAAAGGTCTTCTTCTACTTTGATCTCAATCTGGAATTATTTCTTGCAAAAGTCAAAATTTAGAATTAGACTTTAACTGATAGGTGTTTCGTGGTCCCACTGTTTCTAAGATGTGTGATTTTCATTTGCTCCTTCTTGATTTGAACTTTATCAAGAAAAGTTTAATTGATAAAAGATTTTTCTTTTGAGAAACATTTGATTTTTGAAACTTGGAAGTTCTGAAATTTTTATTTCAAATTTTGAGACTTTGGAACCTGGAAACTTTTTCTTGAAATCTAGAACTTAAAATTTGAAATTTTAAGCCTTAAAATTTTGAAAATTAAGGCTTGGAATTTTGATCATGAAATCTGAGGTTTGAATTTTTTTTGCAAACTAAAGATTTGAGTTTAAAATTTGGGCATTGAGAATGTGAAATTGAAATTTTGGGAATGAAAATTTTGAATTGAAAATTTGGATTTTTAAAAGATATTTGAAAACTTTGAAAAATATTTTTTTTATGGGTTAACTGAGTTGACTCAGCTTTGGCTAAGTTTAAGTGTGTGGGGGCCAAAATTTTGCTGCCCCCCCCCCCTCCCCACTTCCTTGTCTCTCTCTTTTCCTTTTTGCTTCATCTTCCATCAACTTTTCTTCCTCCATTGGCACTATTCACCTTCCTTTTTCCCTTGATTGTTCTTCTTCATCTCACCATTTCTTCTCACAAAAAAACACTTTTCTAAGCTTCTCCACCTTCCCTCATCCATCTTATTTAATATTTCTTTAGATCTTTGTGTTTTGAGCATTTTCATCACACACTCATTTTTGGTGAAACCCATTTTCCAAAATCCATTTTCTTTGCATCAAAATGGCTTCCTCCTCCAAAGGATCTTCTTTTCTTACTTCTCATGGTAAGAAATATGATCCAACATTTGATTGGCATGATGATGATGAACTTCTTCAAGACCCTAGGACCCATGCCCCATATTGTCATGTAGACACCAAGGTGAGTTTTTCTTTAGTTGCTTTGCTTAGAAAAATGTTATTTCATGTTTCATTGAAAGTTTCATGGTGAGATATTGTCGTTTGGTTATTTTGAAATTTTGGGGCATTGTGTGATTGATTCATATTTGAAAATGTTGGCTTTGGAGCATTCTTGAAGTGTTGTTTTTTGTTCATGGTGCAATTTGGACAATGTTGGTGGCTTATGGAATTTTGACAATGTAGGTAAATTGTGATGTTGTTGGATAAATTTTGGTTTGGATTTTGGGTGTATTGCATTGTGAAAAATTTGTGTTAGGCTTATATGAATGTGTTCATGGTGTATGTGGGAAAAGATTATTGGCATATGTAAACTTTGTTTTATGGACATGGAAAAATTTTGTGGGTATGTGCATGGACATATTGGTGGAGATGGGCAAATTTTGACTTAAGAAAAATTTTGTTGGATATGTGAGTTGATTCTTGGAGAATTTGTGTGGTTATGATTTTGGCTATGCAAGAATTTATTTGTGCATGTACTTTGGGAATTTTTATCTTTTGCATGGCTATGGAAAATTTTGGTAGTTGTATATAGATATGTGAAAATTTTTTATTGTGGTTTAATTTTGGCGGGGCATTGATTTTTTGTGGTGGTAGGGCATTGGTTGTGAGAATTTTTTTTTTTTTTTTTTGGAAAATGTGGGATTTGGTTATGGAAATTGATGAGCTGAAATTTTGTGTTGCAGAGTCTCAAGAGTCAAGGCAGTCTCCAAATGTTGAAAAGTGCATGGGCAGCATTGTCTCGTAGCATTAAAACATCATCAATGAAGTAGGCTTCGGTACTTTCTTCAAAACTTTGTTAAATCATGAAACACATGAGTACAAAGATCTTCAGTTACTTCTTGCCTTGGCAGAGCGCTTCTAGGACACTACTTGTACCTTCCATTTTCTAGGCATTGGGGAGGTAATGTTGACACCTTATGACTTCTCTATTATCACTGGTCTGAGGTTGGGTGGTAAAAGAATTCTTGTCAATGATTCCTTTACTTTAACTAAGCCCAAGAAACTTATAGGTGTAGTGCCTTCTAAATGAGGAGTAACAATATCCCCTTGTCTTGGCTATGTGAGAATATTCCCCAATGTGAGATTGTGGCAAAGGGTGCCCGCATGTTCATGCTTCTTTTTATTGGGACCTTTCTTTGTTCGGATTTAAGCAGTACTGTGAATTTGCGCTACTTGGGGAGCTTGAGAAAAATTGAACAAATTCATAATTATGACTGGGGCGGCATGGCCTATGCTACTCTACGCATTTCATGACCCAACTCTCCAGGTGAAGCCTTTCAAGCTTGGGTGGGGCTTTATTTGTATGGCAGGTGAGGTTTGGTATTTATTTTGGCTATGTGTTGGTTGTGGAAAATTATTTTGGCTATATTGTAACGGTGTTGTGAATTCTTTAGGTCTGGATGTTTGAGTATTTTGGAGTTGGTCCTGAAATTCAGAAGGAAGTTGCTAGCATTTTTCCTAGATTTCTCTGTTGGTTGCCTAAACATCGTTTGTCTATACCCTCCAAGCTTTCTTTGGAGATTTGGCACTTGGTGATTGACAATCTGACAATTGATGACATGAGTTCTTTCTTCCTTCTCCTTTTTAAATCTTTGGCACTTAGTTATGGTTCAATCTCTTCTTTTTCTAAGTTCTTTTTTGTGATTTTTCAGATGAACTTAAATCCTTAGGCTGGATGTGAGGGGTATGCTAAGTGTGAGCGGGCTCTAGAACTAAATGGCTGCCAAGTATTGTTTGAATATGGGCATGGAAAGTATTGGTATCTTGGTGATTGGGTGTTGCCCCAAGTTGAACATGTGTATCCTCCTACCATAATTCCAACTCCTCCTTGTCACACTATTTGGTTGGCTGACTTTCTGGCTGACGAAGAGATTGCTTGGGCCCGTGATGGCTATATTGTTGTAGGAGTAGAAGGAAATTATTCTGAATTTGTCTAGGATCATCTACAAGGTTGCTTTGTTCGTAGAACAGTATTTTTCTTTCCTTCTAAGATTAAACTTTTGATCTTGTAAATTCCTTTTCATATTTTTGCTTGGTAATAACACTTGCGATTTTCAACCTCTATCTTCTGAAAGAGAGGAAGAGGGAGAGGAAGAGGAAGAGATTCCCTCTCCTCACCATGCTATTAGCTCTTCTAGTTCTTTCACAAAGACTTATCCTCATTTTCCAGCATGGCAGTATGATGTGATGAATCCTGATGGAACGTATAGTTCTATGCCTTTGACTAGGCCAGAGCATGTACCAAATGTTCCTTGGCCCGATCCTGTATGTTCTTGAATGTTCAGTTCTCTATCCTTATTTTCTTCTTAACTGGATGAATGGCTCTTAATCTGGTAGAGTTGCTTTAGGTTGATGTGGATATTGTGGAAGAAAGCATGCGGAGGATTAGAGGCTTGCAATCATTGGCTCGCACTCAGTCCTCCTAATATGTGCTCAATGATTCGAACTGGGTATGCCATGTTGCTTTCTGAGTATCTCTTGCTTGAACTGTGCTTGATGGTGAAATTAACACTTGATTCTGCGGAATTTTCAGGCACATAGAATGGAAACTGTTGATGTTGCTAGAAGAACTATAGAGGAAAGTGTTCGGACATATGTGTTTCACTTGTTAAGAACATATGTTATTCATTTATGTAAATTGGCTAATCCTTTGACAAAACACACTCTACTTGTAATTGGGTAGTTCTAAGTGTTTTTAATACTTCAAGAAATAAGGTTTCAAGATCAAGTGTTGAAGTAATCAAGTCTATCTAAGAAAAACAAGCTGATTGTGCAAATTCATTAAAGCTCGACACTTGCTCGATAGCTCCTTGACACCTGCTATCTATCGAGATTTACAAAATCAAATTTTCTGATTTAATTTCTTGGGATCCGTGAATATGGTTTTGGGCTTTCTTTTCTCCTAACCCTAAACATATAAAAGGATTCTTTTTAGGGCCGTCAAAGGGTTCACAAGTTGCAAGCATTGAGCAAATTCTATTCAAGAAAATCATGACCGGAGACAAAGTTTTTGCCCTAGTTCATCTCTTCTGAAGAAGTTGCTGTGTATTTGCACCAAAGGGTTTTGTGACCAAGCATCTTCTTGATCTTCATCGTGTAGGATGAATTGAAGAACTTTGCAGCCAACCTCTCCTTCAAATTGGTGTTTAAAGTCGCGTACTGGGATCCGCGCAATTGGTTAGTCACGTACTTGTGAGTCGTGCATCAAATGTGGAAACTGTCACTATAGAACAAGTCCAATTGGGTATTGGGGTAAGGGTTCAACTGTAAGTTGGTAAGGTACTTGGTATTCCTTTACTTGTAACCGCTTGTTGTGATAATAGTGAAGTTTCGGGAGTAGTGGCCTGAAAATCACCCGGTGGGGTTTTTACCGTGAGGTTTTTCCCTATTCGTAAACAAATTACCGTGTCATTTAATTTCCGCTGCATATTTAGTTATTTGGTGGTTTGTTTGTGCTACCACGCGTTTGTATGATAAATTGATTAATTAATAACTTAGCTAATTAATTAATTAATTTCTATCACAAAGGGTCAATTCAATTTGTGACCCATCAAAAAGGATTAGGAGCCTCAAACTTGAAAATCATCAGTACGATCCTCACTTTTTTGCAAGTCAGGAAAGAAATACTAAAGGTGGCTCCTCTAGAGGTGGATCAAGGAGATCCTCAAGCAGACGGACTCGAAGATCTAATGATGTAAGACTTGTATTTTTATTTTTCCTACAAAACAAAAGGAAGTATTCCTTAGACAATCTTGTATTATTTTCCATGTTTAGTTCTTTGTCCTTGGCATTACCTCGGATTATGTAGAAACTTTAACTAAGACAAGTTTAGAATTCACCTAATGAGATCTTGTAGTACTAATTTAAACTTATCTTGCTTGACTCTGTTGGAATCTGCACTTACTTGAATGAGGTGGAGCCGAATGCATGATTTTTTGGAAATCTTGGTGATGATGATTTTTCTAGAAAAATGAAAATGGTTTTTTTTTTTTTTAATTCCTTGAAAATGAAGGAGGCAAGGGCGAATGCCCCTAGTTTGGAACATAAATCCATGAGTCTTAAAAAAAACTTGATTTGATCAATTTTGAAAACTATGATGCAAGTGATGATTTTTGAAAACAAGTGAGTTAGACATGTTAGAATGTCCCAGTCTTGAAAAAAAAATTTGAGTGTCAAACGGTCTTTAAAAAATTACATGAGAACGTAAAACTGCATGGAATTGTATGAGTGTAGGACTGAGGGGCTGCATGCCATTTGGCACATGAAGAGTGCCGAAGTGCATTAAGCCACACCATGACACTCACGCCATGGTGGGCTAACTCCTCATGGTCTCCCAATGTGCGTTTTGCATTTTGCATTTTTTGAAAAACATTTACTTTGTTTGTGATCATTATACACTCTCCTAGTCAGCTACAAACTCTTTGAAACCTATTTCAAACCTGATTAGGACTTGATGCAGCTTATTTAAATGAATTCTCCTGTGACAAATCTCTGCATAAAGGTTAGTAAAACACAATAATCACAAGCAAAAATCATCCATGGCTAGCAATCATAACTTTTCTCATTCAAGAATTCATGATATCAACAAATGGGTTCATAGCTTTGACTTCAATACCAAAACCAATTTTATAGCCTTGAAACTAGAGGGTGTCAAGACTATGAGGAATGTGAAGATCAAGTGGGACTTCCTTCATGCTGCTGTGAAATTCTGGGATCCCAAAGATCATGTGTTCCAATTTAACACCGCTGAACTCTGTCCGACAATTGAAGAATTTTCTACTATCTTGGGCTATGATCCAAGCAAAAAATCTGTAGTGGTTTCTTGTGATCCTAGGCATAAGGAATCTTTGTATGATGCTCTCAGCCTTCCTACTTCCATTACTAATAGTATGATTAAAGGTCATACGGCGAATCTCCGTGCCATTATCTCTCGGGTGATTGACAAACGCACCTATGGAGTGACCGACAATATGCAGAAAAACTTCAGTTTGGCTTTATGCTTTGTGGGAGAACTTTTGCTTTGCTAGAGAAGGCACGGTTTTGTGGATGCTCAAGCTATAAGTGTTGTAAATCAAATTAAGGATGGTGATAACCTTGTTCCTTTAGTATTGGCAAAAACTATTCTAGGACTGGATGATGTATTTCATGGTAGAGAATCTTAAAACTTCTCAGGGAGTTCTTTGACTTTGCAGATATGGTTGATGGAGTAATTGGACATGATTGCCAAGCCTACAACCAGAAATTATAGGCCTAGCAATTTTCTTAGCAGGGCTGTAATCAAAACTAAGTGTCAAACTAAGAGTGACTGGGTGAAATTCTTAGACAAGAAATCCAGTACCTCAATTCAATGGGACTATTATTGGTGGAAGTCCCCACCCCCTCTACTAAGGTCTCCAGGATCAGATCATATCTTCCTTGTTGGATTTCAGAGGGTAACTTTCTACAAGGGAGATAGACTCTTAAGGCAATTCAAATATGAGTAAGGAATTTCCAGTGGCAAAAGAAGAAGACTTTTCTCCTGTGGACACAAATCCTACTTCTGTAAAGAACATGCGATTGGATTTAGAAATGGCTGACTGAGTGGGCCAATCTTTTGTCAAGGTTCACTTTCACAAGATGATTACAGAATACTCTAATTGGTTGGTGAACAAGATTATTGACAAAGAAGCTGAGATGGTTGCTCTGAGAAAGCAATTTCTTAAAGACAACGGGGAAAAACCTGATGATGACAACTATAAATTCAAAAGAAGGGACAGTGATGACAAAGTACCTATCACAAAAGAAATCAATGATCAACAAAAAAAGAAAAGACTAAAGGCAAAATGACTTTCTTATTCTTTGGCTTTGAACATGTTTATTTTAGAATTTGATGTAAAAACTCTTATGTTTAGAAATTATTTAGGATTTGCAGGTTAGAGATTTTGTTTAAAGTGTAGGCTTTTAGGATTTGGAATTTTTTTTTATGGTTTGGTTTAGGGTTTGGGATTTTGGATTTTGGATTTTGAGTAATGTCATGGTTTAATGGAATTGTTGAATTTTTGGTCATTTTGGTTAGTGGGCAAATGGTGGGTCGTGGGAAATTGTGACCAAACCAATGCATGGTTGCCGACATACCCTCTTGATAGAAGGATCAAGTCATCACGTAGTTCATTGATGATGATGATTTTTTATTTGCTTTAACTTTTGCCTAGGTTGCCCCTTCGGGTTTTCAACCTAGCAAGCTCTCTCATTTTTTTTTTTTAACTCTCCTTTTGTATAGATTGCCCTTTTGGGTTTTCAACCTATCTTCTTTTTTTTGTTGCTCTAATTTTTTGCCTAAACTACCCTTTCAGGTTTTCAACCTAGCAAGTTTTTTTTTTTTTTTTTTAATCAAACCTAGGAAGGGAAATAACATAATTTACAATCACCTTAGACGTGGTGCTTTCAAACTACCACCTTAGACGTGGTATTTCTTCAATTGATCCATGTTGGTTGGCTCAATAAAAGGGTTTGCATCCAAGTCTATCAATCTTACTTGAACTTCCCGTTTGCATCTTGAACTAGGGCTCAGATTTCTTTTAACACTAAATCCCCCAACTTCAAATCTCTGGTTCTCACTTTCTTGCCAAAAGTTTTCCGAAGCCTCCTCTGATAACCTTGAATATGATACAAGGCCTTGAGTCTTTTCTTATCTAGCATGCACAACTGATCATATCTGCTTTGTAACTAATCTACTTCAGGGATTTCACTTTCCAATATTGTCCTTAGTGAACGGACACCCAATTTAATGGGAAGGACTACTTCCATCCCATATACCAATGAATAAGGAGTGGCTCTTGTAGAAAATTGAACTGATGTCCTATACCCCTAAAGTGCATAGGGCAACTGTAGGTGCCAGTCCTTGTAGTCCTTTGTACTCTTCTTCAAGATTCGCCCTATGTTTTTATTAGCAGTCTCAATTGCTCCATTAGTTTGAGGATGGTAAGGTGAAGACTTGTGGTGTTGAATGTTAAACTGTCATAATAGCTTCTCTGTTTCTCCCTTGAAATGCTGCCCATTATCTGAGATAATTTCATGTGGTACACCATATCTCCAGATGATATTGGTCTGGATGAATTAAGCAACTCTTTTTGAATTTAGAACCTTGTATGAGGCAACTTCTACCAATTTAGTAAAGTAGTCAATGGCTACGAGAATGAACTCATGGCCATTGGATGTTGTTGGGTGAATCTTCCCAATAATGTCTATTCCCCATGTATAGAATGGCCAGGGTGATGTCACAGTATGTAGTGGCATGGATGGCATGTGCTTCAAATCTCCATGGACTTGGCATTGATGGCACTTTCGAACATGAGCCACACAATCAGCTTCCATAGTAGTCCAGTAGTAACCTTGTCTCTTATCTTCCTTGACAACATGTGTGCATTCATATGTGGCCTATAGCTTAACTCGTGACCCTCTTCAATTATCTGTTGTGCTTCCTTAGTGGTTACATAAAGGAGATGAATTCATATGATCTTCTGTAAAACTTTTCACCACAAATAATGTAATTAGTAGACAACCTCAGGATGGTCAATTGATCATTATTGTCTACAGATTTCGGGAAGGTCCCATCCTTGAGATATTGTAAGATGTCTGAATACCATTCACCTTCCTCGTTCTTTCCCTCATCATCTTCTTCTATTGTCATGCAGTAGGCTGGTTCTTCTTTTTGTTCCAACACTATCGGTTTAGCTTCATCTTCTTTTGGCCCATCCATCATGGATGCCATGGTTGCTAACGCATCTGCAATTTGATTCTGCATCCTTGGCATATACTGATATCGGATCTTGGTAAATTTTGATGCCCACTTCTAAAGACATTCATGATAAAGCATAAGCCTTTCTTCTGTGATCTTCCATTTATTCTGTATTTGAGAGATTATTAAAGCTGAGTCTCCATACACCTCAAACTCTTTTACTCCAAGGCCTAGGGCTACTTGTAGACCCATAATGCAAGCTTCATATTCTGTGGCATTGTTGGTGACAAGAAAGTTGAGTCTGCCATAAAATGGAATGTGTGCCCCTTTTGGAGAAATCAAGAGAACTCTTAACTCCACTTCTATTTTGATTTGTTGCTTCATTAAAATACATCTTCCATGATTCTACCTCAATTCCCATGATGTCTTTATCTAGAAAGTCTCCTTGGATCTCTTCAGCTTCTTCTGGTGAACAATGGGCTAAGTGATCAGCAATTGCTCTCCCCTTCACAGATTTTTAAGTCACATACTTAATATAAAATTCTAACAAAAGCAAAACCCATTTAGCATTTTTTCCATCTTGCACCGGTTTTTCTATTAACTACTTCAAAGGATCCATTCTTGCAATCAATAGAACCTTGTAAGCTAGCATATAATGTCTGAGTTTACGAGTTGCCCAGATAAGTGCTACACATGTCTTCTCTAATGGCAAATACTTCTCTTCATAAGGCAACATCTTCTTGCTAATGTAGTATATTGCATTCTCCTTGTAAGTCTCCTCTAGGCATTGAGCAAGTAAAGCTCCCATTGTTGTATTTGTGGTGGTGAGATACAACAACAATGGCTTTTCAGGAACTAGCGGGACAAGTATTGGTGGTTTCATCAGATAACTCTTGATCTTCTTAAAGGCTTCTTGGCATTGTTCGTAACACACTGTAGGGACTTCTTTCTTGAGCAATCGGAAGATTGGTTCATATGTCATTGTGATTTGGGCTATGAACCTGCTGATGTACTATATTCTCCCCAAAAATCCTCGGATCTTCTTTTTAGTTCTTGGAGGTTTCATTTCTACAATTGCCTTGATTTTGTCAGGATCAACTTCTATTCCCTTCTGGCTTACCATAAACCATGACAATTTTTCGGATGTGACTTCGAAAGTACACTTCTTTGGATTCAACCGCAACTTGTAGACCGGATTCTTTCAAAGAACTTCCTCAAAATTGGGATGTGCCCTTCACTGTCTTTGGACTTCTCTATCATGTCATCAACATAAACTTCTACTTCTTTGTGGATCAAATCATGCAATAAAGTGATGGCTACTCGTTGGTAAGTAGCACCAGCATTTTTTAGGCCAAATGGCATAACCTTGTAGCAATATGTCTCCCATGGTGTAATGAATGAGGTTTTCTCCATATCTTTTGGAGCCATCTTAATCTGGTTGTATCCTGAAAATCCATCCATAAATGAAAGCAACGCATGCCCTACTGTGTTGTCAACCAAGACGTCAATGTGGGGTAAGGGAAAGTAATCTTTTGCACTAGCCTTATTTAGATCTCAAAAATCTACACACAATCGGACCTTCCCATCCTTCTTCGATACCAGAACCACATTAGCTAACCACTTTGGATAGTTGACCACCCTCAAGAATCTTGCATTGTACTGTTTTTCTACTTCTTCTTTGATCTTGAGAGTCCACTCTAGCTTCATTATTCTCAATTTCTGCTTGACCAGCTTCATGGTTGGATCTGTTGGAATGCAGTGTTGTACTATATATGTATCAATCCTAGGCATGTCTTCATATGACCAGGCAAAGTCCTCCTTGAACTCTGTCAGCAGTGCCATTAATGCATCTTTCTCTGAGGCAATTAAGGTATTGCCTACTTGGATTATTTTGGGTTCATTGTCAGTTCCCAAGTTCATGGGTTGAGTTTCTTCTTTTATAGATTCTAGGTATCCATGTTTTAATTCCTTATTATTAAGAGTTTCTTTACCAATTTCAAAAATAAAAACATTCATAGCCAGCAAATAAGTAGAATAAAAAATCATACTAATAGGGAAAGAGTTTTTAATGGACTCTATAGACTTAAAGACTCAACTGTAAACTATCACAAACAGACTTAACAGGAATAGAAACACTAGCAAAAATAGACTCAATAGGAACGAAAACAATGTTCTTGGCAAGAGTGATTGGCTTGGCGGTCTTGATCTTCTTGGCAAAAGTGACTAAGTTGACAATCTTGATCTTCCTCACAGAGTCCTCCATAGGGTGGGTGGCTCCCTCCCATGCCCAATTCTTTAACTCGATCTTGGCCTCCATAATGGCAGGTGGCTCCCAGTAAGCTCTTTCTTCCCTCAACATCAGTACTGTGGGATCTACATCCATATAATCTGTAACTTCTTCTTCAACCTCCATGTCTGTAGGATTGTCGGTCACAAAAGCATCCAGGCGCTTTATGTTATCCATACATTCATCAAATAGATCGTGTTTGCCTTTGTTGCCCAAATCAGTGGACTGAGGGAGATGCTCTGACTCACTTTGTTCCATTTTCTCCTCATTATGTTCAGCATTATCAAGTGTCATGATTCTGAGATTGTGGACCATCAGTTTTTGGTCTAGAGCGGCCAACCTGGCATCTATGTCATCCTCTTCTTCAGTATATGGGGTTGGCTAACTCAGTTCTAAATCATAATACGACCATAGTTCTAGAACCTCTCTTCCATGCTTGTCATACCTAGGGCCAGACCTTGAACTGACATTAGTGATATTGCTCCAATTTGAAAGGTGCCCATAGGGATATTCATCGTGATACATTTGATTGGCTTGTGCATTCTCCTCTCTTGTTTTCTTCAACACATTTATCAACCAGTATTGATCACTATCAATGTCGTTCCACCTATTAGCTTTAGCATCATCTTCTATATCGTGATCATAATAATCCATATCACTGTCATATTCCTTATAGAATAGGTCTACATCTTCATCTTCTCTATCAATAGGGGGTTCACCCCAATCATCACCGTTTTATGGGCTATCATTACTTTTGCTGCTGTTGTCATCACTATTAGTGTTGCTGTCATCATCATTATGTCCACTGTCGTTGCTACTATCACTTTTGTCTTCACTTCCATTTTCATCATCACTAGGGGTTGTTCCCCCTTCCTTATCTCCATCACTAGCTATTAGTTCATACGGACTCTTCAATGTATGCGGGCAGGCCTCCTAATATTTTTCTTCTTCTATGTTGTAGATATGATCTTGATCTCCAAGGAGTCTAGTCATGGCATCAAGATCCATGTGATCAACCCAATTAGTAGGAACCCAGGTTGTATCTTCCTTCTTCAATTCTAGAACCTTTTTGTTGCAATCAAGTAGCATCTCGAAACCAGGCACCATTGTCTTTGTCATAGGATCAAATCTCGGGTCCAAAAATCCCCAATAACGTTGACTTTCTCTAACTTTTACAAACTTCCCATTCAATGTAGGAGTGTAGGGCTTCAGAGGTTCTAGAGGACAGGGGAGTCCTTTTGCTTTGGCCTTGGCTCTAGCCATCTTTCTTACTTCCATCTCTAACAAATCATCCTCAGTGGGCTTATAGCCTAGCCAAAAAGGTGGTGTGGCAGTAGGAATTGTCAAGTCTTGAACAATTGGCTTTTTCACAGCTCTCCCCAAATTCATCCTAGGAAGGTAATTCATTCTTCTCATCATTGCTACCACATTGTTGTTACCATAAGGAGCAAAGTCCATCGGGATCTTCTCAACTTCTTCTCTCTTTTCAAAACCAGGCCCCTTAATCTGAAAGCCATCTAAAGTCAATGGCTCTTTCTCAGAATCAATGCCAAAAATAGGCTTAGGCACAATCAAAGTATCACCATATATGCTCATAATAGTTCCTTCATATGGAAACCAAACCTTTTGATATAGGGAAGAAGGTACGGCTTCTGTGTCATGGATCCATGGTCGCCTAAGGAGCATATTGAAGCATGAGGCTATATTAAGGACTTGAAAATCCACCTTCTTAACCATCGGTCCTATGGTAAGCTCTAATGTTAAACTTCTCTTCTACTGTTGTCGTATGCCCTCACACGTTGATCAGTAGGCACAAAGTCTTCAATGCTCAGGCCAAAGCAACTTGCAGTCTTTAAAGGACACACGTTCAAGGCACTTTCATCATCTACCAAAACCATCGATATCCTCTTCTCCATGGAATCTTCAGTGCTATGCAACAAATCGTTGTGGTGCTTCTCCTTCTTGGTTAGATCCTTGTCAGAATAGGAAATAGTGAGTTCCCTATTTATGAACTCAATCATAGCATTCAGATCTTGGAAGGTTGTGGTTGTAGGGACTTGAATTTGGTTGAGAAGGTCTACTAGATTTTGTCGATGTTTATATGAGGCCATGAGTAAACCCCATAAGTATATGTTGGCTTGTGTCTTTTGTAATTGCTTAAGGACTTCATCTTCTTCTGCAGGTGTTTGTTGGGTAGATCTATTTAGAGCTTCCACTGAGTTGTCGGTCTCTAAATGTGGGGGTTTGAAGTGTCTCCCCCCTTTTGTGATGTAGGTAATTTTGGTTGGATCATAGGGATCAGTGTCTTAGGGTTTGAAGTGTCTCCCCCCATTTATGAGTGTTTGGCCATTTACTTAGGGTTTGAAGTGTCTCCCCCCACTTGTGGATATTTGGTTATTCTTTTGGGGTTTGAAGTGTCTCCCCCCATTTGTGGATGTTTGGTTGTTTTCTTGCTCTGGTATTGCATTCCATATGTCATATCCTATGGTGGTAGTAGAGGTCCTATCCATTAATTCTTCCCATGTCACCATGAAGCACTCAGGTAGGTTATAGATCAAGTCAGACTGGTCTTCCTTATTTTATTCTTCGGTCATCAAGCAATTAATCCTTGGTCCTTTCCCAAAATTATGATTGGGTGAAGGATTGTTAGAGATGCTAGGCCTTGTAGGTGGCGCAATCACTTTGTTGTCTATTAAGTCTTGAATTGCATGACGAAGTGTGAAACAATGGTCAATCTTATGACCAGGGACTTGGTGGTAGGCACATCTTTTATTTACATCAATCCTTAAGGGCAAGGGGTTTGGAATTGGTCTTAGGTCTAAAGGTTTCAGTAACCCTTTTGCTTTTATCTTATCAAACACTTGGCTCAAGGGCATGTACATCTCATGAAATTCTTTCCTAGGCCTAGGCCCTTGTGGTACTTGCATGGGTGTAATCAATTGATAATGATCATTTTTATGAATATTGAAAATTTATGCAGCCTTGGAATTAGATCCTACATTCTTTCTAAACCTTAGAAAGTCATCAGTGTTTATAGTGCCATTGTTTATTGCGTCCTCAATTTGGGTTCCAGCAGCAATTAAAGCTTTAAAATTGGGAAAATACTATGCAAACAAATACTTGTGGTATACAGGCAATAAGTTTTTACAGCCATGGCTAACTATTCTTCCTTACTCTGCCTACTCATCATCTATGCAGTCTTGGCTCTCCACTTGGTAATGAAAGTAGAGAAGGATTCTTTCAATTCATGCTTGGTAGTCTCAAGGTTTCTTCTTGTGATATCCACTTCCATATTGTGCTAGTATTGCTTGTGAAACTCTTGGCAGTTGTTCTCCTAACTTCTAGCTCTTGCATCATCCAGGTTGAGGAACCATCTAAGAGCGGCTCTGGTCAGTGTGTTTTGGAACATATATTTCCTCGGTTGCCCCTAAGGGCTGCATAGCCTCATATACATCTTTAGATGGGACTTTGGGCAGCTAGTCCCATCATTCTTGTCTAAGGTTGGCATTTTGAACTTGGGTGGCAACCTTGTAATGGGGAACAGGGAGAGAGAATTGTAGTCCATAAGTTCCTCCATCCTACGGGCTCTTCTAATCATCTCCTCCAT
The DNA here is from genome assembly GCF_002906115.3 of Quercus suber. Classification (NCBI taxonomy): domain Eukaryota; kingdom Viridiplantae; phylum Streptophyta; class Magnoliopsida; order Fagales; family Fagaceae; genus Quercus; species Quercus suber. The sequence goes on along the minus strand of NW_027069512.1, from coordinate 564,723 downwards.
TTTTCATCCTCTCATTGATCTTTTTCTCATTCTCTACGGCTAGTGGATCATGGTAAGTCTTGTCCCTCTCTTGATTATTCTTCGAATTCTGAAACTGTTGCATCATACGGTTCATGTCTTCCCTCAGCTGAATCTGGCTAGCTACCATAGTGTTGAGTAACTCATAGGTGTTCATAGGTTCCCCTATGTTCGGGTGTTCTCCCTCTTCTGCCATATTGCCTGGAGCTTCAAACTTCTTGTGGCTTGAACTGTCTTGGAGGTCGAAGATGGGGTTGTGATGGTGCAACAGTGGAGTCTCTTCTATGCTTGAAGGCTTCAGTATTGTGATGGGAGTGATCAGCTTGGAAATGGAGCTACTGGCTTGAGTGTCGGACTTTGGTACTCTTTGTAGCCTTCCTTCAGATCTTGACCAGATTCTCCCCTAATGACAGGCTAGGTCGGGTTAAACAAAGCTAAGACCCCATCCACATCCATCAATCAACCAAAACAAACACACACACACAACATGCAATACAATTTTAACCGGGACAAACCTAAAGGTAGGTTCTAAGTCATTATGTTGTAGGGTGGGTTAGTTATTTCATTGTTTCCCATAGCTAGGATGTTTCATCTTCCAACTTGTAATGTAATGCGCATTTCGTTGGTCCGAACGGCATCGTTTGTCCATTATAATTAGCAGGAAATGATCCAATTACTTTGAGCTATGAGTTAGTGAGTTCGCCACTGGGTACCCGAATCTAATGAAGACCGATGATCCATGGTTAATACCACCACAAAATTGTTGAAAAGGGGTGCATACATATTATTTGGATGGCACACACAATGATAGTTAGTGAAAGATTTTAACAAACAATACAAACAACAAAATACCATACACCAAAATATCACACAACATCCCATCAAACATAAATAAACAAACAACAACTATATCATGCAAGACCATGCAAAACAAAGGTACATATTTGGTCACTTAAGTCTAATATAAATCTTAGCCCTTAACATCCCCAGCGAAGTCGCCACTGTTAGAGACCTCGAAAAAAGTGCCCCTCAAAAAAGAGATTCGGGTACCTTTTAGGGCACTTCTCTTTTGGGTAAGTGGTGTGAAGTCGCCACTTATTTTTTTATGCAAAAAAATAAGAAAAAATAAATATATACAAATACATGGTTGAATAGTTCTTTTCATTGATTGAATAAAAAATTACATGTCTTGAAAAACTTGAAAATTACATAGATTTGGATCCTAGTTACAATATACCAAAAATACATGGCTTGTTATCCTAATTACATTCTACCCAAAATAAAAAGTAAAGACAAGGCTAGATCTACTTAACCAATGACCTAAATTTGGAGGCTAGGTTACAGAATGGGAAGGTGTTAAGCACCCATTTCGCCCAGACAAAGTTTGGTTTTCTAGACTCTTGTGACCTATGTACCTTTTTATGCATATCATGAATGATATGTTGAATATGTGAAACAAAAATTAAATCACGCAAATTTATTTATGAATGAAGACTCTTCTTTTGAAAATAATCAGATCTGTTTTAATTGGTATAAAAAATTATTTTAATTTGTCAAAATGCCAGATCTATTTTGTGTATTTAGAAAAAGTGGTTTTTGGAAATAAAAATTCAGATCTGTTTTTATTGCATAAAATAAAGTCTTTTGGTTTAAAAAATATTAGATCTTTTTATGATTATGATAAAAAAGAGAGTTTTTTGGTTTGTAAAAGATTAGATCTATTTTGTGATAATGATATAAAACAAAAAGTTTTTTGATAACGAAAAAATCAGATCTGTTTTTTATATGTTAAAAAAATGGAAAAGATGGTTTAAGAAGAGAGTTCCACTCATAATTTAAATTTATGCAACATGAATTAAATAGAATAGACACAAACGCAATCATGTTTTATCTTTTTCTTTATTTCAAAAATCTGCATGTATTAAAAAAATTCAGATCTGTATCTAAGGAAGATGCAAATCAGTTTTGATTAAAGAAAATTCAAATCTACGTCTAAGGAAGATGTAGATTTGTTTTATCTTGAAGAAAAATTCAGATCTGCATCTAGGGAAGATGCAGATCTGTTTTATTTTGAAGAAAAAAAGAGTTGACTACATGTAGATCTTTAAAACTAAGAAATAAATTATATCAACAATATAGGAATCAAAAACATATTTTCATAAGCTAAATTAACATGGTAACATATGAATATCTAAAAAAATTAAACATGCATCATCATGATAAGGAAAATCACAATTAAAAAAAAAAAAAAAAAAAAGAGGGTTAGAAAAAAACCTCTGCATGAGCACACTTTGTTCTTGAAAGGGTGTTTTAGGGTTCAAAGAAATTTTTCCAATTCTCATTGAAACCTAAAAACCCTAATTTATGTAGCAACACTCAGAGAGAGGATCAGAAAATATGAGCAATTTGAGAGCCTAAAACGTATACCTCTCAAAGCGTAAAAAAAAAAGGGTGCTGAATTATGAGATTCAGTCTCTATTTATAGAGGTCAGAGGACTCAAAAAAATAGGCATGGGCGATTAGGGTGTGAATCCGGACACATCCTTTTGCAAAAAGATCAAAAAGGGTGTGCTTTATCGTCACCCAAAGGCCGTTAGGCCAAAGCCCAAATCATGGAAATGCGGCCCTTTTAGAGTGCCGAACGTTCGGCACTCCAAAAGTGTTGAATTGGCCTTTTGGCACCAAACACTCTTTCGTGTTTAGGTGCTGTTTGGACTCCTCTTCTAGGGTTTTTTGACCGATCATTTTACCTAGACGTGTTTTCATCCTTCGTCTATGATTTTTCATCTCTTTTCTAAGTAATTATAGCTATTTAAGACAATTATCTTGTAGATAAATTCCCTAAAATAAATCTTGATAAAGTTCAGATTATCCACAATTTTATTGTTATCCAATCACCCCTTTTATTCCTATGCATGCATCCTTATTTTAAACACTAATTATCAACCAATCACAAAATTATTTAATTAATTTTAATTGCTTAACCAATCAGAATTAATTTAAATCAATTATGTGTGGTCGACCTTACCAAGACACAATGCATGTTGACCTTGCAAACTTGATCATGCATTATCTTTTGATCCAATTGTCTGATTTGGAAACCAGAAACACCGTTGCGACCATTAGAATCTCAAGAACATTTTTATGATATGTAATGAATGAATGAATTAATGCCTGTAATGCAAAGACAAGTTGATGCATGTAATGTAAGAACAAATTGATGCATGTAATGCAATCATGATTTTTTGAGGTACATGGATGGTCATTCAAGTCATTCTCCTTGATTAAATCATAGGTGCAAAATTGAGTGTCTACAATACAATATAGAGAGAGAAAAAGTGAGAAGAAGAGAGAGGAGGGTTCAAAAATTATATGATCCGATATGAATATATAATTATATAGTACGAAATATGGTGTGAGCGGCTTGCTGCTGGATTAGACTAGATCAAATTATAAAGCTTCCTACTCTGGATGGCCAGCCATAAAGGTGAGAGACAATAATCTGTAGTTTACAACCGCCAACTTGTGAAGAAAGCAAAGTTGAGAATAAATGTCCTTGCCCGAGGAAGTCATCATCATCATCCCCACACCACACTAGTCACCACCCCCCATATATATAATTAACTATTTTAAGTTTTAACAAATAACTAAACCATACCCATTGAGACCAATGTGCTCCATCATGCACATGTGTCATTCTTATCTCACTTCCAGCTTTAACCATTCCAACATTGTTACACAATCATGTGGCTAATATTAAAGTTAATAACGAACAAATATCATATAGTATGAAATTTAATGGCATTGATTGAGTGAGTAGGAGATTACTACTTACTAAATTATGATTTTTTTTTTTTTTGCTAAATACTAAATTATGATGAAGCAAACTAAGCAAAGCATTGCATGTTAATATAAACGGGTCTCTGTCTGCCAACAGGAAAAGTAGTTAAAGTCGGTCGATGATATAATCTATAAAAAATATACATATACAGAAATAGTAAAGTGAAAACGTGCCTTTCTCAATCTCTTTCTCACTCATTCCAACTTCTTTTCGTGCCGTCCCTATATTTATCTCTCAAACACACGATCGAATATCATAACACATATGCACACATACACCTCTCCATACCAAATTCTTTGTTGTTGTAAAGTCATTGAGAAGCAAAAAAAAGGTAAAGGAAAAGGAGAAAAGATCAAAGATCAAAAAAAGCAGAGGATTCCCATTGCCTTTGCTTTCCTAAATCTCCAAGCTGCACACTCTTTTCCTCTTTTACAGATTCAAACCTCTAACTAACGCGTCACTTTCTCTGAATTTCTGGCTCTCTCAGGTATTGAATTTGATCTTCATCTAACTCCTCTGAATTTTTCATTTACTTTAACAATGTCAGGTGGGGTTATGCTTTAGATTGTTTACCAAGTTTTTTTTTTTTTTTTGTTTGGGGGGGGGGGGGGGGGGGGGGCTTGGTTTTCATGATCTAATGAATGCCCATTTATTTGTTTATGGTATAGTTTGTGCAGAAACAGATTGGAATTGGAAAGAACATCAGAGAGAGAAATGAGATCAAAATTGGAAATTTCAGTTCAAATGAGGAAAATTGTGATCATGTCAATCAAAACATGTTATAGATCAGTTTGTAATCATCCATTCCTTGTGGGTTTGCTTTGTTTCTTGTTATTTCTGTATAGATCTTTTCCTTTTGTATTTTCCATTTTGGTCTCTGCATCCCCTGTTTTGTTCTGACTGCTGTTCTCCTTGGAACCCTTTTGAGTTTTGGGCAACCCCACATACCTGAAATTGAAAAAATGATTACTTTAGCCATGCCCATGATAATATTTCATCTCTTAAGGCTGGGGTTTCTGGGGATACCAGTGTTGTTGTTGATAATAAAAATGAGAGCTTTGTTGTAGAGAGATTCACAGGAAAGGGAGGGATATAGTAGAGGAGGAGGCTATTGAGGGTGCTTGCTCTGTGGAAGATAAAGTTGGTAAAGCTGAATTTGATGATGGTTTTGTTGATTATGTGCCATTGCTTGATGATAATGGTTCGTTGGGAATTCAGGCAGAGAAGCGAGTAATCGAGGAAGTTGATAGAGAGTTTCATGGTTTGGAGTTGGGAAAGAAGAGGGAAATATATGAGAAGTCGGAGGTTGAAGGTTTGTTAAGCGAGGGGGAAGCCTTGAGAATCAGTATTTTGTGGTTCCAAATGTGGGTGACGAGATTCTTGAATTGGGAGGTGATAAGACTCAGGAAGAGTTACTTGATGCTCATAAGCGAGGTCATTTGGACTTATCTCCTAATTATGGTGATGGTGATGGTGATGGTGATGATGATGATGATGGATCTTCAGATTTAGGGTCTGATCTAGCGGAGAGTTCATCGCCAGATGCTTCAATGGCTGATTTCATGCCAATGCTTGATGAGCTCCACCCACTTTTGGATTCAGAAGCTCCACAACCCATTCATACGTCCCATGATGAGTCAGATGTTGCCTCGGAGAGGTCTCATAAGAATAATAATGTCAGTGTTGAGTCAGAGGAAGAATTGGAAAATCATGGAGAAGTAGAAGATGGCGTTGAGAAAACGAAGATGAGGAGGAAGAAGAAGCACAGGGAGGCAAAGAGGATGAGAGTAAATCAGCAATCAAGTGGACAGAGGATGATGAAAAGAATCTCATGGATCTGGGGACTTCAGAGCTCGAGAGGAACCAACGCTTGGAGAATCTCATTTCAAGGAGGAGAGCACGGAAAAATATGAGATTGGTAGCTGAGAAGAATTTGATAGATTTAGATGGTGCTGATCTTCCCTTTAATGTTCCACATATTTCGACAGTAAGAAGCAATCCTTTTGATCTCCCTTACGATTCCTATACCCCACCTGGTTCTGCACCATCAAGATTGGTGCCAAGACGAAATCCTTTTGATCTTCCTTATGACCCAAATGAAGAAAAACCTGATCTCAAGGGAGACAGTTTTCAACATGAGTTTATGACATTTCACCAGAAAGATACTCTGTTCTTCCGTAGGCATGAAAGTTTCAGTTTGGGGCCATCAGTCTTAGGGAGTCACAGGCAAGAGAGGCATGATATTAGGTTCAGACCCTATTTTGTACCGGAACATTTTGCTTCAGAGGGAACAAGCTATCCCTTATTTGAGAGACAGTCAAGTGAAATCAGTGAATCAAAGTTGAGTTCCATTCCTGATACTGAATCTGTGATTTCTGCTGCTGATCAAGATGACAAGAAGATTAATGAAAAAGACTTTGGCCAAGAAACAGAACTCATATACAGCATGGACCATGTTTCTGATCATGTTGAACGTGGAAGTCTATCCTCTGAAGATGTTGATTCTCTGGAGATTGAACCAGTTGAGCAGAGAGACCATGATGAGGTTGAGATTATATTAGGACAAGTGGAAAATCATTCTGAAATGGATCCCAGCTCAGTTGAAACAGGAGGGGCAGCTACTCCTCTGGAACTCAATATTGGTGAAATTCACTTCAAAACAGAACCAGTTGGAGAGGCATACAGCAGCAGATCAAGTCTGTCATCATTGTCAGAAATAGATGAGAAAATACCTGATGTGATAAGAGAAGCATCGACAAATTTTGAGCCTAGAAGCGATGATATTGAAGAATCTGGCAGTTCAATGCAACCTTCTCTGGAGGTGCCAGATTTCCGCTTTATGAGTGGGGAGGTAGATGAAATTCAACATGAGCCTGTTTATGATTCAAGCCCCCCTGCAGGTGAAAAAAATAAAAAGATCCTCTCTTTTTCATCCATTTCTTCTGATTTGCAACTTGAGATATCTGAAATGGGTTCACCTCCAGCATGCATTGAAACAACTGTTCCTATTGCAGATAAGGAACCTGAATTGCACGGTGCAAGCATAGGGAATGATGTTCCTAATCATGAAGACATGCATGCAGCTTCCTCTCAAGCACATCCATTGGATGAAAAGGAACCAAGGTCGAGTGAATTACAAGAGTTAGGTAAGGATGATGTTTTGCAGGTTGAGTCTTCAGGAGTTAACGTAGGTGATCAAAATGGATCTGTGGTGCCTCAATCTGTGGTTAAGCATGTTTCTGTTGATTTGAGTTCATCTTTGCCTGATATTGGATCAGTAGAGGAGGAGGGTATGGCAAATGAGAAAGAAAGTTTGCCTCGTGAACAGGATCAAGTAAGCTCCTTAGTGTTGATTCCAAGATCCCTGTTGGGTTCCATCAAGATGTGCATGAGAGCTATGTGGCTTCTGAAAATTTAATTTCATCTAGAATAGAAAAACAACAGCCTCAGCCGTCAGTGGTGGTTGAGCATGTGTCAGTGATTTTGACAGAAACTGAACCTGCTGAGCGACATGCAATAGGTAAGGAAGAGACTCTGCAGCTTGAGCAGGATCAAATTTACTCATCAAGTTCATTAGATTATGAATCTGTAGGGGAAGGCTCTATGCATAAAGATGTAGTCCTTCAGCCTGAACAGGATCAAGTTCAGTCATCAAGTTTTGATGATGCAGAGATCCACATTGGGGGACAGAGAGATGGGGTTGAGAAGTTGGATTCAGTGGTTTCTCCTTCCCAACATATTCCTTTCAATTATTTATCTTCCTCTGTCTCAGAGGAACAGCCTTCTTTGGCAACCGAGCAAGTAACAGTTTCACGGGCTCTTTCCAATCATTCTACTTTAGAAACGAGTGTGTGAAGGACCATTCATCTAATGAGGAGGAAATTATTCAGTTCGAACAGGACAAAGTCCAGTCCTTAAGTCCTGTTTCAGATATTGATGCAGGTCCCCACCAAGATTTGAATGTGAAGTTGATTTCTTTGGGTTACAGTGCTCAGTATGTGCCTTCTGAAGAGAATCCTCAATCTGAGCTGGAGAAACATTTACCTTATTCAGATAAATCTATGGTTGAGGCTTTTGTTGATCGTGATGAGTGCAGGGTAAGTCATCCAAATAATATGCTTCTTGTTATTTTGCCGTTCAATTCTTTTTTCCTTATATTTCCTGTGATGCTTCGTCTCGAATGATTGATATTGTTGATTGAAATTTTAAATCTTCACTTCAGTAATGAATTGAAAATTTGAAATATTTATTATTATGTTTATTAATTTGCCATTATTAAGTGTGTTTTACTTTTAACTTGCTGTAGTATGGAATAGTTAGATTTGGTACCTGACTTGTTCAAGTCATTTAGACACACCCAACCTTAAAAAATAAAATGACCGTCCAATCTATTCAGGCCTTGGTGCCTTTTTTTAAAAAGTTGTCTCCTACTTACTTAATGGTTCTGCAGAAGGGTATATTTGTACCAGATAAACTACCATAAGGGACACGGCAAGTGGAAAAGAAAGGTGCTCCTTTTTAAAATTAGAAGCAGGAATGTTTAATTGATTTATTGGACATATGGGTGCACAATGCTTATATATCTATGCCAAACTTTTGTGTGCAATTAATGTACCCTTACAGGAGAGATTCTTGTTATACCTGGTGCCAACTTGGAACATTTTTTTTCCATTAAAATTTCTCTCGTGCTTAATCCTGATGATCTATCTACATTTCTTGCATTGTAATACTTGCATGTTTGTTTGAACTATACATGTGTGTGATACATGGCACTTTGATTGTCTCCATTTTATTCGCCCTCTTTATCTCATATTAGTCAGAAAACCAAGTTGGTTTGATCGGTTGATCTCAATGCTATGGTCATCACTAGAGCACAATTATACAGAGTAGTTGATATATGAAACTAGGGCTGCTTTGACATCTTGCAGGAGTCATCTAGCATCCTGGCAAAATCTACTGAGGTTGTGAGAATCATAGACAATGGAGATGTGCCAGAAGTCCATGATACTGAGGATAAATCTCTGCCAGATATGTCTCCCTTGGTTTCTGATTCCACCCAAATGCATATCCCAGCTGAGAGTCCTGATTCTAATTCACACACTGGTGGAGTGGATTTGAAAGCTGATATCCTTGAGGGAATTGTAAATGAGGACCAGATTAAGGTCTCAGAAGACTTCAGCTATTTGGCAGAAGCTTATGGTTCTCACATTTCCAAGCACGATATCAATGAAGAGGCTGATGAAATAAAAGAGATTGATGAAGGATTGTTGTCAGAATTGGATACAGTTGGAGACTTTAGTGTCAAAGAAGTTGTTGGTGAATCCCTCCATTCTAAGCTGATACCAGAGGGAGCTAATGTCAGGAGTACGGACTTTGATTTGTTGCCCAAAGATTCAAAATCAACGCTGGAGCTCCCTGTTCTTGAAGCAAGATCACTTGTAGATATCGACTTGGCTTTTAAGCAACTTCGTGAAGGAGTAGATGTTGAGGAAGTCATCCTTCCCAGCATGATTGATGATTGGCTAGTTGTGGAAGAATCCAATGATCTTGTGGAAACAAATTCGAACTTGAAAGTTGTTGATGCAGGATCTCTGGAAGATATTGATATTGCTCTCAAGCAAGTCTCAGATGTTAATCTTCGTGAGCTGCCAGAAGTGTCAAATTCAAAGGATCAATCTGCATCAGTTGAAACATATGAAGTGGGTTCTGCCAAGGGGACTAAATTAAGTGATACAGGATTTGGTGTTGAAGAAACTAGTGCAGTTGCTGCTGATAATGATCATGGGGAAACAAATTCAAACTTGAGAGTTGTTGATGCAAAATCCTTGGAAGATATTCATATTGCGCTCAAGCAAGTCTCTGAAATTAATCTTCGTGAGCTGCCGGAGGTCTCAGATTGAAGGATCAATCAGCATCGTAGAAACATTCGAAGTGGGTTCTGCCAAGGAGATTGAATCAAGCGATGTAAGATCTGGTGTTGAAGAAATTAGTGCAGTTGCTGCTGAAAATCTAGAACTTGGATCTGATGAAACATTTCGGAATTCCAGTTCGAACATACACAATACATTGAATACAAAAAAATGAGGCAAAATCTCATAGATCAAGATCAAGTTCCGATTCCAGATCTAGCTCGAGCAATTCTAATTGAAAATGAGGATTTAAGAAGAGAAAGACAAGGAAAGAGTTTTGTGGTTTTCCTCATGGTTTCCTTTTGTGATAATGGACTTTTGATTGTGTAGCTTGGTACCATACTGGTTTGGTTAGTTGTAGTTGCGTTCTCTGTTTTTATATTTTGTTGATGCATTGCTTTCTTCAAGAATGAGTTTTGGCTGAGTTCTTGAAGTGTGAAAGTCCTACCTTTTGAGATTGAGTAGTTTGAGGCTTATTGGGAGAGAGATTGTTTTAAGAATTGCATACTGTAAATTATTTTTTGGATGTAAAATTAATGATGTGATGGTTTAGATTATATAGATTCTGCTTTTTTTTCCCCCATTTCTCCTTTCCATACTGCCCAGCTTTGATCAGCACCAAGTCCTAATTACCTTGAACCCTAGTAAATGATTTTATTTATTTGGGGTTTGTGTTTCATTTTTCCTTATTGTTTTGTGCTAAAAGAGAATGATGTGTTTTTGTAGTTGAAAGTGGGCTTTGCTAGTTTTTCTTTTGTCAAATTACTAACAGCTGGTTATGGTTTGCGAATTGTGATTTTAAATCGGAGAAATTACATTTTTCTACCCTAAGCTTCCACATCATATAAAATTCTCCCCAAACTATCAATTTTCATGATGACCATCCCAATTTGAAATAATTATATCAATGAGCCCCCGCCATCTAAAGTGGGCATTAAATGAGACAAAATTTGGTATAATTATTTTGTAGGTGATTTGAATCCCAATGTTGATTTGACACAACTTACCTGTGATAGTCATAGCACCACAAAATTATCCTCAATGGTTACAATGAATATTCATAATTTTTTTTTCTAATATTACTTTTAATTTAGACAATAAGTGGTATATTGATACAACCCTCTCAAATTAGGGTGTCAATCAAGCAAATTGATAATTTGGGGTATTCTAAATGTGGTAGAAGACTAAAAGTATAGGGTGAAAAAATATAATTTACCGGTTGAATTTTAAGTTACATTGAGGAACACTACAGATAAAGGGAATAATTGTTAATGCCAGTAATGGGAGGAACAAGTGAATATTTTCTCCAACAATGGGTATACATTGTTCACAGCTGTTTAAAAAGTTGGTCGAAGTTTAAGTGATAAAGGGAATATGAAATGGTAGAATCTAAGGCTTGTCATTAATGGTTACAAAATTACAATATTCATTAATAATTTAATGGGTCAATAATGGTTACAATGTTCCTATTCTAGGTTTTTTTCTTTTCTTTTTTTAAAAATTTCAGTAATTGGAGGTGGGTGATTTGAACTCTGAATGACTATTAAAAACATTAGAGGAGCCAACCAATTGAGTTACAAAACTTTTGATAATGTTTTTATTTCAGTTGCTAAAAACTCTTTGGTCACTATACACTTCTTTCCATTGAACTTGATTTTTAAACATTTGGGTTACTATTTGGTCATTGCTTTACACACACACACACACACACACATATATATATATATACACGTATATAATTAAGTAAGGAAGGCCAAATTTGAAACATAGATGTTTTGTTGGAAGCATCAGCAAATACCAATTGAGTTACACGACTCTTTAACTCTATTCGATCATTCTTATAAAATATTTAGAAGTGTAATTTTTTTTTTAAATTATCATTGGTAAATCCAAATTCAACCAAGCTTGCCAAAAATCTATTCAACTCTACTTACAAAAAAGATACATATAACATTGTGCAAATGGAATGTCAAAAACTTCTTATTTTATCCATTTTTTTAAATATTGCTTTTAGTGGAGACTCATATCATGAAATTATTCATTGGACACATCAATACAATTTGGCTAATTATTTTACACTTCAAATAACAATAATTTCAATTTTGGAAAAATTACAAATACCACACATAAAATGCATACTTCAGAATTGAAACTGATGGTACTAAAATTTTCACTCTTATTGTCAAATTTGTTTTTATGAAAAGGGATGGTGTCCTAAAGTTCGTTTGGCTAGGGAGATGGAAAGTGAGAGGATAGAAAATGGTAATAGAATATAAAAAAAATTAATTTTCCCTCATGTGTGTTTGGTTGGAGGGGTGAAAAACTCTTTTATTTGGTATAGAAGAAAACTTGGAGGATAGAAAATAAAGTTTGTATAAATTTACTCTCATGCCCTTATTAGATTAAAATATAAAAAACTGCACATTATATTTTCATTAAAAATTTGTATATAGATAGACACTTCTTATAAAAAAATTATTAAAAAAAAAAAAAAAGAGAGCACAAGAACTCAAAATAAATAAATAAATGGGACTTTTTTTTTTTAATGTGAAGGAAAAAATGATGAACGCTAAAAATAAAAACTAAACTGAACTATAAGAAGAAACAAAGCAAAAAAAAAAAAATTGTATGATAAATAAGGGGAGAAAAAGACAAAAAACCAAAACACTTTGAAATTTGGAGAAGACATTTTTGTCTAAAATGACCAATCCTTTTTATTCCCACTTTGCTCTCCATTTTGGAGGGATCAATTTTTAGTTGAATAGAAAAGAAAATACTTGAACCCCACCAAAAACCTCTCACTTTTCTCTCCTTATCAAACAACCTCACAACCTATTTTCTCTCATTTCTTTTTTATCTTTCCTATTTCACCTCCAACCAAACACAACCTTGCATCAAATTCCTTAAATAATGAATCACAATAGTCTTACTAGAGTTTATGATTATTACACTCAACGGCGCACATCTTGAACCATGCTTTTAAATGAAAATGATTAATGTGATGTTCACCTCCATCTTTCTTGGATCCTCAGGAAACTTAAAATGATGGTTGATTACCATTTGTCATTATGTTAAATTATTAATTAAGATGTACATTGTTCGCAAATGGAGGCATAATTAATTGAAATCATGTAAGACAATTTAAGCATCTTTAACATTCTTAATAAATTGTTTCTCAAAATTTTAAAAATCATTCATAAGATGCACTAGTAATTCTGAAGGTACAAAATGATAAAATTACCTGATCATTTTATAGTTGTTTCTATGGTGTAAATTACGATAAAACTTCACCATTATAAACAAGGATGAGGTTCCATTAACTTTAATGGGATGCTGTCATATCATAATTACTCGATTTAACAAATAATTCTTGAAGAAGTGTAAGAAATAGAAAGCATGTTCTTCTTCTTCTTGGGCATTGTTAGCAGCTCATGGCTTTAATAAATGCATAAAAACACACAATAATGATGAAGCCCACATGGTTTCCCACATCCCAAAGTTAAAGTCAAAGAGTAACTGAAATATAAAACTTCTCTTTTTGATAAGTAAATTTGCAAAGGTGCTGAAGTGAGAAAAATAAAACTTTTCAGGACGCATAAGAGAAGCCTCATCACTCATCAGTTCATTACAAGGATGACCAAGATCCTCCACATATTAGTCTCACTAGAGTTTATGATTATTACACTCAACGGTGCCCACCTTGAACCATGCTTTTAAATGAAAATTATTAATGTGATGTTCACCCCCATCTCTCTTGGATCCTCAGGAAACTTAAAATGATGGTTGATTACCATTTGTCATTATGTTAAATTATTAATTAAAATGCACATTTTTCGCAAATGGAGGTGAACGCTTTTGGATCCCTCCCCATCGTTTTGACATAATTAATTGAAATCATGTAAGACAATTTAAGTATCTTTAACATTCCTAATAAATTGTTTCTCAAAAATAAAATTTTTTTTTTTAAAACATTCATAATAAATTCCTACATTGATGCACTAGTAATTCTAAAGGTACAAAATGATAAAATTACCTGATCATTTTATAGTTGTTTTTTGGTATAAATTACCATAAAACTTCACCATTATAAACAAGGATGAGGTTCCATCAACTTTAATGGGATGCTCTCATATCATAGTTACTGGATTTAACAAATAATTCTTGCAAAGAATAAGAAATAGAAAACATGCATATGGCTTTCTTCTTCTTCTTGGGCATTGTTAGCAGCTCATGGCTTTAATAAATACATAAAAACAAACAATGATGATAAAGCCCACATGGTTTACCACATCCCAAAGTTAAGAAGCCTCATCACTCATCAGTTCATTACAAGGATGACCAAGATCCTCCACATATTAACTTGCCAAAGGAGAAAGAAAAGGGGGAGGGGGGGACCAATAAATTAAATATAGCACCAAAATAAACAAATATCAAGTATAAAATAATTCCATCACCTATACTTTTGCAATGCCAGCCCCCAACCCCCAAAATAATAATAAAGGTAATAAGAGTGCATGAGCAAGGTGGAGGAGATTCTGGCTGACTTGAATCAGATTTGGTATTTGTTAATCTAAGACATGGATGGCATTATAAATTAGAAATTCATTAGAAAACTATTAAGTACAGATAGGCTATGGATGGCATTGCCAATTAAGGGAAAAAGAAGGGGAGTGGAGAAGGGGAGAGAGGAGAAAATGAAATTTACTGCCTTTGCTTCTTATGTGCTGGCATTGATGAAGTCCCAACCTGCCAAAGACATTTGTCCACAAGACAAGCTCAGACTTACTTCTTTCGACTTTAAAATGGGTACAAAACAGAACAATTAAGCAGACCTTGATGCATATGCCTTATATAATCCATTTTTCAATAACTAAATCAAAGAAATCCCCTAGTCTTACTATCTATCATCATAATAGAAATTTAACCAATGATGTCGCTTCAATACTAAAATAATTTCCACAAGAACCTTGAGAAAAATCAGTACAATAGAAATACGAAAAACAAAGTTTGAATTAATCAAGTGTTGCACCCACATAAGATATATGCGAAGCATGCAAGAACTTTGCATGCATTGTTTACCGTCAACATCAGATGACTAAAAATATATGTTGCAAGACATCAAGACCTGATTAGAAGGCTCCCAGGCTGGAAACAAAAGCCACTTATCAACCTTGAAGCCAATACCAATATTTTCATAATAAAGTAAAATGTTCTACTCAGAGTAAAGTCTCACCAAAAAGAGGATTTAAACATCAACAGTTTTACTTGGCAACCTAAGAGGGTATAAAAGCTTTACATATTATATATCCAACTGTCACCACCCCTCAAATTAGCATGGCTGAACTTTAATCCAACTATGTTGTTTTCAGTTGAAACCCCTTGAAAACTCATAATCAAATAATCTAATGAATATCTCAACAGTAAAATCAAGGAGTCCGTTCCAAGAGTCATTAGTATTGAAAAGACATGACCATGTGAATTGATATTGTGTTATTTACTTATTGGGAAAATTTTTCTTTGGAGAGAAAAGAAAGAGATAGATAGTTTATCATATTTCCATAGTTAGATTCTTAGTTCTAGTTAATGGCACCCTTCTAGATTTTTGAATAGCTTTAGGGTTGAGGCAGGGGGACCTATTCCCTCCCCAATTGTTCAATGTGGTTATGGAGATCCTTAGCCAGATTCTTTCCGGTTTCCAAGTGAAGGGCAGTACTAGAGGCTTATTGAGAATTTCTCACCTCTTTCTTACAGATAAGACCATCTTGTTGAGGAGTGGCAGCATTATTGTGCTATAAGGTGGGATCTCTACCTATGACCTCTCTCGATTTGCCCTTGGGCTCTCCTTCAAGGCTACTTGAGTATGGATCACAGCTTTAGAAAGGATAGAAACAATATAAGTTGGATGGAAGAAACTTTACTTGTATAATGGTGGCAGGCTCACACTTCTTTAGAGTACTTTGTCTAGTCAACCCACCAGTTTTCCATCTCTATTCATCATTTCCTACTCATGTGAATAATACAGTCAAGAAGCTCCACAATAATTTTTATGGGGTGAATCCAATGAAGAATTTAAGTTTCATTTGTTGGATTGGAATACAGTTTGGTCTTCCATGAAATATGAGGGGTTGGGGATGAGGAAATCCTGCTCTTTTTAATCAAGCTATGTTGGGTGAAAGGTTATAGTTTTAAGAACGAATTGTTTTCGGAGACAGTTTGTTGCTGTAGAATATTGAGAGGCACATGATAATTGGAATTATAACTTATAAGGAAGTGCAGAGGCCTCATGGGTGTTGTCTCCGAAGAAGTATCATAGCTGGTTAGGATAGACTAGCTTCTTGTTGTTTCATTTGGGGTAGGAGATGCAAGGAGGATCCAATTTGGCAAGATGTCTGGTGTGGGGAACAAACTTAAAGGAAGTGTTCCTTGGTTTGTGTTCAATTGCTGAGAGGTCAGAGAACAAGGAGATGCTTCCTTGTTCTCTTATTAGGAATCCCAAGGGGTCGATGGGCTTCATGTGTGGAACCCATCCCTAGTTTATTCATGCTTTTCATGATTGAGAGTTGCGCCTTGTTACCTATAAAAAGAAAAGAGTTGCACCTTGTTGATACTCTTATAAACGTGTTGTATTCTAAGTACTATTTTGGCTAATGAAGCTTGTTGTATGAAATGGAAGCTTAAACCATAACGAAAAATTCAGTGTTCACTCTTACTACGAAGCATTAAAATTTTATAATAAAGTGCAGTTTCCAGGGACAAGTATTTGGTGTAACAAAGTTTCAAAAAAAAATTGTGTGGAAAGTCAATGTCTGTCTTAGCTGTAGATAATATTAGATGGAATTTTATTATTGTCAAGGTGTTGCTTACATATATGTAGTGGTGAATTTGTTGATCATCTATTGCTACATTGCTTTTAGCAAAAGAGTTATGGTTCCTTGTTTCTTCTATCTTTGGAGTTCAATGGGTGATGCTAAACAAGGTAGCTGACAGTTTATTTTAGCTAGAAAGGTTTATTTCATTGACTTAAGTATAATTTTATCGGGAATGTAGCTCTTCTATACCTCATGTGGATCATATGGAAAGAACACTAAAAACAATTATATTAATTTTATATTAATATTTAAAAAAAAAAAGCATATATATTAATATTATCATACTTTTGAGGGTGTTGAGAAGACTGTTTGTTAAGATTAAACCTCACACAATCTGCTTACAAATGGTAAATTGTGATTGGTGAGGCTTCTTGTCCTTCTTTTACTAATTTTCTAGATCAAATTTAAATTGGATTGAAATTCTTGAGGGGAATGCATATTCATCATGTAATTGAGGTTTTTTTTTTCATTTTTAATAATTAATTACTTATTTAAAATAAATAATAAAAATAAAATAAAAAACTATTTGAACTCAAATAGGGAGTCAAAAGAATGAGATCTTAAATTTCCTTGACATTTTTTTTTTTTTTTTTTTTTTTTTTTTTTTTTTTGAGGAGGGTGTTCAACACCTCAAACATACTAGAGATCCCTAAAAAAAGAAAAACTTAATTACCTTGATTTCTACATATTGAAGATTAAATTTTATGGGCTAAACTACATTTTTTGTCCAAGAAGTTGTTCTTAATTCCAAAGTGTTTCATATAGTTACATTTTCAGCAATCAAGTCCTTTCATGTGTCAATGTGATCCAATTACGATTTTAATTCTATGATAAAGAAAATGCTTACAATGCTTGAGAGTTGTTCACTAATGTAGGTCATCGATCTCAACATAGCTTCAAGTGTGTCTCTAGTTAGCTGAAACTTCACCTCCATTTCACCTAAAGGAGACTTGCTGAAGTCTTGCAACTGCAAACAATTTTGATAATAAAATTACACAAAAAGAAAGTGGGCTCTTGAATTCAACAACTTACAAAATATTGTAATGCTTTTCTCAAATGTGGCCCCGATCCTTTCTTTAATGAATGGGATCCAACATGTGGAATATTTAACTTAACGAGAACTACTAAGTGAAAGAACCTTTTTTGATAATTTAATAGTTGAGAGTGAAAGGATTTGAACCTTGGATGTCTCCATTGGAAACACTAGGAGATGCCAACTAGTTGAGCTACAAGGCTCTTGGCTTAGCAAAAGACAAGTTTCAAACTCAAAACCTCTTATTTTGATACAACGATAATTTACTAGTTACCCTAAAAGTCTTAACTAATTGAAAATGTGAATTTAATCACTTAATATATGACTTTGAATAATGCGATCTAAGGAGGCTAGGTTTAAAGAACCTTTTAATCTAAATTTTTTATTTACAAGTTATGGTTAGTTTTGTAGAAACTGGGGAGAAGATTTGCAATTTTTAACAACTCCTACCAATTTAGGATTTTTTTTTGGGAAAAATAATTAAATTTTATTGAACCAAAAAAATCAGTCACCCAAGTATACAAAATGTATACAACTGAGATCTAAAAACAATCAAACACTCAAATTACAAACATTATCAAATCACAAATCCAAAATAAAGAGTGACTTCCTACAGTTGACATCCAATCTATTAAAGTTCTAAAGAAAAGCAGTTTCAAATCCAATAAAGTCCTTTCCAAATCCTTAGAGATCTAGTTAGTCCTCTCCCGCCAAACATACCACATCAAACAACGAGAGATAGCCTTCCAAATAACACCATTATGATAACACCCAAACTTTCCTTGCCAACAAGCCAAAAGGTCAACCACAGTCCTAGGCATCACCAAATGGATTCCAAACAAGAACCATTGACCACAACTCAATAGCAATAGGACAATGAAGTAACAAATGGTCTACTAATTCCCTACTACCTTTACACATATAACACCAATCCAAAATCCAAACAATCATTTTTCGTAAATTATCAATCGTCAATATATTCCCAAAGCTACAATCCAGACAAAGAAAGCGACTCTAGACAGGACCTTTGGCTTTCAAAATTTTAAACCCTCTTCTAGGGGAAGGAGTGATCACTAGCACAGGTCAAAACCAAGTAATATCTACTAACCTCAAAACCCCTTCTCTTAGCAGGCTACCAACACATCCTATCCTCCCCACCTACCAATTTAGGATATTTTTGCAATTGAGTTGAATATAGAACTTTTTAATAATTTTTAAATGTTTTGGATTTATTTTCCCCAATTCCAAGTTAGTCTTCTATTGGCATTTTATTAGATCTTTTTTTATTTTTTTTATGTGCTGAATAAAGCATTTTTTATTAGAAGAAACAAAAGTTGGACGAGGACCAGCCCATCTCTGATTACACAGCTGTACCCCAAACTAGGAATATAACTGATGGGAAGGGAGCTTACAAAGAAAGGCCAAAAATATAGGTTGTGAAAGGCTACATTTAACTCTCTTTTGACAAAATACATTCCAAAATGAAAAAAGACTCCTATTGCTTTAGCATGTCCTCCACTATTGGCCTGATAGCCAAGGCAAAGAAGCTTTTGTATACTTTAGTGCATTAATGACAATCAAGCTCCAATCTCTAAAAACCTGATAAACTGACAAAGATAAGTGCAAATAGGCTACCTTTGCCTCCCCACCCACTCCAGGCTGTCTACTTTCCCCACCAACTACTTGCCTACCTCAAAAGCACCTCCTTGTGGCAAGTACAGGTGTCTCTACACACACACACACCCACACACTACAAATATAGGACATATAGGATCTTCCTTACATGAATAGGATAAATTCATATATTTTTCAAGTAATCCTATAATATATGATGATAGAGAAAAGTTTAGATTTCTTAAATAGTAGCACAAGCTTCAATGAGAGGCATATTTTTTCATTCTTTTAACAAACTTCCACATTCTAGTGAAAATAAACATTTCAATCAGTTGAAGCAAAATTAGAACTTTGATGGTATAATTTTGCTACTACCAAACGACAAACTAAGGTATGATGGAATTCAAAAGTCAATGGGTGCAACCAGCATAATATCACTTGGCTTTTAGATCAAAGAAAGAATGCTGCTTTTGATCTGCATACCTTAAGGCTGATGACAGCTATTCTATTAGCTGGTGCTGAGCTGCAATTCTGCATTGTCCAAGTCATTGACTTGAGGCGGGGTAGAGTTCCCTAGAAATCAATAACCAGTTATAAAAGGAATGAGACAAACCAACATTAACATTTTAATAGAATTACAAATTTCACTCAACTCCCTATGTATGCTGATTGCTTTGTGAACATGCATATTTTCATTGCAGCCCTTAAAAGTACAAGTCAAGTCATGCATGATTATCACAACAACAAATCAAATTATAAATGCCATTAAGAAATTTATAGTAGCCTTGTGCTTTTACATTATTTTGGAAATTTGTAATCTACAAGACTACGCCAATATGTCGAAGTTTTACAACAATAACTAGATGAAAAAGTTCTCCCCTATCTCTCATTATGATATCAATCTTTTCTAGACTGATTTTGACCACAGGCGCACATATACTCAATCTCTAATACATTTTCCTATTGCAATTCTTCTATGATATCCTTTCACAGAACACTTGCACAAATTATGACATTAACAAGAAAACCACATACAAGAATTGTATGTCAAACAAAACAACCCGAAAAATTCAAAATACACACCAGGTTGTCCAGAAGAGTGGCAGAGGCATTCGTGTCAACAACAAGTGGTGCCAAAGCCCCAAGATCATCCCGATTGAGTCGAGCAATAGGATCATCTTGCCGAGGCCATAGTGAAGTAACAGTAGAAGTAGTAGAAATCTCTGAAGATGGCAAACAAGCGAAAGAAGGAGGAGGAACACTTGTTCTCGCTTGATAGGAAACACTGTTATTCCTTGGCAACGGATCCTAGGAATTGCAAAACACAAACTGAGAAAAAAAATTATAAAACCAAACCAAAAGAGAACGTAAATTAATTAAGTACACTTTTGGCTCTTAAAATTTGGGTGATTGTTTTTATATTGTAAAAAAGAAACAACCTGCTGAGTGGATAAATCCCGTTTCCACTGATTGTGAAACTTCTGGAAAGACAAGACAAGAGTGGTTTGGAGATCAATAGGAAGGTCCGGTGGGAACAGCTTCAGAAGTTCGTCGCCAGTTACGTTGTCATGTGTACATTTTCTGATAAGCGAACGAAGACACGCCAACACCTGTAATTTATTCATTCAATTCAAAACTACTATATTATATTAAATAAATAAATAAATCTTCTATACTAGAAGATAACTTTTGCCAAAACAGAACATACTGGGTCGAGTTCGGGGAGAGAAGGAAGATTGAGGAGAGAGTGAAGGTGGGACTTTTCGGGAGGGCGGAGACCGGTTCGTCTGCTGTTCCAAAGAGTGGAGAGTAAGTGATGAAGTGCTTCTTCTGATTTGATCCCACTTAGCTTGTGCAATTGTTGGTATAGTGTTGTGTCTTCCACCATTTCTTTCTATCTGCTTCTGCTTCTGTTTCTGCTTCTGCTTCGGGCTTTTTTCTTCCAAGGGTTTTCTAGCATTATTATGAAATAAAATTAGGGTTGTCACTGTGTCAGTGTCAGACCCTGTTTAATGTTTATGCTTTGCATCAGACTTTTTTTTTTTTTTTTTTTTTAGGAACTGCTTTGCATCAGACATAAAGCCGATTTTCTTGGCCCAATATCATGTCTAGCCCTATTATATATGTTTTTTTTTTTTTTTTTTTTATCTTTCTCTTTTGAGAAAAATAAAAATAAATGTATCTGTTTTTTTTTTTTTTTAAATTATACCTAAAAAAATGAAGTTAGAAATAAAAAAAATTAAATTTAAAACAGCATTTTGAAAAATTGGCAGTTTGAAACTACTTTACCAAATGTTTAAAACTTTTTACCGGTTATTAAAATATTTGGGCTTAAGTAAGAAGATCTCTTAAAGCTAATATATGCATCCTCTCTCTTGAATTGTGTGGGTCTCAAATAGGACATCCATGGGTTGCACACACTATAGAAAAAGATAATGCATGTATCTAATTCACGAAATAATTATTGCTACATGAGAGCTTTTGTTGTAGGTACTATATATAAGTACGTATCCATGTGTAAGTTGCAATATGTGTTTGTGATATT
>NW_027069512.1:533930-540701 GCF_002906115.3 Quercus suber | reverse complement strand
TTTTTTTTTTTTTTTTTTTTTAGGAACTGCTTTGCATCAGACATAAAGCCGATTTTCTTGGCCCAATATCATGTCTAGCCCTATTATATATGTTTTTTTTTTTTTTTTTTTTTTTCTCTTTTGAGAAAAATAAAAATAAATGTATCTGTTTTTTTTTTTTTTAAATTATACCTAAAAAAATGAAGTTAGAAATAAAAAAATTAAATTTAAAACAGCATTTTGAAAAATTGGCAGTTTGAAACTACTTTACCAAATGTTTAAAACTTTTTACCGGTTATTAAAATATTTGGGCTTAAGTAAGAAGATCTCTTAAAGCTAATATATGCATCCTCTCTCTTGAATTGTGTGGGTCTCAAATAGGACATCCATGGGTTGCACACACTATAGAAAAAGATAATGCATGTATCTAATTCACGAAATAATTATTGCTACATGAGAGCTTTTGTTGTAGGTACTATATATAAGTACGTATCCATGTGTAAGTTGCAATATGTGTTTGTGATATTACTTTGAAAGAAAAATAATGAAGAGAAAATTTGAGGAGGGAGGGGGGGGGGGGGGAGGGAGGACAAAGTTTTAAGCTCGCTCAAGTGAGACCACTGGGCAAGGAACAATACAGTCAATGAACAAGAAGATCATATTGGAACTCAGCCAAGCCCACTTGAACAAAATTTAAGCAAAGCATGAGCAAAAAAAAAAAAAAAAAAAGTGAAACACCGTTGAAAATCAACAAAAATAACTCATCAAATCAACCTAAGAAAAATGATTGTATTTTTATTTCATTCTAAATATGAGGAGTCTATTTTACTACTAATATATTATTTATTGATTTGAAAGAGTACAAAGTATCACCCCATTTCAAATTTTAAGTGATGTGATACTTGATACACTTTTGCATTTGTAATGTTTAATTAGAACAATCAAAATAAACTTATTTCAAATGAAGAGAATCCTTATATATTAAGATCAAATAATGTTATATCAACGTGTAGTGATTGTTAAGATTGGCATTTGGCCCTTTTCAACTGCCTCTTAATGAAACCATTTTCCCATTAAATATGGAAGAAACCAAATTTCATTCAAAGGCGCCTTTAGAGGTGACAATATTTTTGACATGGTCCATGAATCTTTAGAGGTGACAATATTTTTGACATGATCCATGAATATGATTCATGGACCGAAGATTACTCACCTATTTTTTGCAGATGATAGCTTATTATTTTGTCGGGCAAGGATGGAGGATTTGCAAGCTATCCAACACATTTTATCACTATATGAGGGAGCGTCTGGACAACAAATAAACCGAGGAAAGACAACTCTCTTTTTTAGCAAAGCAGTGACGGATGACAAGAAGGAGGAGATTCTAAATTTCCTAGGGGTTCCAGAAATTAAGGAGTATGAAAAATACCTTGGGTTGCTGGCTGTTGTGGGAAAAGAGAAGAAGGCGAGCCTCAATTTTATTAAGGAAAGGGTGTGGGCTAAGCTCCAAGGTTGGAAAGAAAAAATCCAATCTCAAGCAGGGAGAGAGATCTTGCTTAAGGCGGTGGTTCAAGCAATCCCTACATTTGTAATAAGTTATTTCAAATTGCCGGTGGGTTTGTGCAAGGAAATAGAGATGCAAATTAGAAAATTTTGGTGGGGTGAACGTGGTAGTCAAAGAAAAATCCATTGGAAGAGTTGGGAAGTTTTATGCAAACCGAAGTCAGAAGGCGGAATGGGTTTCAAAGATTTGGTGAGATTTAAAGAGGCTATGCTTGCTAAACAAGTGTGGAAGCTACAAACAGACCAAACTTGTCTATTGTATAAAGTTTTCAACACAAAATACTTCCCCACAGGTTTGGTGTTTGAAGCAAAAAGCAAGAAGGGTTCTTTCGCTTGGCAAAGCATCCTTAAAGCAAGGCATGTTATTGGTTATTGAGAAAAGGATGTTGTGGAGAGTGGGTGATGGGTCAAAGATTAGGGTGGTCCATAATAATTGGATTCCTGGGTATTTTCCAACAAAGGCAGTTCCACACACACAAGGCATTGAAGATGATTTAACTGTTTGTTCACTCATTGATCAGACAACAAATGAATGGAATGAGCAAATGATTGACCAGAAGATTGCTCCATTTATAACTCAAAGAATCAAGGCCATTCCTTTATGCAGAACGATGCAGGGAGACTGCCTGGTATGTCCGCGGACTCGGGATGGTTGTTACTCGGTAAAAACGGGTTATCAGCTGGTTGGAGAAGTGGAGAACAGTGGGGTTGCATCGGGGTCAAACAGAAATGAGTTGAAGAAGTTCTGGAAGGGCGTTTGGAGTTTGCGGATTCCGAATAAAGTGAAGCATTTTTGCTGGAGAGCTTGCACGGAGGCCGTCCCAACCTTGGCAAATTTATATCGGCGGAAAGTTGTTGACTCACCTCTGTGTAGCAGCTGTGGGAGAGCAAACGAAACGGTCATCCATGCTATTTGGGACTGCGATAACGTGAAACAGTGCTGGGACCTCGGTTTTAAGAAACTAAGGGACCAACACCATGCGTTCAGATTATTTATAGACTTGATGTTCTTCGTAAGGCAACAAGAGGAGAATGTGGAACTGGTCTCGGCTTTAGCATGGTTCATCTGGGGCAGAAGAAACAAATGCCATTTTAACGAGGCAAGCTTGCCACCTGAGAAGCTTCATGAAGCAGCAGCAGCGTTAATAGCAGAATTTCAACGAAGAACTGAAGCTAAACCCGAGAGGAAAAAAATACAGCCTCAGCGTTGGACACCACCTGAACAGGGCGTTTACAAGGCAAATTACGACGGAGCATATTTTGTGGAGGAGGAAAAAGCTGGGATTGGAGTTGTGGTAAGAAATGATTTGGGTCAGTAATGGGCTCACTAGCAGAAAAAATTGAAATGCCCTTAACAGTGGAAATTCTTGAGGCATTGGCTGCATGGAGAGCAATGATTTTTAAGGAGGAGCTGGGCTTGAGACATGCTATTTTTGAAGGAGATTCGGAGCTTGTTGTCAAAGCCTTAGTGGGTGATATTTCAGTTCGGTCCAATATTGGACATATTGTAAAAGATTGCAAGTCTTTAATGGGTTTATTTTAAACCTGCACTTTCTCTCATGTTAGGTGGCAAAGCAATGGTGTAGTTCATGCTTTAACTCGGAAAACGAGAAATTCTTCGCCTTTATCTGTTTGGATGGAATCTGTTCCACCAAACATTTCCTACTTAGTTCATGTTAATGTAACTCCATAATTTTTCATAGATTAATAAAGTGGTTCTATATTTCTTCTCAAAAAAAAAAAAAAAGGGTTGTGTCAGACATGATAAAAAACATGTCAATTGCAAGTCAATTTGCTTAACATGCATTTGATGCTATAAGATATGATTGTTCATTCGTATCGACACAAAATAACCTATTTTAACATGATTCATTTAACCTGTAGAATAATCATATATTTATTTTATTTTAGATTAATCTACTACATTTTAGATTGTATGTTCTAAGTATTTGATGTTATTATGAACTTCTAGATTGCATGCTTTATAAGTACTTTGATGTTATATTTTGACCTTTTAAATTTTTTTCTTTATAGGTATTTTGATGTAATGATTTTGTATGTAATTAGTTGTTTATTTAAATTTAAAAAAAAATATTAATAAGGTCATATAGGTTGAAATAAGTCATATTTGAAGCAGGTAAAATGAGTTATAATTGGGTTGCATAACTTGTTTAATATTAAAAAGGAATCCTTTTATAAAAGGATCAGAGAAAAATGGATTTGAACCACTTGCAAGAATGATTTTTAAAATTAGTAATGTTGTATTTGTGTCAACTCAACACCACATATTTATTAACCATGTCAAGTGAATTGTGTCCTAATAAACATGTCATGTTTGTGCCAATTTATTTAACTAGATGCCCTTATCTCAACATAACGCAATGCAAATAAGACAAGCCAACATGAACCACAACCCCTAAGTGCTTTGTGATGGATTTTTTTGTTAGGCAAGCCCTTTTGTGCTTGCTATTGTGTTCACAGAAATAGAGACAAACTTAAAAACTTAAGGTAATAAAAAGTTGAGTTCTTCTGATAAAAGTTTATTTTATTTCTATTTTTTTTTAAGTTGCGAGTTCCAAAAAAAGGATTTGCCTTGCCTCTTTTTTTACTCTTCAGTTTTTTCCTTTCTACCTAAGTAACCGAACAAAGGAGCTATCTACTTTTGTCTTCACTTCTTAAACATATAGTTTTGGATTTATTTAGTTGATTAAATATACAAGACATTAAAAAGGAGTCCAAATCTTCTATCACACTCTTCCTGCTCTACTATATACTCCACAAATAAAAACATGTCACATGTCCATCTATTTAATTAAATGCTAAATTTATGTCTTCTATTATTTCAATTACCTAAATATGATGGGTTATTTATTTATTTATTTTAGGAAATTAAAATAATAAAAGGCATAAATTTAGCATTTAATTAAATAGATGGACATGAGGCATGTTTTTATTTGTAAAATATATAGTGGAGCAGAAAGAGTGGGACAGAAGATTTGGACTCATTAAAAAGTAACTTATAATGGGCTGTGAAATGAATGTCTTGGTAACAAAGTTGGGTTTGAAACAAAAGACACATTCACACATACGATGGGATTAAACATATATTTTTGGATGTATTTAGTTGAATAAAATATACAAGTCATTAAGTAGCTTATAATGAGCCGTGAAATGAATGTTTCGGTGACAAAGTTGGGTTTGAAACAAAAAAGATTGAAATAAAAGTATCAAAATCAATTAATGATTGATAAACACACTGTTTATTTATGATTATTTTCCTAAATAAGTGAATAGTAAGCCATACACTTCTAGGCATAGGAGGAATAAAATTAGGTTAAAGCTAATTTGAGGCAAACACACAAATGAAGAAGCAAAAGTGCAGAATTAAAGATTAGTTAAACGATTTTGAGTAATTGACCTATTGGATATTAATCTTACCACTTTTTAAAATAAAAAAAAAAAAAAAAAATTACAAAACACAAACATACTTTATAGAAAAAAAAAAAAAAATACATTCCTGATTTTCTTTGGCACCATTTCCCTTGTGTGGTGAGATTTGGGGCTGAGTTTCTCGTTTCTTCGCTTCATTTCCTTCTTGTGGTGAGCATTGTAGCTGAGCTCCATCAACTTTAAGCTTTTCCCCATTCAAGAACAACTTAGTTTTTCGACCCATCCTTTCAACTAAGCATTCTTAAAACCAAAAAAAAAAAAAAAAACCCTTTAAATTGCTCCCATTAATAGTGCCCCTCCTTGAGCACCTAGCAAATTTAACACACACAAAAAGGAAGTTAATGGCATATAAATTAGCTAAACACAAACATAATTTAAAGAAAAGGAAAAAAAAAAAAAAAAAAGAAAAGAAAAGAAAGAAAAATACCTTCCTGATTTTCATTTGAGTGGTGAGCTCTGAGGCTAAGCTTTTTGCTTCTTCGCTCCTTTTCCTTCTTGTGGTGAGCATTGTGGCTGAGTCCCTTAACTTTAAGCTTTTCCCCATTCAAGAACAATTTAGCTTTCCTACCCATTCTTTCAACAAAGCATTCTTAAACTCAAAAAAAAAAAAAAACAAAAAAACAAAAAAAAAAAAAAAAAAACAAAAACAAAAGAAGAAGAAGAAGAAGAAGAAGAAAAAGAACTTAAGGTTTAATATACCATAGGTTTTGTATTTTTCACCATAGAGAACCTTTTTCATGTTCAATCTCCATCCATCTAAAATAGAAAAAAAAAAAAAAAAAAGTTGTAGAGTAAGGATGTAGACAGAAAACTGTTGAAATGAAAGTGAAAGACAGTAAGAAAGACGATAGACAAATTTATAAAGAGGAAAAAATGAATAGGTTTAGAAATCGCTTTTTTTTAAGATGTATAGAGCAGCCGCTATACCTTATAAAACAAAACTTATACCAATCGTGACCATCACCACTACTGCCATCTTCACCATCACTGCCACGACCACTGGCATCTCCACCCTCACCACCACGGCCACCTCCACCGCCACCGCCACCACAAGAGCTTGGTGGTGGAAATTTGGGAGGACCAACAATAACTTTCACCTTACTCATGTCATTTTTCACCTCCATCAATTTGTTTCTCGCTTCCCTCAAGTCGTTTTTCACCTCCATCAATCTAATGCTTCCTTCAGTCCCATCACCACAGCATGTGTCATTTCGGTTTTTAGAGCAGTTTTATTTACCGTTAATATTAATTTCGCCGCGTCCAATCCTGTCACGGAATCCCATACTATTTTGGTAGCTTCCTCTAAAGTCTTATCATGAATACTTATGGCTTAGCCGACTTCTTTCATTGCCATGTCGAGCACAGTTTGACCCACAGTAATGGCTAATAGACTGGTTAGTAGTGCCCTTTCCTTAAGCACCTAGCAAATTTAACACACACAAAAAGGAAGTTAATGGCATATAAATCAGCTAAACACAAACATACTTTACCAAAAAAAAAAACCGTCCTTATTTTCTTTGGCACCATTTCCCTTGTGTGGTGAGCTTTGAGGCTAAGTTTCTCACTTCTTCGTTCCATTTTCTTCTGATGAGCATTGTGATTGAGCTCCTCAACTTTAAGCTTTTCCCCATTCAAGAACAATTTGGCTTTCCTACCCATCATTTCGACTAAGCATTCTTAAACCCAAAAACAAAAAAAAACAAAAAA
This sequence comes from Quercus suber, assembly GCF_002906115.3. NCBI lineage: Eukaryota > Viridiplantae > Streptophyta > Magnoliopsida > Fagales > Fagaceae > Quercus > Quercus suber. Next base: position 534,002 of record NW_027069512.1, on the reverse strand, counting down.
AACAAAAAAAAAAACAAAAAAACAAAAAAACAAAAAAAAAAAAAAAAAAAAAAAAAAAAAAAAAAAAAAAAA